>NW_016107442.1:2239621-2355199 GCF_001604975.1 Cebus imitator
CGAAGTTCTCGTGTTGTGTTTTTCAGCTCCATCAATTCACTTATATTCCTCTCCATGTTGTCCATTCTCATTAGCATTTCGTCAAATCTTTTTTCAAGGTTCTTAGTTGCTTTGCATTGGGTTAGAACATGTTATTTTAGCTCACTGTAGTTTCTTATTACCCACCTTCTGAAGTCTGATTCTGTCATTTCATCACACTCCTTCTCTATCCAGCCTTATTCCCTTGCTGGTGAGGAGTTTTATTCCCTTTAGGAGGAGAGTTGTTCTGTTTTCAGGTGTTTTCATCCTTTTTGCACTGGTTTCTTCCCATCTTTGTGGGTTTATCCACCTGTTGTCTTTGTATTTACTGACTTTCAGATTGGGTCTCTGAGTGAACTTCCAGTTTATGGATGCTGAAGTTACTTCTTTTTCTTAGCTTTCCTTCTAACAGTCTGGCCCCTCTGCTGTAGGACTGCTGATGTCCATTCCAGGCCCTGCTTGCCGTGGGATCACCTGCTGCAGCTGCTGAACAGTAAGGGTTGCTACCAGTTCCTCTTCTGCTATCTTTGTCCCAGAAGGATGCCCACCAAGTGTCAGTCTGTTCTCTCCTTTATTAGGTGACTCTTGGATATATAGGGGTCAGGGAGCTGCTTGAGGAGACAGTCTGTCCTTTATTGGAGCTCAAATCCTGAGTGGTGAGCTCCGTTGTTCATTCAGAGTTGCTGTGCATGTATGTTTAGGTCTGCTGCAGCAGAACTCATAAACTCCCCCTTTTTTCTTTTTTCCCCAGGTGCTCAGTCCCAGGGAGTTAGGGCTTTATTTATGAGTTTCCGTTGTGCTGCTGCCTTTTTTTTTCCTTTCAGGGCTGCCCTGCCCAGCGAAGAGGCAGCCTAGTCACTGTCTGCCTGCAGAGGCTTTGCTGAGCTGCTGTGGGCTCCACCCAGCTGCCATGTGATCTTCCCTGCAGTCCTGTTTATATGGGTATAGTTAGAACTGCCTTGGCAATGGTGGCCCACCTCTGTTATGGCGGACTCTCTCTGTAGTGGCAGGTTGCCTCAGCAATGGTAGGTTGCCTCAGCAGCTGCAGGCTGCCTCAGCGATGGTCAGACTGCCTCCGTAGTGGTGAAGTGTCTCAGTAATGGCAGACGCCCCTGCCCCACAGAGCCTGACCATCCCGGGTTCAGCTGTGCTTGCTGTGAAACTCTCAACCCAGGGCGTTTTCAATTACCGTTTTTGTGTGTGTGTGTGTGTGGAGGTGGGGGTGGGACCAGCCAAGCCTGATCACCTGGCTCCCTGACTCAGAGTCTTTTTTTGTTGTTGTTGTTGAACGGTGGATCTCTCCCAGTGTTCCAGTCACCTGTTGAAAAGGCGCTGGGATCTCCCGTGCCATGACTCGGCTGAAACAGCGGCACTGAGATTCCTGGCGGTTTTTTTGACTAGGAATCTCCTGGCCTGGCTCGCTATTTCAGATGAATGGGCGACTCTGCCATCTCAGGTCTCCAATTGCCAGCTAAGAGGGCACCCGGACCGGTGTCTTTTGTACAGAGAACTGCCGCGCCAGGGTGTGGGCAAAGCAGCCACACGGGCTGAAACAGCCATGCCAGCTGAAACAGCCGCACTGGCGACCCGTGGGGCTCCTCTGCCTAGGAATCTCCTGGTCTGTGGGCAATAAAAATCTATCTGGAAATGCGGCATCCACTCACCCTCTGCACTTTCACTGGGAGCTGCAATTCTGAGCTGTTCCTAGTTGGCCATCTCCTCCCGATCTCTCATTGAAGTATTTGGACCTTCAGCACCAAACAATTTCTAGAACATAGTATGTCAATTATTATTGAACAAGTGAATACATAAATAATGATTGATATATTCTGTGTGTGTGTGTGTGTGTTTCCTATCTATCTCTTGGGTTTTGTTTATATTTTCAATTCTCACACCCGTATCACTGGAATTTTATTAATTTAGTTTTACAGTAGTTTAAATGGCTTATAATGACTTGTTCCCTTTCGGGACTCTATATTTTAATAACAATGACATCTTAAGTTTTCTTGCTTTTTAATTTTCCAAGTGACATATAGATTTCTTTTTATCAAGTTACGAAAATAAACAAAAATAACAAAAAGCAGGTGAGATTTTGAAAATCAGCACTCGATATCTACTGAGTGTCTACTTTGGCCCACATATTGTGCTAAACACTGTGCATTCATTACCTCATTTAATTCTCACAAGAATTTGGAATAAATGCTATTATATTCCCATTTTACTCATGCCCACAGCAACAAAACTCATACATGACAGAGAGAGAATTTGCACCCATGGTCTTAAATAGTAAAATGTATAGCTTTAACCACTATACTTTGAATGCATTATTTATCAAATAATCTGAGAAGATATGGCCTGTTTGTAATGTAAGTCCTTTCATCGGGTGAATTGATTTTATCTGCATTTCTTCAGTGTTCATTTTTATGTTTTATAGAATGCTGTTCCTTCACATAAGTGCTACACAGTCAGTGTTGTATTTACTTCCTTGTGTTTTTGATTGCCATTGTGTAAGGGATGTGTTTTCTGCTATATTTTCTATTTTGTAATTTAGTGCTATATGGAAAATAATATTTATTTTGACATTTACATTTTGCATCATGCCATCTTAAGAAATGGCACCAATTTAAAAAATACTCAAGCTGAATAGATATTCAAGCATACTTTCTGAAAATAATAGTAATTTTAACCTGTCACTATTATTTATTCATAATGATTATACATTATCAGATATATTTTGACTCTCATACTTTTATAAAGCATAAAACCAGGAGTGGTTTTATATTTTATAAAAATTTTTTGTATCTTTACCTAAAATTTATGGAATGCATTGTTTTGATATTTTTCTATAATTGCCAATGTTAAAATTAAACTAATATTTTTAAAGCTATTAGTCTTATATGTCCATTGTATTAAATGTGGAAAATGAAAAATATTTATGATATAAACAAAATGAATGAACTACAACAAATACTAATGAGCCCCCAACCTTGTAGGATCACTGCTAATATTTTTGTGCATTTCCTATCCTTTTTGCACATTATTCTCCTTTTTATTATTATTTTGTATCATTATTGATCATTGTTCTATGTAAAATGTGACCTATACTACTAATAACCATACATTACTAATTTTACTTAACTATTTCTTTTATGGGGATATATTCTTGGTGGTGGGGAACAAGGAGAACATTTAGAAATTAAATAAGGAATAAATATAATAATTGAATTGTATAGTCTGTTAGGAGGGAATAAATTTTATTTTTTTCCACCCCTTCAGGAGGGGGTAAATTTTATAGAACAAAACTAAAGCAGGAACAAGGCGCTAAGCAGTACTGAAACTAGTAGTGCAATTTTTAGTAGGTGGCTATTTTTAATAGGTACAATTTTTAATAAGCATTGCAATTTTTAGTTTGAGCAGTGACTTGGAGAAAAGAAGCCGTACCCACAGGGAGAGAACCTTCAAAGCAGAGGAATTTCCTTGGAAAATGTCCTATGGGAATGTGCTTGGTGTATTTGAAAAACAGCAAGGAGGCCAGTATGGTTGAAACTGAGAGGGTGAAAGGAATATGACAAGGTCAGAAAGCAAAGGATCATTCAAATCATGTGTACCTCCTTGGCTATTGCAAGGCCTCTGAGGACAATCTTTCATTCTGGGAGAAATGGACATACACTGGAGAATTTTGAGTAAAGGTGGCACAGAGACTCCCCTATACAAATCTTTGGTTACCCTGTTTAATGAATTTTTACAGAAAGAGTCTTAGCAAGGGACTATTTGGACAGTGGGTCAATGGTAAGACAATTTCTAAGGCTCTTGCATCATTTTAAACTAATTTTTTAGGTAGATTATATAATAATGAATACCCCCAAAACGAGACAAGAAAATGCCACATTTTACCGTACCCTCACCATTATAGTGCAGTATTTTTCAGACACCTATGTCTCTTCTCCATTCAAGAAATAAACTGTACATCATAATCTAGTGCATAAATACATATTTGGATGCTCTATAGGAGGGATCCCCAACCCGCAAGTCACTTACCATTACCTGTCTGTGGCCTGTTAGGAACCTGGCTACACAGGAGGTGAGCAGCTGGCCAGCTGGCATTACCACCTGACCTCTGCCTCCTGTCAGATTAGCAGTAGCATTAGATTCTCATAGGAGTGTGAACCCTGCTGTGTACTGTGCATGTGAGAGTACTAGGTTGTGGGCTGCTTATGAGAATCTAATAACTGATGATCTGTCACTGTCTGCCGTCACCCACAGATGGAACTCTCTAGTCACAGGAAAACAAACTCAGGGCTCCCACTGATTTTACCTATGGTGAGCTGTACAATTATTTCATCATATATGAGAATATAATAATAGAAATAAAGTGGACAATAAATGTGATGCACTTAAGTCATCCAGAAACCATCCCTACTTACCCTCCAGTCCATGGAAAAACCGTCTTCCATGAAACCGGTCCCTGGTGCCAAAAAGGTTGAGGACCATTGCTTTATAGGTAACAGATATAGACATAGATGTAGAAGTCATGAATAAATTTTCCAGGTATTCTTTATTAGGGAAATGCTTTATTTTGTGTTCTTTCCTATTTTTTTCTTTATCTAACATAATCCTGTTCTTAAGCTATTGAATTAGTTTCAAAACACACTTTTTAGGTCACATTTGCTAGCCAATTATTTTGGATATTAGAGATCGTCTTAATACTTTGTGTGAATTCTTTTTGTATTCATGACATTAATTTTATAACATTTGCCCATTACTGTAGTTGATATTGACTTAGAACAGCCAGATATTTTATTTGCATAAAATAAAAATTACCCGTTTTTTTCAGCAATACTGTTAATTTTTAAAATTTTAGGGATTTCAAAGTAAGAAAAAATATTCAAGTTTTAAAATATCTTATGGAAGGACTATTTTATATTCAATACTTTAATCCATAGGATTATGCTTTGTCCCATGCTTTGAGGGGAGGCCCTAACTTGAATTTTACTCCAACATAAAAGACCCATTTGTGATGTCTCTTATTTTAGATCTATTTCAGAAGTCTTTGCAATTCATTTATTTCCATGGCTGATCACCTATAATTGTCAAATTAATTCAAGCATAATAACCTTATAGAGTATAATATAAATAAGCATCTTTCTAGTGCTTATTAATATAGTTAACAAAATAGACATTAAATACATTTAAAAATCATTAACATGGTGAATGTGTATTTTATTACAATAAAAAAATGAAGGCTAGATTTGGTGGCTCACGCCTGTTATCTCAGCGCTTTGGAAGGCTGAGATGGGCTAATTACGAGATCAAGAGATTGAGATCATCCTGGGAATCATGGTGAAACCCTGACTCTACTAAAAAAAGTACAAAAATTAGCTGGGCGTGGTGGTGTGCACCTGTAGTCCCAGCTACTTGGGACGCTGAGGCAGAAGAATCACTTGAACCCAGGAGGTGGAAGGTTGCAGTGAGCCAAGATCTCACCACTGCACTCCAGTCTGGCAACAGAGCAAGACTACTTCTCAAAAACAAAAAGGAAAAAAATGGACTTTGGAGTCAGACAAAACTGTATTTGAATCCTGGCTCTTCCAATATCTAGATGTGGACTCCCAGGAATGTTTTGATTCCATGCCTTTGCTATTGTGAATAGTGTTACAATAAACATGGGGATTCAAGTATCCCTTTGATACATTAATTTATCTTCCTTTGGATAAATATCCAGTAGTGGGATTGCTGGATATTATGGTAGTGCTATGAATAATTTTTTTAAGAAATTGCCGTTCTGTTTTCCATGGTGCTCTACTAATTTACATTCCCTCCAACAATGTATAATAGTTCCTTTTTCTCGACATCCTCACCTGCATCTGCTTTTTGTCTTCATAGTAATAGTTTTTCTAACTGGGATAAGATGATGTCTCATTGTGTTTTTTATTGGCATTTCACTAATTATTAGTGATGTTGAGCATTTTTTCATATACCTGTTGACCATTTGTATGTCTCCTTTTGAGAAATTTCTATTCATGCCTTGTGACCCCTTTTTGATGAGATTATTTGATTTTTTCCTGTTGAGTTGAGTTACTTATATATTCTAGATATTTGTTCCCTGCTTAATGAATTGTTTGCAAACATTGTCTCTCATTCATCAGATTGTTTCTTCACTCTGTTGTTTCCATTGCTGTGTAGAAGCTTTTTAGTTTAATAGTCTCATAGTAATTTTGGACTCATAATATGAGTTTGAGAGTATTCCCTCCTCTTCTGTGTTTTGGAATAGTTTTAAGAGTATCAGCATTAGTTCTTCTTTATAAGTTTAGCAGAATTCAATGGTAAAGGCATCTGGTCTTGAAGTTTTCTTTGTTAGGAGTTATTACAAATTCAATCTCATACTCATTATTAGTATACATCGTTATATTGTTTATTTGAAATCTTTTTACTTTTTTACTGTAGATGTTTGTTGCTATACTTAGTACTGATTTTGCTGTATCCTAATTTGGTATGGGTTTTAATTTTCATTTATTTCAAGGAATTTGTAAAAATTTTCTTCTGACTTTATTTATTGACCCAATGGTCATTCAGGAGCATGCTGTTTAATTTCTATATAATTGTAGTTTCCAAAGTTTCTCCTGTTATTGATTCTAGTTTTATTCTATTCTGGTCTGAGAATATAGTTACCATGATGTCAATTTTTAAAGCTTTGTTGAAAGTTGTTTTTCACCTAATAAATGGTCAGTTCTGGAGATTGAAGGAGATATTCTGTGAATCTCCTTTATGTCAATTTGGTCTAAAGTTTGGTTAAATCCAATGTTTATTTGTTACTTTTCTGTCTAGATGACCTGTTTAATTCTGGCAATGGGGTTTTGAAGTCTACAACTGTCATGGCATTGGAGTCACTGGAGTCTGTTTCTCCCTTTACATCTTTTTTTTTAGGCTGGTACTTGCTCTGACCTCCTGCTGCAGCCTCCTGAGTAGCTGGGACTGCAGGCCTCCACCACCATGCCCAGCTAAGTTTTTTTTTTTTTTTTTTTTTTTNTGACATGGAGTCTTGCTCTGTTGCCCAGGCTGGAGTGCAGTGGCACTATCTCAGCTCACTGCAACCTCTGCCTCCTGGGTTCAAGCAATTCTTCTTCCCCAGCTTCCTGAGTAGCTGGGATTACAGGCACACACCACCATGCCCAGCTAATTTTTGTATTTTTAGTAGAAATGGGGTTTCACTATGTTTGTCAGGTAGGTCCTGAACTCCTGACCTCGTGATCTGCCCAGATTGGTTTCCCAAAGTGCTGTGCCCAGCTAATTTGTATGAATTTTGTAGAGACAGAGTTTGACCATGTTACCCAGACTTGTCTTGAACTCCTAGGCTAAAGGGATTCACCTGCTTCAGTCTCCCAAAGTGTTGGGATTATAGGTATGAGCCCCCACACTCAATGTACTCTTTTTAAATATAATATTTGCATTATGTATATAGGCACTCTGGTGTTGGGGGGATATATATGTATATAATTTGGAATTGTTAAATACCCTTATTGGATTGATACCTTTGTTATTATATAATGATTTCTTTGTCACTTTTTACGGTTTTAGAATTAAAGTCTGTTTTATCTAACTTCTGTGGAATTTTAGTTTCTCTTTTTATGGAATATCTTTTGCTATCCTTTAATTTTTAATGTATATGTGTATTTGCAGGTGAGATGAGTTTCTTGTAGCAGCATGTAGTTATTTTTAAATCCATTCAGCCAGTCTATATTATTTAAGTGGAAAGTGTAATTTAGTTACATTCAAGGCTATTTTTGATATGTGAGGGCTTGTTTGTGTCATTTTATTAATTTATTTATGGTTGTTTTGTATATGTTTTGTTTCTCTTCTTTATTGTTTAT
The DNA here is from genome assembly GCF_001604975.1 of Cebus imitator. Classification (NCBI taxonomy): domain Eukaryota; kingdom Metazoa; phylum Chordata; class Mammalia; order Primates; family Cebidae; genus Cebus; species Cebus imitator. The sequence continues at coordinate 2,247,508 of NW_016107442.1, forward strand.
GATGGTGATATGATGGTTTTATGGAGTATTAACATTTGAATCCTTTCTTTTCCTTATTTATGTCTTTGGTCTACCGGTGGGTTTTGTATTTTAAGGTGGTTTTATAATGGTAGATATCCTCCTTTTATTTCTGCATGTAGGACTAACTTAAGCATTTCTTGTTGGGCCAGTCTAGTGGATGGTGAATTCTTTCAGCTGATACTTGTATGAGAAGTACTTTGTTTCTCCTTTGTTTATGTAAGATAGCTTTGCTGGATATAACATTCTTGGTTAGGCTTTTTTTTTTTTTTTTCCCCAGCGCTTTTAGTATATCATCTGATTCTCTGGCCCATAAGGTTTCCAGTGAAAAATCTACCATAAGTCTAAGTTCCCTTATAAGTGACCAGACATGTATCTTTTACTGTTTTATAACCCTTTTTTGTTTTGACTTTTGACAACTTGACTATAATATGCCATGGAGAAAACCTTTTTGTTTGTGCTTGCTTGGGGATCCCAGAGCTTGCATATCTAAATGTCTAAATTTCTTGCTAGACTTGGGAGTTTTTCAGCTTTTATTTTGTAAAATAGGTTTTTATTCCTTTCATTTTCTCTTTGCCTTCTTGGACACCAAAACATCAACATTTGGTCACTTTGTGTTGTCCGATATGTCACATATGCTCTATTTCTTCTTATTCTTTATTCTTTATTTTTGTCTGAATAGATTATCTTTAAAAAGCTTGTCAAGTTCTGAAATTCTTTCTTCCGCTTTATCTAGTCTTAAGTTTTTGAATGTATTTTTTGTCCCTCACTGAATTCTTCAGTTTCAGGAGGATTTGCTTGATTCTTTTTGAGAATATTGAACTCTTTAGTAAATTTATTATTCATAGTCTGAATTTTTGAACTGTTAGTATAGCTTTTCTGAGTTCTTGGGAAACTCAGTGACATTTTTAATGTCATTGTTTTGAACTATTTTTCTGAAATTTCATAAACTTTTCTATTTGTGTATTTTGTTAGATAATTATTGTGTTTCTTTAGAAGTATCATATTTCCTTGCTTTCTAATGTTTATTGTGTCCTTACATAGTCCTTATCTGTACACCTGATGTAATAGTTGATTCTGTCAATTTATTGTATATGCTTTTTTACTAAGGGATTTTTTTCCTAAATATGTTTATATGGTATTTGTTGTGCATGGTACTTTGGCTTTGATTCTTAGTATGTGCAGTAGGGCAGTCTCTATATGATTTATTTGGCTGGAAACATCATCAGTCATGTCTGTGATTTTCTCAGTGGCTTAGGGTATAGTTGTTGTTAGTGGAGGCTCTGGTGAAGTATTGCTGGGCACAGGAACATCAGGCAGGCCAGTCCTTAGGTTGCAATGGTGGTGGCAATAGACTAAATCTGGCTGTAGTTGGACTCTAGGACAACATATGCTGGCACTGGTGTTAGTGGGTCCAAGAAGGCTTATTATTAAACCTCCATGTGGCGTGCTTAGGTGCTGGCAGTGGCAGTGGTGGTCTGGATTCTTAAGCCTCTAAGCAGTGGGTATGGATTGGCAATGACAATTGCAGTTGTGAGACAATCCTCTGTCTCCCAGCCAATCCGTGTTGTTGATGGTAGCTGCAATGGACTGGGAAGCCCAGTACTCAGTCCCCTAGTTGGTGCATGCATGTGAGTGACAGCTGTTATGGTAGTGGTAGGCTGTGTGGGCCTGTCCTCAGGCCCCAGGGAGGAATGTTCAGGTGTTAATGGTGAATGTTGTGAGGTGATCTCCAAGCCCCTAGATGGCATGCTCCAGGAGGCAGGATTGGGTGTTTGAAGCCTGGGTGTGTGGGCCTTTCCTCAGGCCTCCCAGTAGTGTGTGTAGGCACTTACTGTGGTAGGTAAGTGCAATATGATTCCTGGGACTATAGCACAATGTGAGGGTGGTGATCGTAGTGGCTGCACTGTGGTCCTGCTTCCAGGTAGGGCAAAGTTGATCTCAGTGGCAGCAGTTATATACAAGTGACTGGAGAGCATGTACTTCGGCCCCACATGGTGGCTATAATTGGGGTAGCATTTTCTCAGAGCACTTTTAAATGTGCTTTGGTCTGAAGGCAGTGGGCTTGTTGCCAATGTCTTGTACTTTGGTCCTGGTGGCAATAGCCAGCAGCAATCCCCACTGTAAGCAGAGATATCAGTGAGTCCCCAGAGATGTAGAGATGTAGTAGTTGTTGGAACCTAGGGCAGGACACAGTCTGATATGGATTGGGCTCTCAAAATGGCACCTTGCTGTAGCTGCTTAGGACTCAGGATAAGGGTAGGATCCAGCATGAGCTTCCTTTCTGGAGCGATGCAGTCACAACATGACCATACAGTTCCCTATGTTAGTCTCAGAGCCCACATGGTTTAAGGGGCTCTCTAGTGCCTAGGATTGTAGGAGTCTGTGGTAGGAACGTGGATAGCTGTAAGTCACTCACTTACCCTTGCCCCAAATTGGGGACCTTTTCCAGGCTCCCAACCAATCCTGGTCAAACAGGCTGCCTCACTTCCCTCTCCTTCTTTGACTTAGGCATTTTGTGTCACTTCTCTGTGGAATACCAATGTTCTCTTTTATATGATTTATCTGAACTATAAGTATTTACTTGGTATTATGGTTCTTCTTTGTGGCTCTGATCAGCCATTTTGAAGTCCCTTTATAAGTGGTAAACAGTTAACACAAGGTACTTGAAGGATACAATGGGGAACAAGTTGTAATCTCTGCCCTTACATAAGATTTAGGTAAGTGGCGCAAGATTTACAGTATGCAAGATATACTTAATGGCTATTTGTTGAATATAAGTGATTATAAACCAAGGCATATTTTCTTTCAGTTTTCATGTCTTTTTCATTGTGCATGGCTGCATTCGAGTAATCCACCTTTCAGTCATTATTCTGAAAACATTTGTGTTTTGGGGGTCATAGTCAAATTCTAGTCTACTAATATATTCATTTAAATTAAAAACTCATTTAAGGTCTCTTGATTGGATAACAAAAGAAAAACCTATTAATTTTAATTTAACTGTATTTCACTGTTTTAATTTGCAAAATAGTTCATAATTTTAACTTACATCTTTCTAAGATGAAATTAATAATCCAAGCCAAATGGAAATAAAAACAGATATAAGCCATATACATTTAATTAGATTGGAGTAAACAAATGAACCAGAGGGCTGCCCTATCCCACTAGATTACCAACAATTTTGATTCCAAATAAGGGTAATTAGCTATCCAAAATATTTTTGAGAAAATAACAGAAAAAGAGATAGGAATTATTAAAGCAGGCTAGCAAACAACAATATCAGCATGGATAACATTCCAGTCCTATGAATGATATGGAATAGTTTGTTTTTTTCTATACCTCAACCTCAAAAATTTCTTATGATTCCAGTATACACTAATCTACTTTAATAGTTTTTCTAGATCAGGTGCTTATTAATTTAGTCATACTTCACATAAAGGTAGTTACATTAGTGATTTTCAATCTGGTGCCCAGTGGATAATTTAGGAGATTTTCAATGCCCCAAAAGTCATATATACATGTTTTCAGATATATGTGTATATATTCTTATGAGGATATCATCTGTTGCTTTTCTTCTATTTTCAAGTGAATCCATGATCAAATCTAGTTAAGGAACACTCATTTACTTTCTTAGTTTATTCTTGCCTTCATCAAGCTTCAATATTTGCCCATGAGTTCTTACTGTATGTTAAATCTGCAGACTGTAACCAGATTGCCTGCATTCTAAATTCCTGATATAACATAATGCACTATGTTACATTGGACATGTGATTTAAGCATGTTAATTAGGGATAATAATATTACCTATCTCATAAGGTTATTAAAAATATTAAGTGATTTAATGAAAGTAAAATGCCTACATTAGTACCTGTAACAATGTATAATATAAGAATTAGAGTTGGCAGGGCATGGTACCTCACGCTTTCAATCCTAGCACTTTGGAAGGTTGAGGAGGGTAGATCCCTTGAAGTCAGGTGTTCGAAACCCACCTGGCCAACATGGTGAAACCCTGTCTCTACTAAAAATACAAGAACATCAACCAGGCGTGGTGGCGGGGGTGGGTGGTTGCCCATAATTCCAGCTACTTGGGAGGCTGAAACAGGATAATTACTTGAACTCAGGAGGTGCAGTGAACTTAGCTGTGATTGCACCACTGCACTCCAGCCTGGGCAACAGAGCGAGACTCATTCTAACAACAACAACAACAACAACAGCAAATTAGACTTACACAAAGACTATGAAAAAGGAAAAAATAAGACAATATATAACGGTAAGTTTTATGTCAGTATTACTCTAAAAGCTCATGATTCACCATGCATTAAAGTGCTGTTTCCACACTGTGATCTCCAGAGCACTTTCTCTTGGAATTGCTATAGATATTTAATGAAAACTGTTAAAAGAACAAATAAGCTTGAGAAATCCTGCATATTTTTTCTTCCTGAAGTTTGAGAATATATACCAGTTTCTTATGGCCTGTGAAGATTTCTTAAATAAACATGTTTACATTTTTTAATCATATATTTTCCACCACAGAAACCTTTCGTGGTGTAAAGACCTGTTATTTGCTTGTGGAGTTCCCAATTTAAGTAACATAATCCTACTCAATGGTAGTTACTTCACTGCAGAAAATGAGATGGTGCTGAAGTCTACTTTATTCTTCAATTAGTATGATATAAAGATGAACTTAGCCACAGTATTTGATATAGTAATTTCCAAGGTTGATTGGGTCAATTACAGAGTTCTTCATTCTTGGAATGCTGGGAAAAGTAGAATAGCTTCTCTCACACACGTAAAATGCACACGCATACAAATTTCATGTGAAATTTTCTAAACTTGGAGTTCTGATCATAAATCATGCTGGAAAATAACAGAGTTAAAGCTGATTGGCAAGTAATCTTTACATTTTTATAGTTTATTGTATAATCGAGCTATAGAATCAGCCAGATATTACTTTCCAAAATCAGCATCAAAATATGTGGTTTAAATGGACAATATAATGTATTTGTCAGTTTTATCTTTGGGATATTTATATTTATTTTACATTTTTTCATCAAAAGTACATTTCGTAAGTGAGTCTTAGAGATGTATACATTAATATGAGGCATATTATTCAAGATTTCTAAAAAACATACTACATTAGTTTCTTACAGCTTTCATAATAAATTAGCACAACTTGGCTTGAATGATAGAAATTATTATATTATAGTTATAAAAACTATATGTATATTTATTATTTTATAGTTATAAAGGCTATAAATTCAAATTCAAGGTATCAGTAGGGCCATGCTGCTTCTAAAGGATCTGGGAAAGATAATGTCAGTTTCTGCTTCACTTAAATTTTTTTTTTTTTTTCTGAGTAACTCTCTCTTCCTTCTCCCATAAGGAAAATGGTCATTGGATTTGGAGCCTACCCTAAATTAAGTATGATTTTATCCCCAACTCCTTAATTAATTAAATACATCTGTAAAGACCCAATTTCAGCATAAAGTCACACTCTGAAGCCAAAGTGAGCATTAAGTGAAGGGGGAGCAGTATTTAGCCAACTGCAGTAACTCCTAACAAATATACCATTAATTTTTTGTTATTTGGAGAGGCTATGTAAGATGGGCAATTAGGATTCTTATATAGTTAATATTATACAGTTAGTCTTTTATACTAGTTGACATCGACATTGGTAAAATTTTTTAAAAGTAGAAATTTAAACTGATCTTTACATTACACTATGAAAGAATGAAGAACCTATCTAGGTACATGGGCTCAAAACTTCAGGGACATATAGTTTCAGTAAAGTTGATAAAGCCTAAAATATAGTATATATGTAACACCACAATTCATGTACAATAAAAGGAAAGAGATTGTTCTGATAACAGCTTAAAACTTGCAGAGATAATAAATTTTCAACACATCAGGAAAAGCAAAAATGAACTAGAAGAAAAATAAGAATTACAGTGATTGGGATTGCATTTGAAAACTTGGGAGACCTAACCTCCCTGCCATCCTTTAACTGAAAGGCCCAATACAAGATCACTTTTCTAAATTAATTTAAATGACAGGAAATAAAATTTGTTACATTGTTATAGAGCCAAGAATTCTATAGCCAGTCACAACAAACATGAAGCTGGGAAACACCATGAACATTAACACAATCCGCATATTCTCCATGGCAATCCAGAAAACAGATAATCTTCAGAACTCCTTATCTTATTCCTACCCAGTAATCCTACACTTTATTTTATATTAGAATCAAAATACTTTTTATTTTAAAAGTTATCTTATAAACAAATATAAATCAGCTTCTATTTTGAAAACATGTTCTATGTCTACAAATAAATGTGACATTAACCAAAATTTGATGATGCGTTAAAAAAGAGCTTATTTCAAACACACTAAACAGTATATTGAGCTTTTAAAGTATTAAACAGAGGCCAAATAGTAGGCAACAAAAATTGAGTCATACTACAGAAAATGTTTAGAGTCATTTTCTACATATGAAATGCCTTAGTTTTTTGTGTTAGTCCATTTTTACACTACTATAAAGAAATGCCCTAGTCTGGGTAATTTATGAAGGTAAGAAGTTTAACTTAGTCACACTTCTGCATAGCTCAGGAGACTTCAGGAAACTTAGGATCATGGTGGAAGGGGAGGCAGGCACTTTCTTCACAAGGTGACAGGAGAGACAGCATGTGCAAAAGAGAACAGAGAATACTGCCTTCTAAAACCATCACATCTTGCAAGAAACCACCCTCATGATCCAATAACCTCTCACCAGATCTCTTCTTCAACACTGGGGGATTACAATTCAAGATGAGATTTGGGTGGGGACACAGCCAAACAATATCAGATTTATTAGCTAAAGATTCGTAGAATATGCTGTGCTTGAAATCATTTGAATTCTAACTAACCATAGTAGAGAGAAGTCAGTAATCACCCAGGGAATTCAGTAAAGATCCTGTAATGTCACCCCTAGTGGTAACTCTAAGTATCACTAGAGTAAAAGCTATACTAGAAGCATCTTAATAAAGTTTAAAAAATCAAACTTTATAAAAAGCAAGCTGATTTGCAATAACAAGTATCAAAAACAACTTTCAATATGATTTAAAGGAACAGCATAACACTCATATTCAAAAACAAAACAAGCACAGTGTCTGGCATTCAATCAACAAGCACTATAACAAAATCAAGAATGTGTGAATCATAACTGAGAAAAAAAATCAGCTGTAGAAATAGAAATGACAGAGTAAATGAAAATATAAAGGAAAGAGCTTCAAATAGTTATCATAAATATACTTAATGATTCAATGGAAAATATATAGCAAAATGATATTTTGAAGCTATAAAATATAGGAAATATAACTTCTAAAGCTGAAAATAAAATAGTTTTTTTGAAAAGTTCATCAAATGGGATTAAAAGTAAATAAAACACTACTAAGGAGAAGATTAGTAAACATAGAGACAAATAATTAGAATTTTTTTAGACAGAGAAAGAATGAGAAAGCAAAAAGAAAGGAAGATAGTGAATGGAAGCTACTGACTGTGAAAAAACACTGAATAGTTAAATGTACATGAAATTCAAGTCCCAGGGTAAAATGCGGGGTGAGGGAAGCATGAAATAATTGTTTAAAAAACAAAGGCTGAAGGTATTTCCAAATTTGAGGAAAACTGAAAACTTAGAGATCCAAGAAGCTCAGTAAATTTCAAACAGCATAAACACAAAAACACTACATTAAGACACAGTATAATCAAATTGCTGAAAACCAGTGATAAAGAAAAAAAAATCTTAAAAATTATCAGATATGAGAGGCATTACATTGGACAGTATCAATAACAATTATGGTTAACTTATCACTAGAATAAAGAAACCAGAGACTTATTTAATGAACTTAAAACAATGCATATCAACCTATATTTTTATATCCAAGAAAAATATAATTTATAAGCGATTATGAAAGAATTTTCATAAAAGAAACATCAAGGGATGCTATCACTGACTGACCTACACTTCAGGAAATATGAAAGGAAATTCTTCAGGCTGAGAGAAGATGCTGCATAATGGAAATTCAGATCTGCACAGATAAAAGATCACACAGATAGTAAATGTGTGGGTGCATATAAAATATTTTCTTTTGAATTTTAATACCATTAAAATTGATTGTGTAAAGCAATAATCGAGTTGATGAATTGAGCAGTTTGTAAGATATGCAAAAGGAAAATGTATTAAAACATGAGTACAAAGGTTAAAACAGGGACGTCAATGTATACTGTTAAGATTTACATTGTATACGAAGGGGTATAATAGAATTTGACAGATTTTGATAGTTTAAAAATGCATTTTGTAAAGTGTATGTTCGTTTGTGTGTGTGTGTTTCTGTGCACGTGCACTAAACAGCTGAAAGTAAATTGGAGAATTTGTGCCCCATTACTCTTTGATAGTTAAGTGAATATTTTCTGAAAATAGGACACTCAGCTAGACTGTATGTTTGTGTGTCTCAAATTCGTATGTTTAATCTAATACCCAAAATGATATTTGGAAGTAAAGTTTTCAAGAGAGAATTAGGTCATGTGGGTGGAGCCTTCATGAATGGGACCAGAGTTTTTATGAGAGAAAGCATAGGGATCTCATTAGATCCGTCTGCCATATGAGAACACAATAAGAAGGCATCATCTATGAATCATAAAGTGGACCTTTACTAGACGTAGAACCTGCTAGTGACTTGATCCTGAACTTCCCAGGTTTCAAAACCACAAGAAACAAATGTATGTTACTTATAAGACACCCAGTCTTTGATATTTTGTTATAGCAGCTTAAATGAACCAAGATACTCTCTTCATAAAAACTTTATTTATTAAAATCAGAAAATTTAACAGTGAAACTACAGGTCATACTCTGAATATCCTATGCTTGGGAAATGCATGTTGCTATTATGATTTTTTAACAAATTGTTATGTTAGAGCAATTAAGAATAGAAAATTAAAAATTGTATATTTCATCCACTTATTTCTTTTCCAATACTCTTCTTTCTGTAGACCCAACTTTCTGAACTATATCATATTCTTTCTAACAAACTTCTTTGCAAATCACGTCTACTGGGAACAAATTTCTGTAATTTTTGTTGTCTTAAGTCTTTATATGTTCTTTACTATTGAAGGACAATTTTGCAGGGTAGAGAATTAATTTTGGGATAGTGGATTTTGTCTCTGAACTTTTTAAATATTTTACTCCATTGTCTTCTTCATTCCATGATTTCTAAGGCATATCAGATGTAATTTTTATCTTTTCTCTTCTATATGCAAGAAGTTTCCCACTTTCCACCCTCTTGCTTTTTTTAGGATTAAAAAAATTGACTTTCTGTAGTTTGAATATGATTAGCCTAGATGTTTTTATGTTTGTTTTTAGACTTATCTTGCTTTGTGTTCTCTGAACTTCCTGGATATGTAGCTAACTTTCAGATATTAATTTGGGAAAATTCTCAGTTATTAGTGCTTTACATATTGCATATATTCCTCACTCTTCTTTCTTCTCCTTCTGGTATTCTGTTATAAGTACATTTCAATTTTGGTGGTTGTTCCACAGTTTGTGGATATTCTGTTCTGTTCTATTAGTTTTTTTTTTTTTTTTTTTTTTTTTTTTTCTTTTTTCTCTTCAGTTTTGGCAGTTTCAATTGAGTTATACTCAATGTCAGAGACACTGCCCTCACATGTATACAGTCAACTAATGAGCCCATCAAAGGCATCCATTTCTGTTATTGTTCTTGACCTTCATAATTTATTGCTTCCTTCTTAGAATTTTTATTTCTCTGTGTATGTAGTCTGTCTATTCTGGCATACTATCTAATTTACCCCCTAGAACCCTTTGGAAAGTGATCACAATTGTTTTAAATTAACAGTTTGTTGGTTCCAACATCTATGACATATCTGAGTCTGGTTTTGATTTTTGCACTATCTCTTATAACTGTGACGTTTGCATTTTGGTATGTCTAAATTTTTTTTTTTCTTCGTGAGTAGACATGATGTACTGATTAAAAGGTACTGTCATAAATAGGCCTTTACTAATATGATAATGTCTAAGAAGAGGATGAGCACACTGTAGTACCATGGTAAAGTCTTAGTTTTCATTGCTGCCTATTCCTCTGAATACAAAATTTATATGTCTTTTTCATTAACCCCCTCAACCATAAATGGGACAGGATAGCTAGAATGGATTGGAGTTGGGTATTTCGATTCCTTCATGTGGAAGTCTAGAGCTGATCAAAATGGAATATTGTCCTTCCCAAAGGATAATAGGTTCCAATAAAACTCCAACAGGTTAGGCTCTGGTTTCTGGTTAAATAGTTTCTACTGAGGGCATGCTTTGTCAAGAAGAACAAAATGCTTTGGCTTATGTCAAAATGATTCCTTTTTCTTTTTCTTCCCTTGTCTAAAACACAAAGGGAGCCTTTTCTCTGATATTCACTGTGATACCCTGGAAGAGCTCCAGGAGGTAAAACTCACAAAAGTTTGGGGAAGGGTCTCCTGATGACTGAGTGCCCTCTAGTTTTTATCTCTTGATAAAGAGACATCAGCAGTGGTTCCCATGGGGGTTTCTACTCATGGATTACTATGCTAATAGGTTGTTGATTTTCTGTATTTGCCTATCTATCTAATTTTGAGGTAGGAATTTGCCATTACCTTACTTCTCCTCTTAAATCTCAGGCAGATTTAAGAGTAGCATCTGAGTTTACAGTCTGTTCAGATTTTTACTTGTTACGCTGTTGGAGGTGGGTAATTTCCAAGCTTCTGAAATGGTGGACCAATAGCTACAAATCTTTTCTTTGTTTTTTAAAGGATTTTTCTGGATATAGAATTCTTGCTTGATAGTTCATTTTTCTTTATCCTTTTTTTGTTTTATACCTCACACCAGATAATCTTAATTAAACTATCTTCAAGGTCACTCATTCTTTCTTCAGCCAGTTCAAACAAATGTGCTAGTAAGCCTAAAGAGTGCATTTAGCTGTATTGTTGGCTGCAGAATTTGTAACTTACTCTTTTTGAAGGTAAGTTCTGTCTCCTTATTGATGTTCTCTATTCAGTGAGACATCACTCTCATTTTTCTTTTGGCTTTTTAAATATGGTTTTCTTTAATTTTTAAACATGTTTAGTGTAGCTGATTCAAAGTGTTTTTCTGGTGAACTTGATATTTGGATTTCCTCAGGGATAGTTCTATTGATAGCATTTCCTCCTGTGATTGGGCTATACTTTCTTATTTCTCCGAATCTTTTGATAGGGAGAGAGGGCAAATAAATTCTAGGCACAAAAGAGCAGATCCCCGACAAAACCTCACCCTCAAGTCAAAAAGCCTGAAATCATGGCCCAAAGTGAGAGCTTTTATTCCTGTTTTTTCCACCTGAATGTTGTGTTTTCCTAAATTACCCATGGCCCACCCCACCCCTCATCTTGTGCCTATAAAGACCCCAGACTCAGCTGGTAGAGATGAGAAGCAGCTGGACTTCTGGGACTAGGGTTGGATGTCAGAGAGAAGTGGCTTAATGTCAGAGGGACAGCTTGATGGTGTAACTTCAGAGAAGAATCTGACTGGAGATGTCTAGATTTCAGGGGAAGATTACCTACCTGCTCCATCTCCTTTATAACTCCCCTTGCCATTGAGAGCCACTTTCATCAGCAATAAAATCTCCCACATTTACCATTCTTCAATCCACTTGTGCAACTTCATTTTTCCTGGATGCCAGTCAAGAGCTCAGGAGCCATGGATGTAGATACAAAAGTCTGTCACACTGGCCCTTTGCCCTCACTGGTGGAGGGTAGCCACTGCGTATGCAAAGGCAGAGGGAGGGCTCACTGAGCTATTGATACTTCAGCTGTCTGCAGATGGTAGAGCTAAGAGAGCACTGTAACGTGCCCTCTGGTATTTCAGGGTTCATAATTTCTGCCCAAAGATGCTGCCACAGGGATTTTGGTCCTCCTAGCACCCAAAAGTGCTCACCCTGTCCCCAATACCCACTCACCTTCACACTCCCTCCCACAAGGGGTGGGACACAGTGGGTCTGAGTAAGTGGAGTTTGCTCCTGCTGGAACCAAAGCCACCGGGTGGTTCTAGCACTCAGGTACTCCAGTACCAACTTCATTTCCTGATGCACTCTCTCCTATGAGAAGTTGAGAGCAGTGGGCAAAGTAAATGAGGCACTCTAGTCATAAGTCCTGCGAAGGGGTAAGGGAAATATCCTGCTTCGTCTAATTGACATTTTAAATAATGTAATAACTTTGAAAATAAGACCTCTGCATTTGTTGTCTGTACTTTTTGACATCGTTGTTTGATTAGTGACTTTCCTGGACCAATTCTGTAAAGTCTGTAGTCCTTGTCACTATACATATACTTTGGTATACAGTCAATAAAATCTCTGCTTGATTGGCGAAAAATTGAATAGAGATTTACTTGGATATCTTGAATTAATGTCTGCCAGATTCTGCCAATAGGTCTTGTGCATGTTGTGTGACATGTTTTCAAAGTTCCAGCAGGAAATTTACAACCCTGTCTTAGCCTTCACTTCTTGGTGGTACACAGCCTCAAGATCAGCCATAAGTAAGATATTAGGTCTCTCTAGATATTTCCTGTGTGTTTCCACAACCATAAACTTGCTTTTATATTCCCAAAAATATCTGAGAGTTTTTGAATTTCCCTTTGGACACTACATTCCTTAGTTTCTCCTTTCAAGTTTTTTCATCTGCCTCCTGTTAGCCCAAACTGATATTGCTGCCTTAAGCAGCTGTGATGTTAAAATTTTCCATGGACAATTTTCACAGATGCCATAATAATGTTCTTCAGACAGAGTGAGCTGTGATTCAAATAAAAACAAGTCCTGAAGATGGAGCTTTTCAGAGAACTTCCCAAGAGGTCAAATTGTGACAGTTCTCTCAAGCTGAGGCTTTTGGGGAGCTCCATTCCCTTTCTTCTTCCTTTAACATCTTTTAGGCCATTGGTTTATACATGTACTGCATTTGCCTGGTCTTTGGTTTTCTGGGTTACTGTAGACCTGGGGAAAGCAGTATGGATTTGGGCAAGTTAAAATGACAAATCTTGCTGTTGTAACTGAGACTTACCATTTTTCCTTGAATAAATGTTCCTTAGTTTATTTCAAGCCTCTTGTTAAGTTTTAGATTTTTGAAAATGTTAATTTTGATATTTTTATGAGTTTTCTTATTGCTTTTATAAAACTTGGATTTTGGAAGTCTTTATGCTGACATTCCAGAATATGTCCTGTCCATCTAACCTAGCATCCCGTTCACAGGCAAAAAATTCACTTGCCTCTCAGACAGATACTATTGAAATTAATAGTATCTAATTAATAGAATACATTCTCACAGTGTGTGATAGGCAGAAGGAAGTAGAATGAGTATACTTTATTAAATCGTTATAATTTTTGATTAATTATAATAATTAACTTGACTAATTATTAATAAAATGAAATATTTTTATGTTTATGGCCTTCTATGAGACTTGAATTATACCAGGATACAATGTTGAATAAACCAGGGTAATTCGTTGGAAGAGTGCAGACTTCTTAAAAAGGTTTGGCACTAACAAACATTAATATATATTGCAATTGGTGATGTGATGGGGATATGAGGGTAATAAAAAATATAGCTTTTCTGGGAGGAGGAACACGTGTACCTATTTTGCTTTTGGGCTAGTTCTATGTCCTTAAACAGTCTTGCAAACTTGAACTGAAGGCTGCATCTCTGTAAATTTTATACAATGCATTATTCATAAACAAAGAAAAATGTTCTAATCCAGCAGCAGTTACTAACTTTTGGGTCAAATTGATGTGCCAAATACTGCCTGCTTCCTCCTTTTTATGCATCTATTTGTTTACCCTACATTATTACTCCAAGCCCAGTTTTCTTTCAGTTTTAAGTTCTGTCGTATACTCTTAGTACATTCTGCACATCAATTATATGTCTTAGTATTACCAGTGAAATATCTGGTCAGCTGAGCCTTAACGTCACTTTCTGATTTTCCAATATAGAATAAGGCTAATATCTTATCTTTGGAAAGCATTCATCTTCTTTTGACAAAATGGCACAACAATTAAATGCATATTTATTCAAATAAATGTTAAGTTTCACAAGGAACAGTTTGCTTAATATTTCCTAATTAATGAACATACATATATTTAAGTTACTTCAGCAAAAGTCAAAAGTAGCTTTTAAGACCTAAGTTCTTATACGAGGAGGACCTCTATGTCTAATACGTAACTACATTTTAATAATAATTTCATGGAGAAAACACGTTTTATATACTTTGTATGGAAACTTCTAGACAAAAAGAGTTTAGCAAGTGAATTCCTTTAGTTCTTTATCTGTAAAGTCTACTTAGTATTCATAACCTTAAATATGTTGTTAATAATGTAATAATCAATGTTTTGAACTTTCAGACATTAAATTTTGGAAAAGAAAAATAGTGTTTAAATGTGAATGCCAAGACTTCAAATATTACTTTGTAAATTGAACCCTGTTTGATGCCATCACAGACTTATTAAAATTACATAAGGAGACCTAAAATTTTACCAATAGGTGGTCCTTTATGTGTTTTTAATATAAGTAGATGAAGATTAGAATGATATTGAGGCAGACCAAAACAATTTATTACTTTAAGTTAATTAGAAGATAATAGGGTTGCACAAGCCAGTGAGAGTGAGAAGGTATAAGGAAAAAATATCCTATACTTTAGAAACCAGTGGATCTGGGTATGAATCCTGTCTTAATTAATTACAGGTGTGCAACTCAGAAAGGCATTTAACATTTCAATGCCTTAAATATCTCATCTGTATAATGTAAATAATTGTTCTTCTCAAGATGATTTCAAAATTAAGAAACAGGTAATATATATTTAAATGACATTGTTTCTCATAATATTAGATGCTATTTTTTAACCTGAAAGCTTGATTTACAAAATATTTAACACCAATGAATGTAACTTAAATACAGGAGAGAATAGAATTATGGAATCAATCTATTGTAAATGTGTCCTGTGAACTCATTATTATCCTGACTTCTTTACAAGGATGGCTATTTTGTTTATGCAGAATGTATGTATGTTATTTCCTTTTTTCCTCTTCAGTTCACTTGTTATCATGTTAGTAGCTTTTAGAACAGAGTAGACATCTGTTTTCCCAGAAGTAGGATCCACATGCAAACACACAAGAATATACTACTTTATGAATTCAACCTGAAGTTGAATATTTTGATTTGTTTACCATTGGCAAAATATGAATTTCTATGTTTAAGAAGAATAAAGAATAAAATTTATGCTGAATGTCAAACATCTTATGTAGAGCAACTTTTTTGATGTGTTAAGTGGAAAAGAATGAGGAGCATAAGGATTTAATTTCTTGGAAAAAAATGTCTGGGTTTTAAAATTAAGAAAGAAAACACTTAGAGAACCACATGTTATATTTCGCCAAACTTGAGAGATATGAAAAATTGCATGATGTTTGTGATGAACAGAAATGTGGTTTATTTTCGATCTCGTAATGTAGTAACACTTTTGTGAAAATAAAGGAATGATGCTCTGTACGTATTTTCCAATTTACCTGTTTATCTTAAAATTTGGAATTTTATGATAGAAAGTGGAGCTAACTTTAAGGACAAGGATAAAGCACCTCATCTTCCTTAGCGCTTGCAGTACAATCTTGTTTTTGGCCAGGATGAACTACTTAGAAAGCTCCCGTGTATGCCAGGTCAGTTAGTGCCTTGTCAATTAGTTCCATTTTCCTCAGCTGGCATACTTGGGGCTTTCTAAGTAGTGTGCTCTCACTGAATCCTCTACTTAGCATACTTTTTTCCTCCCATTCAACTGTGTGTTGTTTTATGAGCTGTTTGAATATGGAATTATGATTATCCAAGACTATCAGCATTGTAACTCATTGTTTATTATCTAGGTGGTGATTAATTAACATATTTGTTAAGTAAATATTATACCATACCTTATAGCAAATGTCTTAATAAGCAAATCAACATGATACTGAGTAAAAGTTTATTTTTTTCTTATGCATTTTCCATAACAATTTAAACAATGAAAATTCTGATTTCCACTGAGTCTATCTTTTAACTCTCACTTCTTATGTTATACTTTTAAGTCAAACCTTTAACATTGCATAATACTTAAAGTACTTAATAAATACCACGTTCAAAGATCTGTATTCTAGCTTCTTAGCAATTTCAATAGAAAAGCTGAATTTCATTTACAACTGATAAAATATTGAAAACATCACAAAGTCCTAGTTTCTTTGAAGTTGTAAACAGAAGAGGGTTATAAACTTGTATGAGAAACCATCAAAATATTTACTGTAGAGTTTCCCCAATCTTCATTATTTTTATAGGCCAGAAGGTAGTACTAATAGATTTAAAGTTATTATAACAGTAGTCAAACTAGCGATTATTTTCTTGACCAATTTTTCAGGTGGTTGCCATATGTTTGGCTTCAGTACCTATACAGTTTTTGATTTACCTCTATGGCATGTCAGTCACTTTATAATGAAAAAATTTTTCTTAGCATATGTTCTAGGAACAAAGAGGTAAGATACAATGTGAGGTGGGTAATGTGAGTCAAATGAATGAAAGCAAAATTTGGGGAGTTGAGTCCAAAGTGAACTTTTAAAATTCACAATTAACCCAATGTACATAGATTGGAACTATTTCAGAGTGAACTGTATATATGATTGCCACTTTGTCCACAAAATAGTAAAGGGAGCTTTTTCTAAGAATAAGGCCATATTCATATAACTATGAAACAAATATCAAAATCAAGACATTTAATTTTGATATATCACATTTTTAATCCATACTTTATAGTAAAATTTTCCTAATAATGTCCTTTATGGACATGTTTTTCACAGCCAAGGAGCCAATCTAGAATCATGTATTTCAGGTTTTTTTGTATCTGTTTGATCACTTTTTCTCTAGAATAGTCTTTTGACTTTCTTGTCTTATATGAAAGTCACAATTTTGAAGAGTACAGGCCAGTTTTTTTTTTTTTTTTTGTAGAATGTCTCTTAGTTTGAGTTTGATATTTCTTAATGATGAGATTCAGATTGTGCATATTGACAGATTATGAATATCAGATACTTATATCTGGACCTTCTTGGTGCAACATACAAAAAGGCACATGGTATAGGGGTTTGGTCCATTTATGATGTTAACTTTGATGACTTGAATAAAGTGATGTTAGTCAGTTTTTTCATTTTAAGATTACTATTACTACCATGTGTGAAGGACAAGCGATTTGTGGAAAAGTACATTGAAATGATGTAAGTATCCTAATCTGGATCAAATTTCTACCACTAGTTTAAGTATCCATGTCTAGTTGTTATTACTCTTCTAATGTCACCATTTCTTCTGCATTTATTGGTTGAAATATCACTATAAAGAAAACCAACTAACTTCCTTCCTTCCCTCCTTCCCTCCCTCCCTCCCTTCCTTCCCTCTACACACATATACTTTATAATACATTATTTCCATTATTTTTTTATTCTCACGTTTCTCTAGACTTGAACAGTGAAAGTCCATTTATATTGTCTGCTCTGTCATCACAACACTTTCTTACGCATGACCTTAAAAATGATGTCAAAAGCCAATATCTGTGGAAAGAATATTGAGTCAAAGAAAATAGAAAATTTGGAAAGTTCCTTAGCAGGAAATACATTACATATATATGTGTGTGTGTATGTGTGTGTGTGTGTGTGTGTTTGTGTGTATATATATAATTATGTGTGTATGTGTATATACATATATGTATATGTATACACACACACAAACACACATATATAATTTTACAAATATATAAAATTTAAAGTGAGGAACTAGTTTAACCAAAAGTATATATATATATATATATATACACATATATATATATTCCTTAGGAATATATATTTATTTAAATTATATATACATATGTATATAATTTAAACTGAGGAACTGGTTTCAATATTTGCAACATTCAACAAATCTTTAAATGCAAATATTTTACACATTTATTTTCAGTGATTACTGTTATGATTTGGATCTGCATTTCCATCCAAATCTCATGTCCAATTGTAGTCCTCCAAGTTGGAGGTGGGGCATGGTGGGAGATTATTGGCTCAGGGGGGTAGATATATCCCTTGGTGCTGTTCTCATGATAGTGAGTAAGTTCTCATGAGGACTGGTTATTTAAAAGTGTGTTGCACCTCTTCCTTCCATTGATCCAACCCCTGCCATGTAAGATGCCAGCTTCTCCTTTACATTCAGGATGATTGTAAGTTTCCTGAGCCCTCTTCAGAAGCAGAAGCCTCTATGCTTTCTGTACAGCCTGCAGAGCCATGCAAAATAAACCTCTTTCTGTATAAATTACCCAGTCTCATGTACCTTTATAGCAGTGTGAAAATAGACTAATACAAAATAATTGGTACCTAAGAGTGGAATGTTGCTGTAAACACACAGGAAAATGTGGAAGCAAGTTTAGAACTGGATAATGGGCAGAAGTTGAAAGATTGTGGAAGGATCAGAAGAAGACAGGAAAATGGGGGAAAGTTTGGAACTTCTGAAAGACTTGTTAAATTGGTGTAACCAAAATGCTGATAGCAATATAGATAGAGATGGTCAGTCTGGTGAGGTCTCAGATAGAAATGAGGAAAATATTGGGCACTGAAACAAAGGTCTCTTTTTCTTATATGACTTGGGGGCCTTGTGCCCTTGCCCTAAAGATTTGTGGAACTTTGAATTTGAGAGTAATAATTTAGAATATCTAAATCATCAGCAAAGGAATTTCTAAGCAATTAAGCATAAAGATGTGGCCTGGCTGCTTCTAACATACTATGTTCGTATATGTGAGCAAATAAATTATATAAAACTCAGACTTATATTCAAAGGGAAAGCGGAGCATAAAAGTTAGAAAAATTTGCAGCCCAACCATGTGGTAGAAAAGAAAAACACATTTTCTGAGAAGAAATTCAGGCCAGCTGCAGAAATTTACATAAGTAAAGCAGAGCCAAATGTTAATAGCCAAGACAATAGGAGGCCTGAAGTTATCTCAGAGACTTCTGTGGTAAACCCTCCAATCACAGGCCCAGAGGCTTGGGAGTGAAGAATGATTTCTGGGCCAGGCCAGCCCTGCTGTACTGCACAGCTTTGGGACACTGCTCTCTGCATCCCATCTGCTCCACTTCCAGCCGTGGCTCCAAGGGCCAAGGTAAAGCTTAAGCCACTGCCTTAGAGGTTGCAAGCCATAAATCTTGGTGGCAACCATGTGGTGTTAAGTCTGCAGGTACTCAGAATGCAAGATTTCAGGTTTGGGAGCCTCTTCTGAGATTTCAGAAGATTTATGGAAAAGCCTACATGTCCAAGTGGAAGCCTGCTGGAGGGGCAGAGACTACCTCTGCCCTTCTAGTAGAGCAGAGAACCTCTACTAGAGCAGTGTGGAAGGTAATTGTGGGGTTGGAACCCCCAACTTGGGCACTGCCTCTTGGGGAGCCCAAGAATGGTAGAACCACTGGTAGCTTGCACCAAGTGCCTGGAAAATCTGCAAGTACTCAACACCAGCTCCAGAGAGCAGCCATGGGGGCTGACCCCTGTAAAGCTACAGGGGGCAGTGCTTCCCAAGGCCTTGGGAGGCTGTCCCTTGCACCAACGTGTCCTGGTATAAGACATGGGGTCAAAGGAGATTATTTTGTATATTTAAGATTTAATGACTATCCTGCTTGGTTTCAAACTCATATAGTCTGTAGCCCCTTTCTGTTGGTTTATCTCTTTCAGAACATTAGTATTTACCCACATGTCTATACCTCCATTGTGTCTTGGGAGTAACAAACTTGTTCTTGATTTTACAGATTCTTAGGCAGAAGGGACTAGACTTGTCTTAAATGATACTTTGGACTTTTGAGTTAATGCTGTAATAAGTTATGACTTTGGAGAATGTGGGTAAGGCATGATTTTATTTTGCAAGGTGAGAAGAACATAAGATTTGGTGGGATCAGGGGCAGAGTTATATGGTTTGGATCAGTATCTCTTCCCAAATCTCATGTTGAATTGTAAACCCCAGTGTTGGAGGTGGGCCTGGTGGATGGCGATTGCCTCATGGGGCTGGATATCCCTCTTGGTGTTTTTCTCATCATAATAAGTGAGTTCTCATTAGAACTTCTCATTTAAAAGTGTGTGGCACCTCCCCTCCCTTCACTCTTGACCCTTATTCTGCCATGTAAGATGCCTCCTCCTGCTTTGCCTTCGGCCGTGATTGTGATTTTCCTGAAGCCTCTCCAGAAGCAGAAGTGGGTATGCTTCCTGTACAGCCTACAGAACCATATGCCAAATAAACTTCTTTTCTTTATAAATTACCCAGCCTCAGATAATTCTTTACAGTGCTGCAGGAATGGACTAATACAATTAATAAAGCTAAACAAATATGTACCATATTAGTCATTAATTTTTATGCAATAAATTACCCCAAAGTTAATTGTGAAAAATTACAGGCTTTTACTACCTTCTGGTTTTCATGAATCAGGAATTTCAAACACCCAGCAAATTCTGGGTGTTTTTTGCTCTAGGGCTCTCATGGAATGCAATCTAAGCATCAGCTAGTCCTACAATCATCTCAGGCTTGATTGATAATCAAGCAAAATGTGAAAGGCAAAATGTGAAAGGCGCATCTTATATGGCAGCAGACAAAAGAAGAGAACTTTTGCAGGGAACTCCCATTTTTAAAACCATCACATCTCATGAGACTTACTCACTACCATGAGAACAGCATGGAAAGTCCTGCCCCATGATTTAATTATCTCCCACCAGGTCACTCGCACAACATGTGGAAATTGTGGAAATTACAATTCAAGATGAGATTTGGGAGGGGACAGAGAGCCATAGCATATAATTCTTCCCGAGCCCCTCCCAAATCACATGTCCTCACATTTCGAAACCAATCATGCCTTCCCAACAGTCCCACAAAGTCTTGACTCATTTCAGCATTAACTCAAAAGTCCACAGTCTAAAATCTCATTTGAGATAAGGCAAGTGTTCTCCACCTATGAGCCTGTAAATCAAAAGCAAGTTACTTACTTCCTAGATACACTGAGTGTGCAGGCATTAGGTAAATACAGCTGTTCCAAGTAGGAGAAATTGGCCAAAACAAAGGGGCTCCAGGCCTCATGCAAGTTTGAAATCCAGCAGGGCAATCAAACCTTAAAGCTCCAAAATGATCTCCTTTGACTTCATGCCTCACATCTGGGTCAAACTGATGCAAGAGGTGGGTCCCCATGGTCTTGGGAAGCTCCGTACCTGTAGCTTTGCAGGGCACAGTCTCCCTCTCAGTTGTTCTCATGGACTGATGTTGAGTGTCTGCAGCTTTTCCAGGTGCATGGTGTAAGCTGTAAGTGGATCTACCATTTTGGGTCTGGAGGATAGTGGCCATCTTCTAACAGCTCTTCTAGGCGGTGTCACAGTAGGGACTCTGTGTGGAGACTCTGGCCCCACATTTCCTTTCCACACTGCTCTAGCAGAGGTTATCCATGAGAGCCCTGCCCCAGCAGCAGACTTCTGCCTGGGCATCCAGGTGTTTCCATACATCCTCTGAAATCTAGGCAGAGGTTCCCACACCGCGATTCTTGACTTCAGTGTACTTGCAGGTTCAACACCTCATGGAAGCTGCCAAAGCTGAGACATGAATGCTCTGAAGCCAGGACCTGAGCTCTACATTGACCTCTTTCAGTCATGGCTGGAGCAGGTGGAATGCAGGGTTCCAAATCTCTAGGTTGTACACAGCACAGGGACCCTACCCTATGTCTATGTCTATGTGTATACGTTATTTAGCTCCCATTTACACATGAGTCGACTGAACATTATTTTAAATGAAAGAGCTCAGATATAAATTAGTGCCTGGTATCTTATAGTAGGAATAGGCAATGAGGAAGAGTCAACAATAGTGATCACTTCTGGAAAATGAGTTTGGACAGGGAATAAGTACAACAGAATCACATGAGATGCTTGGAATGCCCCTCATCTCAATTTGTGTAATAGGACAACTGGTATATACATACATATTCATTTTAGATTAATGTTTAAAATTAGTGAACTTCACACAGTTTGCTATACATAAATTATAACACTTTATGAAATATTTTTATTTTGAAAGGGTTTTTTTTTTGTCATACATAAAGATAACGTTCATAGTATGCCTCTACAAGGGGTGCATAGATTGAAACTCACTTAGTGAGTTTATATAAACAAAGAAGAGTCAAGGTTTGGTATTGTGGAGAAAAGTCCCCCAAATTGAAAAATTCATACATAAAATCATTCCCCAAATTTGACAGCAGCCTTAAAAGTGTACATAATGCTGCCAATTATGAGTTTTGAAACAAAAAGGCAGTTCTTAACAAATCCCTTATTTGGTAACCTACTTATTGACTGTTCTGAATAAAATATGTAGAATAAAAATATATTTGTCTTTATTGTTTTGGGCTGCTGTCACAAAATGTCACGAACTAAATAGCTTAAAAAACAACAGAAATTTACTTCTCACAGCTCTGGAGGCTGGAAGTCCAACATCAATTTGTTGGTAGACGTTCTATCTGGTGCAGATCCCAATCATAGTAGGGGACTTTGTGCTGTGGAATCTCTCTCAGGCTTCTTTTAAAAGGGCACTAATGCAGTGAGGGCACTAATCCAACAGCATGAGGATTAGGATTTCAACATAAACATTTTAGGGGGACAAAAGCATGCAGACCATAGCAACAGACATAACAGCATTTTGATTATTATTTAAAAAGAATGAAATAATAATTGCAAAGCTTGATATATGTGTCTGGTTGGTGATAAGGATCAATATTTGATAATAACTTCTGTTGGTTTTTAACCACAGGCATTTTTCTTAAATTATTAAGTGCCTATTTGCCTATATGTTAAGAGCATCCTTTTGACCTAAATAGATGGTCCTCTGAACAAGATATACGAATGGACAATAGGCATATGAAAAAGATGCTCAACATTATCAGTAATCAGGAAAATGCAAATCAAAACGTCATTATATCCATTATAATGGCTAATCTTTAAAGACAAAACAAAAACACAGACAATAGTATAAGTGTGTGAGGATGTGGAGGAAAGGAACCATCTTGCATTAATAATAGGACTATAAAATGATGTAACAGCTATGAGAACAGTTTGGTGATTCCTCCAAAAATTAAACACAGAATTATTGGATGACACAACCATCCAACCCCTATTTATATAACCCCCAAATTGAAAAAAGGTATTCAAATACTTGTGCACAAATATTCGTAGATATACTTATTTTCAATAGCCCAAAGGAAGAAACAAGCAAAATATCTATATACATCAACAGATGAATAGATTAACAAAGTGTGGTGTATCTCTCCTGTAGAATATATTCAGCCATAAAATGGAATGAAATAATGATGCATGCTACAGTGTGGAGGGCCCTCAAAAATGCCATGCTAAGTGGAAGCCTTCTGACACACATTTGATCACTCTTGTCTTAAATGTTAGAGAAATAATAGGTAACTTTATGGAGTATTTATTCTGCTGTGGAGATGATCATGAAAAGACAAATTCATCTGGGACTTTTTCAAATATGTGATATTTGGAATATAATGCAAGTTGATGAAAGCAAACGAGTTGAAGTGAGCCTGAGTATAGCATTTTTATAAAGAGTGATGAGACTGATTTCACTGGAATCTATTTTTTTAAAATTTCTTTCTCATTCTAAAGAGGTTGAAGAAGAGTTTCTTCATGTGGCATGATTAAAATATATACATTAAATTAAAATGTCCAAACTGTAAAAAATAAATATTTTTAATAATTAATTATATATTTCTCTTGAAATACTTGTCCAATAGAATATTTTGTGATGGAGGTAATAATGTTCTATATTTAAATTATTCAATATGGAAGCCCCTAGCATATGTGACTATTAAGCTAAGAAATGTGAATACAACAAAAATGAAGCTGCATTTTAAATTTTATTTACCTAGAATTTTATTTATTTTAATTTCTTCACTGCAAGTTAATTTTAATCAATTAACTAATTTAACTATCCATGTGTGGATAATGGCTAGCATTTTGGGGAGTCCAACACTATCTTTCACTCTACCAAAAACATTTGGCTAATATAATTTTAACATTATTTTAGTAAATCATATCATCCCACTTTAACTAATTTTAAATCTTTCTGAATATGTTCTCAAGAGTACTCCTGTGCCATCCTGCTTTCGCTTGTCCTATCCCCATTATGGTTTCTGAGTGTTGAGACATAGGAGTGTGAGTTCTGTTGTTTAAGTATCCTCATAGTATTGTGGGAATGTCGTCTGGTCATTGTGCGATGTAATTATCCTTCATCTCTGGACCTCAGCTTCTGTTCTCCTTGAGTCCTTTGTTTTGCATCTGAGTCTAGATTTCATAACTATGTCCTTCTGGTTGTACGGAGTTCTGATAACAGAACTTGCTAAGGGATAGAAATTCGTTTGATCATTCAGCAATTGTGTTCATATTATTTAAAAAAGAATGAAATAATAATTGCAAAGCTTGATATATGAGAACTATGAATTTTGCCTCTTGTAAGTCAGTGGCCTTCCTCTCACTCTTAAGTCTATTTATATCCACTTTTTTTTTTTTTTGTAAAATTTATAATTTCTAACTCTTGGAATAAAAAAAATCTTACCTGCTTTCACCACAAACACTGGAATGTGTGTACGACTCGGTGAGGAAGTTTGCAGACCCAAATCTTAGCTTTCTCCAGCCGCTTCCACTCTACTATTTCCAGGAAATAGGAAGCAGAATCTAGAATCTTAGAGTCTTCCAGAATCTCTAGGCCACAGTTAGAAAACAAAAAAGCAGCATTGAAATTTTGGGAGGTTTTCCAAAACTGAGTTTTTTGGCATGAGAAGATCAGGGTCATATTTGCTCTCCTTTCTCTCTTCCCAACCTCAGCTATCCTATGCAGTCTTTGAAGGATTAATTGATGTGGTAAATTTCTTCACTTTGAGCTCACATACCCCCCTAGCCCTTTAGCTTACTCTGAGATTAATTCTCTAAATTTTGTCATTGATAAATAAAAATGCAGCTGTGGGATGTCCAAAAAATCTTTCTTTTATTTGAAAGCATGACTGGAAATTTGCAATTGATGTTTTATAAAAATATAGTGCATAGACTCAGATTTGCACTGTTAGATCCTCTTTCAAGGAAGTAATTTGTGGCCTCACCTTAGCTTTCAGCAGCAGCTCAACCTGCATGCAAACCACTCAGGGAACCATAAGCCTACTGGCCTCACGGCAATTCCACTCCTCCCTCTGCCTGACCCTGCTTCCTCTCACTTTTTTCTACAGATGTGAATCTCTAATAAATTTCTCACATACTAAACTCTGTCTCAACATCTACTTCCAGAGAACTCAACCTGGGGCATGTAGTTTGAAGTTCAAATCTGAGTAGTGACTTTTCCTTTTCCTTTTCTTCTTCTTCTTTTTTTTCCTAGGCAGTGTCTTTCTGCCTCTTAACTATAGCAGTAAACCTAATCCCCTTGGCCTAGTCTTAATTGCAGGATAATTCCAGGGAAGAAACAGACATTAAAGAAAGAAAAAAATACTAAAATACCTTGGATGTCATTTCAAAGCGTGATCCTGCTTTACTTCTTTACTTGGTTACATTAACCCCAGGAAAATCGAGGTCAGAAGTCTGACTTTTCTTTATGAAACTTCTGTGTAATTAATGAATTTCAGGAGAAAATGAGAGTTAAGAATAACAAAATGTAAATGGATGCACCCTTGTTTTTCATAGCCTTACCAAACCGAAATCTATATCTAAAGTAAGCTTTGATAATTTCACTTAAAAATTTCCCTAATCATGTGTTAATAATTTAACATTTACAGTGGAGCAAGATCTCAACAACCATGACATTCCCCTTTCTAGCCAAAGCATAGCTCCCTGGAGAAATATGGGTATATTTTATGATTCCCTTTCATTTGCATTTTATAAGTGCCAGGACCTTTGGCTGATTTTTGCTTTCTTTGCATGTAAATTCCTCAGTGTTTGGGTAATGCAGTGAGGAGGAGATGTTCTAACGGGGAGGGACTGTGAAAATAGTGACACTGCATGTATCTAATACTGCCAGGGAATGAAGATTTGCACATAATGAATCCAAATTGCCAAAGGTACATTTTCAAGTGTTAGAAATTTATAGTTTTGTTTTAGATGAAAAAGCTTCTAAAACACACTATAGACATCGTTTCTCTCAAATGCAGCTGATTTTTCATGGTTTGATAATGATGCAATATTTGGGAGATTAATACCACTAAGGATATGGCTATGTGTTTGTCCAACATACACCATCCAAAGACATTTTCCTTCACAAGTCAGACAACTGGTACTCTTTCTTAATGCTCTTATTCTATCTGGCTCTAGACGATAGTAGCTCTATTTCCTGATGAAATCTAAATTGAGTTTTAATTTTTAGCATTAACAAAACAGATCACTAAACCAGGAAAAGTAATGTGCAAAATGTGTGCTTAAAGCAGATAAAGTCCTTTAGACCTCCCTGGTAAATAAAAATTTATAAGTGATTTAATTAATGTTTTAGCCTAGTGTCTCTGCTTTTCTTTGAGTATCTCTGATTTATGGTCAGCTCTATCATTGATACGTCATAGCTTTAACTACTTCTCCAACACCTTCAACTATCCTTCTGACCCTCTATCTTTATTTTAGATGCTTCCTTCCTTACCCACCCCCCCAAGTCAAAGGAATGTGGTACTGCCAGTTAGTACTTATTCATAAGTCATTTACCATGCATCCACCTGCTTTCCAGCTTCTAAGCTATTGTTACTGTGTCTACTCTACCATCTCCCAATATTCTTGATTTTAAGAGTTATTAAAAAAGAGAATTTTTTTTTCTGAAGATAGTTGGGGTTGCAGAAAACCAAAATTAGATGCTCTATTCTCAAAATTTTGATGTTCTCCCTCACAACACTCTTTTTTACTTGTTAGACATTATTACTTCCTGAACCAATGTGTTCTGATACCAGCTTTTGTCATGCTTTGCTCTCTGTGAAGTACTCTCTAGTATCATGGAATTGGGAGGAAAAGCAGCAGAACAAAACAAATGACAAAAACACTTAGGCGAACATAGTATTTCTCCAGAAAAATGCATGTGGATGCCAGGGTGGCCCACATACATTCATCTGCCTCTCCTATATGTGTTATTTACCTTGTGGTCATCCTTTGTTTTCAGATGCAGAGTTTCTGCCTAACCCTGGTATTACATTATCTACTCTTAGTTTTTAGCTTCTAGATCTTTCTGTCTCTGTACATTTTATGTGGGGACTTCCTATTCTTATTTCTCAAATCTTGTTATACCCATTTCTAACAATGAACCTAAATGTATATGTATTATTTACAGAAGTACTGTTTGTCAACTTTCACACTGTGTAAAATTTGTTGCTCTGAAGTTTAGTATGCAAAATGGTCTATGGTATCCTCTGATTTTGGTTTTGATTTTTTTCTTCTATTACATGGCCTACAAGAAAAGTCTGAAATCTTCTGTTCTTCAAAACACTCCCAATTGTAGTTACCTGGTTATCTTTTATTTCTTTTTGATCACCTTGCCCACATTAGGTAGGTGCCATGCCGATTGCCCTTGCAGAACTTCCAATAAGAACTTTATTCTGGCCATTCTGTTTTTCTTTTTCTTTTTTGTTTCACTCATTTCACAATCACTGTCTGGCATTTGCTCCCAGGATTTTGGAAAAGGTTTTGTTTCCTGTCTACCCAGTTGTTGTTGGTACATGATGGATTTGAGCAGAATTCTAGTAGAAAAATGGCCCTTGTAAAAATATATCATCCTTTGTTCCTGATAATTTCTTTGCTTTTTTAAAAAAAATGCCTTCTTTGTTACTGATTTCTTATTTAATAAATATTTTCCCTTCTTTCAAACAAAATGGTGGAAAGTGTAAAAGCACTTAGGTTACAAAATACTGTACCATTCCCTGTATTTGCATTACTGTTGATATCCTGCAATCAACTGATTAAATATATTTTAATCCATTTTGATGAATACATACAAGATGAGAATGTATGATACATTCATTATTGAATCAGGTTCCGTAGATTTCAAAAGAGCATACAGCTTCTTGCCTGAAGAAAGATCACTGTGGAAAGGGGGAGGAAGCCATGTGAAATGATTACTGCAACTGACTATCATGACGTCTGCAGAGATAAGAACAGTTAGTAAACTAGTCTGATGTGGGTGGGTCACATAAATCAGAAAAGGATGGACACTGTGCTATCTCTTTCCAAATGTGTTGTCACCTGCTTTCATTTCATTCAACCTCTTAGTTGAAAGATACCAGAGTTTCTGAGGGAAAAAGGTATGCTTGGTTCTAGCTCAGAGGCCAAAATAACGCTGCCTCAAAACCTGTTTGCAAATTTCCATGTACTGTTTTTTTTTTTTTTTTTTTTTTTTTCCTTTTTTTTTTCTTTTTTTTTTTTTTTTTTTTTTTTTTTTTGGTTCCTGTTATCGTCCAATTTTCATTTACTCTGTAGTAGCATTGATTCAATGGCAATGGCAAGCTCACAGCTTGGGTGGCCATTTTACCTTATGCCATCCCCAGGGCCTCCTTAACTCCAACTTGTTTTCCCATTTGTTATTTGTCAAAAAAAAAAAAAAAAAAAAAAGAAAAAAAAAGTAGGCCCCAAAAGCTACATGTGGCAAAATGAAAGCTGGTTATACTATTTTATGATGAGAGTAAATAACGCTTAACATGTTTCATATTCATCAGAATAATTTCCTTATGTTTCCATCATTTGGCCACGGGGAATTTCTTTCACACTAAAACCTGTTCCCGGGCTTCACAAACACCGTCTAGCTCCGGGACCCTTCCGACCTCAGCAGTCTGTTCCATTGCTGCTGAAATAGTGCTTTTCAAGAAAGAAAATATGTTCTGGTCTATTTTTTCACTGTTCCATGTATGAAGTTCTAATTATCCATAATGGAAATTATCCATATATATTAGTGGGGAAAGGACCTTTCTCAAGTATCATCTGTTTCCTTTCTAATCTCTTGTCAGTCTAACAAAATGTTTTCAGAATCTGAACTTGGTGCTAATTAGATTCCATCAAAGATCTCATGATATTGCCATTTGAGTTTTACTGACCTTTTCTGTAGTGACGTTTCAAGACAGTTATATTTTTAAAAATCTAGCACATCACATAGTAACTCAGTTAATATTTGTGAACCACCACGAATGTATGTTTTATCCTCCAAGATGTTTTTAAAAATCAACTCCATCCATCACTTTATTGTATGATTTTAAGATTTTGACCAGTTTGTATGTGATACACACTGAAAGGCAAGCCCTTTACATTAGACTGCATTAGAGTCCATTCTTATGAAAGAGCTTAGAAAAATAGTGTTATAATATTGACTGTTCTTTTTTAATGATAAATACATATGAATTATTTACCTTTTTGTCAAAACCTTAAAAGGATTGTAATTTAGAGGTTAGACATATCTTGCTTGTGGATTTTGGAATGACATGTTTTAACAGAGTGTATTAAGCATTCAGAAGACTGATTCTTTTCATGCCCTTGATAATAAATTCACTTTTCTCATGCAATGAATTCACTTGAGATTCACAGTCTCCTCATAAACCTTGCGGTAAAATGTTTAAGTTCAGATTTCAAATGCTATAGTATATTTTATGGTAATAAATATTATCCCTGTGGGATTGTGAATTTGGTGATCATACACAATGTTTCACTGAGAGAGAGCTTACCTCCCACATATAACATATGGAGGTCTCATTTGAGTATTTGATTACCAGGATTCATTAAGATTGTTTTTAAGTACACATATGCATCCTGCATTTTTATGCACATGAATGGAGTTTTTCTTAGCCTCAATATAATTACCTGTTAAAGCAAATAGTAACTTAAAAAAAAAATTGGAGTAAAGCCTTTGCTATGATGTTTTGTTAAATTAGATTGAAATTTTTTTGTGGAATATTTTAACATCTAATAAATGCTATGAACATTTAAGAGTGTTTTGATTGGAAATAAAGCTCATTTTTCATTTTCAATTTCTGAAAAGAATGTCACAATTCTGGATTCTACTACAAAACTTGAAGCATTGGGTGTACTTTCAGATAAGGTGACATGAAAAATATAATAAATGTATAACTGACATTCTCACCCAATCTAAGAATTCCATGTGCCTACATCAAATGAAATGAAGAGATAGTTTATGACATTCTAAATAAATCTTTATTATTTGAATGTTGATAATATTCTCAAAATTCAAGAAATAACTTCCCTAGGATTTAGTATATAACCAATTAATAAGTAATGACAAAATGTGAGACTTAATCCTCAATTTCAAATATGCCTTGAATGCTTGGCATATGTAAGCATTGAGGTAAGTGTTGTATTATGGTGGAATAATAAATATATATGACCCATTAACTATTAGAATAACTTAAACAATAAAAAATATGCAAAGTAAAAAAAAAAAAACCACAAAATAATAAAATAAGAACTTTTGTCTTCCCTTGCTCTTTTTAAATGTAGATTGCTTTTTTCAAATGTAGGGAATCCGCATGTCATACTCAGTTAGGGACATCCAGATACCTATACCATCCCTGCATTCTACTCATGACATCCACAGCAGGGGAAGAGAATGCTGTAGTGTCTCACATGTGAGATTAAATACTGTGGCCCAGAAATAACATGTCATCTACATGTTCGGCTCACTGGCTAAAATAATCACTTAACCAGTCCTAACTTAACAGGAGTAGGGATGTATAATCCTCTTATGAACCCAGAAGGAGAAAAATCTCCAGTGAGCACTAATAATGCCTGTCATACACACAATAGCCTCCATCTCGAAGGTTAATCAATACAGGCAGACATAGACATAAAAGCAATTACTGAATAATTTATATGAGGGTACACTTCATAATCCTAGTAAAAAGTGCAAGGAGACAGTTGATTTCAACCTTAAATGTCAAAAAATTAATAATCCTACTGCAAAATATAAAGTAAGACTTAGATAAAAACAGGTATTACAAATAAAATCAGTGATTACTTAAACTTTCATGATCTTATTTTCTCTCTCTCTCTATATGTATACACACACACACACACACACACACACACACACACACACACAATTCTCCTTCTCTTCTTTCTTCTTTTTCTTCTTCCTCTTCTTTCTTCTATTTCCTCTTCTTTCTTCTCTTCCTTCCTCTTTTCTCCTGTAAATACAGGTATTTCAAATAAAATCAGTGATTACTTAAACTTTCATGATCTTATTGTTGTCTCTCTCTCTGTATGTGTGTGTGTGTGTGTGTGTATGTATACACAATCTATATGTGTATATGTGACTGCTGTGTGTGTGTGTATATATATGTATGTGTGTACACACACACACACAATATCTCTCTCTCTCTCTCTCTCTCTTTATATATATATATATATATATATATGCACACAATTCTTTTCGTCTTCCTCCTCTTCCTTCTTCATTTTCTGTTTCTTCTTCTCTTTTTCTTCTTCCTTCTCTTCCTTCTTCATATCTTCCTGTAAAAACAGGTATCCCAAATAAAATCATTGATTGCTTAAACATTCATGATCTTATTGTTCTGTCTGTCTCTCTCTCTCTCTCTCTATGTATATGTGTGTGTGTGTGTATATATGTATATATATGTGTGTGTGTGTACATATATATAATTCTCCTCTTTCTTCTTCCTTCTCAATTTTCTTCCTCCTCCTCTTCCTCCTCCTTCTTTTTCTTCTTCCCCTTCTCCATCTCCTCTTCTTTCTCCTTCCTCTTCTCTTTCTCCTCCTCCTCCTGTTCCCCAAGGAAAACAATCTCAACCAATTCACAAGGACTTACTTTGTTTAAAAGCTGGTCTCTGCCTTTAATGGTATCAGTGGTTAGACTTTGAGACACTATTTGATGTATTTTAGTTTATCAAAATGTTGATAACAATTCTCACTTAAAGTATAGGAATTTAAACACAGCAGTTTATACATGAAATGAATATTGGAGAATCAGTGAACTATAATTTGATATTAAATTTTTTAAATGTTGGTAGAATTCATGGCCTTTTATTGTGCTATTTGTCATTTTATGAAAAACACAAGTTATTGACTCAGCCTTGAATTAAATTATACTAACCCCAAGCAATATATAAACTCCACGATTTTTCACTTCAGGAATGATCTACGTTTCCTTTTGAATATTCCTTTCTATCAGTAACAAATACAAATATGAGACATTTGACTTCAGATCTAGAATGTTAGAACTGGAA
This sequence comes from Cebus imitator, assembly GCF_001604975.1. Classification (NCBI taxonomy): domain Eukaryota; kingdom Metazoa; phylum Chordata; class Mammalia; order Primates; family Cebidae; genus Cebus; species Cebus imitator. The sequence continues at coordinate 2,279,856 of NW_016107442.1, forward strand.
GTGTCTAGAGATAGACCTTGTCCCTGGCAGTCAAAACAACAGAACAAGTGGGGAAATCTCAATGATGGTGAACAAGATTGGGGCCAGCAACACCAAGGACCACACTTGAAGAGTAAGGCATAATCAGAAATGCTTTCAAAATAGTAGGAAGGCCTTATGTAGTAGGGTAAAGAAATATGAACTAAAAGCAAACTACCAGTCATTCTCTCAGCTTCACTAAACCTCTCTGCACCTCACTTCTGCTATCTATTAAAAAAAGACATAAAGATGATCAGAATGGGAGGGGTGCATGAACAGTTTTGTGCAAAACCACTTGCATGCTATGGTGATTACAGGTTTAATAATTAGAGCCAACCTCCGGAAATATCCCTCCTTTTACTCCCTGCTGCCTAAAGTATTGCTGTATTAAGCCTAAGACTGTAATACGCATTAGGATGTAGTTCCCTCTGGGGCATATAAGTCATTATTAATCACTAATAAATAAGAATTTAACTTATTATAATAGGAATTTAGATAAGGATAACAAGACACATAGAGTCTGCAGAATGAGAAAGAAATTCAGGGCAAATGCTACTGACATAATGAAAATGACAAAACAAATAAAATCCATCCGTCTCAGAAGGCTAAAGTTGGTGGAACTTAGATGATGAGGCTCCTACAGAAACTTTGCTAACATCCCAGTTATGATTAAGGCAATTGGCGCAGGAATGTTTAAACTATGGTGTAATATCCCAGAGTATCTGCCATATTTGTCTAACTGGGTCACTATTTTTACTATTAGATTTTCTACACTTATTATTGTTGTTATTTTGAGATGGAGTCTTGCTCTGTCACCAAGGCTGGAGTGCAGTGGCGCAATCTGAGCTCACTGCAACATCCGCCTCCCGGGTTCAAGTGATTCTTCTGCCTCAGCCTTCCAAGTAGTTGGGATTAGAGGCTCCCACCACAACACCTGGCTACTTTTTGTATTTTTAGTAGTGACAGGGTTTCACCATGTTGGGCAGGCTGGTCTCGAACTCCAAACCTCATGATGCACCTGTCTTGGCCTCCCAAAGGGCTGGGATTATGGGCATGAGCCACCATGCCTGGCCTTTCACTTATTATAAATGCTACTGTTTTGAATCTCTTAAGGTATAAAGCGTTTTGTTTGTCTGTTTTATGCTTGTATTCATAATTATCCAGGATAGATGGTTATTTTTATCTTAATATTTTCTCAGTTGCCTTAAGCTAATAAACAAAATAAACATATTTCCTCTACTGCACATTTTTCCTTTGATTAATTTGGTAATTATTTAGTATCATTGTGTGTTTGGGGGCCTCTACATACATCTGTTCTTTAATGTCAGTGATCTGGGATCTCGGAGCCTCTGTGATAGTCTCTCAAAGATCGCTCTGATAATCCTCTGTTACACTAGTGGATTTATTTTTCAAGTAATGATCATGCTTTGATTTGACTTTTTATTTGGCATGTATGATTTTTCAAACAGCAGTATTACTACAACATAATTCATCTTTATTGCAATAAAAGCATATTGGTACCAGTATTGCCTCATGCATTCATATTACCTTGCATGATAGCTGTGAACACTGTAATTTGTGAGCATTTTGCTTTCCTACTAGGAAACTTTCCCATCCCTTAGGGAGAGATTGCCTGCTGGGGTCTGATGCACACAATATCTGTCTAAGCTCTTTTTTTTTTTCCCAAGAAAATAGGAAACAAATCTACATTGTCCATCACTGTTTGTTCACATTAGCCCAATATCCACCAAATAATGAAAACCGAAATATTTGTTGAATAATTAAAGTTGATTTTTAAACATTTCTACTCTATGTCTATTCTTAGGCTCTAAGGCAGATAATTTCCTGTCCTCTCGTGCTAAGTATAAATAAAAAGTAGAGAAATCATCCCAGATACTTATGATTTTTTTACTATCTTCCTATGCAAAAAGCTTTAAATATACATAAAGTTATAGTGAGAGTAATATTTTGGTTTACAAATTCAGTAAAATATTAATCCAAATTAATCCAATGAGTCATGTTTTTAACCTATACTCTCTCTTCATGGTCCATTACTGTCCCTGAACATAGCGCAATAGACAATGAATAACAGTGTTTTTTCCTTGGCAATCTCCAACACAAAGTCTTCGCTGTTCTGTTCCAGTCAGTCAGACCTACTAATGTTGAGTTTCTATCTTGTCTAATTTCTCCAAGTGCAGCTTTTCTCAACTTGGATTAATGTCTCCACTCCTCACCTAGCTAACTCCTTAGCACTCTTCACTACTTAGTGTAGGTAAGACATTATCAGGAGAGGCCTCCTTGACCCCAAATCTTGGCTAAGTCTGGCTAGGTTATCAACTCCTAAATCTCCCAGCAAGAACCATAAAGATGCCAATTTTCACCTTGTAGTATACTTTCCTGTGTGTATGTTTGCCTCTTCAGTTGGGCTACTTACTCTTATAGACCACTAAGAGTGTCTATAACAGTGTCTAGCTGTTATAACATCCTTGACACCTGATACATATAGTGCCAGCTAACTATCGAATGTCTGTGGAGGAGACACATTAGTGTTCTGTGTTGTGTTATCTCTAGAGGCACACTAACATTTAATTCAAATGTTCTTCATGTGATTTATAATAATTATTAATCGATGCCATTCTCCTGGGTAAAAGCTACATGTGAAGTCAAATTGTACCTGAGAGAATATCAAGATATGGACATACAATTGGGAAAATCAAATGCTGAATCCATGCTGCTGTACATGCAGGTATATCTTAATGAGGCTGTTTAACTGAATCTATGGATTAATCATTCAGACAATTCTTAAGGAAAAATGAAATGTGAAATGTTAACAAGACTTATAAAACTATTCATGTTCTATGATGTAATTGATTGTAATAACTGTGAAATAAAAAGATTAAGGCAAGCAATTACATATTAAAAACAAAAATAAATATAGTAATGTTTCCTGGAAAATTGAGGTAAAATGTATTCTTTATGAATAAAGGATAAATGTCATGTTCTATAACTAATTGCAGATTAATAGTAAGTAAAAATGGCAATGTCAATTAAGAGGTTACATTCTCATGTTTAATAAACATTGAAAAATACTATACAAACATTTTTCATTTTCTTAATTTTTCATCTGTAAATTCATGAAAGGATGATCATGGAAAAAATGAGATTTGGTAAATATCTTTTTATATAATTACATTTAAATACTAGAATATGTCTTTTAAAGATATTTTAGACTATCTTATATAAAAAAACTTTATTGAAATATAATGTACAATCATGAACATTTCACATTTCAAGTGTACAGTTCAGTAATTTTTTAGTACATTTACTGAGTTGCTTAATTTTTAACAATCCAGTTTTGGAACTTTTCCATAACCCCAGTAAGACACCTCATACCACTTTCAGCCAATTCCCACCTCTAGCCCCATGAAATCACTGAAAACTTTCTGATATGGAAAATTACTGCAAATGGAATCGTATAAAACGCGGTCCTTTGTGACTGCCTCTTTTACCTAGCGTAATGTTTCTGAGGTTTTATCCATGTTGCAGCATGTATCAACATTTAAAAAAATTTGTTGAAGGCACCAGCCTCAATTTTTATTTATTCATTTGCTATTTCTTCTAATTCAAGTGTTTATGTTTTTATGGCTCCATCTATTTCTTTATATTCCCCTTTGTTTTATTTTGAAGATTTACTTAAGTCAAAGCATTTATACTTTACAATAGGTAAAGATGATATAAAACATCTTTATGTAATGTTAAAACAATCAGAATGCCTGGTTCACAATATGATCACAAGTGGTAACAAGTGAGAAAAATCTCTTTGGAATATTTGAAAAACATTTATTTCATGCATTGCAAATAGAAAAATATTTAAGGAAAAAGTGTCTTTTCAAAATTAGGCAACACATCTAAGACTTAATGTTTTCTAAGCCCTAAACATAAATAAACCATTATTTTTTTGCAAATAAGTGAATACATTTGTATGACTAATGAGGAAAAAGCATTTTGAAGGAGACAAGGTAGAGATGAAAATGGTGAATATTTTATGAATAAGGGATAAATGTCATGTTCAATAGCTAATTGTAGATGAGTAGTAAAGGAATAAAAACTGGAGTGTCAGTTAAGAGGTTACATTCTGATTTCTAATAACCGTCCAAAAATACCATACAAATGTATTTTTTATTTCTTTAACGCCTCATCTGTAAATTCATGAAAGGCTGATCATGGAAAAAAGCATGAGAACACACAACGGGACACAAAGTCTTGGCTTGTTTACCATCTGACCCTAGGAACCTGGTCTATACACTACACATGCTAAGCTTCCTTTCCTTTAGTCCATTTAATTGAATAACTATTTATTGAGAAAATATATGCGGTGCATTGACAGATAACACAAACCACTTGCTATCAGGGAATCTATTGTGAATACTACTGTGATGAACATATAGGTCTGTTGTCTTTTTGGAAGAATGGATTGAATAGGAAAATGTAGTAATATATACCATGAAAGATTACACAAACATTAAAAAGAACAAAATCATGTTCTTTACAGCAACTTGGAAGCAGCTGGAGTTCATTATCCTAAAGCAACTAAAGCAGAAACAGAAAACCAAATATTCTATGTTCTAATTGATAAGTGGGAGCTAAACACTGGGTACACATGAACATAAAGATGGAAATAATAGCCACCAGGGTATAAAAGAGTGGGGAGAGGGGAGGAAGGGCTAAAAAAATACCTGTTGCATACCTTGCTCACATCCTAGGTAATGGGTTCAAGTGTATTCCAAACCTCATGCAATATGCCTTTGTAACACCTTTGCACATATACACCAAGAACCTAAAATAAAAGTTGAAAATAGAACCTTAAAGTCTCTTTAAGAGGAAGATGAGGAAAATGAATTTAAGGAAAAGATGGAAAACGTATTTCTACCTGCAGTGCTGCTTTGATAGAATTGCCCATCAGCTACAACTGCTGCTGGTTTCCTTAATGAAAAGATTCATGCTGTAGACATCCACATGGCACCAAAGGAAGCATTCAGATGGCAAATAGACCTGCCTAGAATTACTCCCTTTGTCTCAGAAAAAATACTTCACCTTTCTAATTTTCAATCGCCTGATCTATAAAATAGGGATGATAATAACCACCTTGGTGTTTTGTTGTAAGAATTAAAACCGGAAAGGTTGTGTATGTAAAGTAAAAAAACACTGTCTAGCACAAGAGAAACTAGTTATTATTAATACTGCTTTATTATCATCATTGTCAATACAATTTTTGTTTTGTGAACCAGATTTGTCAGATGAAGATAGTTAATTCAAAATAATTGTTCAGTCACCTAACTAAATTCTTGTTCTGCCAGTGACAAGCCATGTGATTGGGGTAAGGTTCACCAAGTGTCAGTTTCCTTGTTTTCCAAATAAGGATGGTAATATCATTTGCCTCACAGTATTGATTATATGATTAATTAAGATAATACTGACTGACCACAGTGTCTGACACATGGTAAATGTTTAATAAAGGCTTTTTAATTATTATAAATATTAATATTATTGTTTATTCCTTTCTTCATTTATTCTGTTTTTTAAAATAGTGAGCAAACAATAAGTGGTAGTTATTGTTAAAAATAACAATATATTAGCAGCATGGCTTGCTAAATTTTCTAAGAAACAGACATGGGATTAATAATAGTAGCCATTATTAAGTGAAGACATGAACACAGTTATCATAAATGAAAGATGGATAGGCTCTGATTAGGTTGAGTTTTCCCTTTATGCGGGATGCAGAATTTCTCACCTGGTTGACGAGGATATCTAGCAAAAAGAGCATCTCTTTTCTCAGAAAATGACCCTTTAAGAGGGATAAACCATGTGTAACTAAATTAATGACCTAGAAAAGTCAGTGGGGTGGGAGGGATTCTGAAGATTTTGAAAAGCAGTAAGTGAAAAAAAAAGTGACAGTTCATGCTTGATAGGAGAACAAGTAATACGTGTCATACAGTGAGGAAATGGAAAATATTTCTGGGAAGTAAGGATCACTGATGATATTAGGCAGCTGTGTGGAGCCTGGGAGACTAGGAAGAGTGTCAAGACCATCAACATTAATAAATTGGAGGTCAGGAGATCATGCTGCTCATCAGTCAGTGTCACTGGTGATAAATGTTTTGAGGGGAAAGGTCAGTGGATGGGAGGTGACTGGAGTATTCCTGAGAAATAGCACTCTTCTGTTAAACAGCAGGCTCTTGGAATACCGACACGTGATCATTAGACCTGTCATGCCAGTGAACAAGGGCCAAAATGAAATCAGAGTGAGGACGCCAAGAGTTTTAATAAACTGGAAAAAAAAAATGGATCACAATTAAATTCTTCCTATCAAACCATTACTCTTAGATAATTCACTTGAAAATGTCAATTGCTGTTTCACAGTCTTTTTTTAAATATATAATATCTAAACAATTGCATAATCAGCCAGTGCTTTTTTTGTTTTGCAGTTGTTCAGGTATTTCCAATGAAAGTAAGTTTGTGAAGCTATAACCAGAGGACACAACGTCAGCTTAGCATCTCTGCTGACCAAACAATGCCAACAATTAAGCAAGGGGTATATTTTAAAATAAGTGGATGATATTTGTATGAGTTGGACTAAATTTATAGATGGGATATATTACATCAGTTTTAGATCAAGGACAAATGCATATATCAAGCAAGCCCTAATGATGAGCAGAGTCACACAGGCCCAATTCTACTAATTTGTGACAACCTGAAAAATGGAAACTGCAAACCCTGTCTCAGTACTGATGCTATAATTAAATGAAATAATGTATATAGAGCATCTATTAAGTTGGTGCAAAACATAATTATGTTTTTTGCCGTTACTTTTGCACCACCCTACCAGTACGGTGAGAGGCATGTGGTAGGTCACCAAGAAATGATAGAGTACTTGTGTAGGTATGTGTATGTATGTATGTGTGTGTATGGGTGTGTGTTCATGTGTCATGAAATTTAGTTTTATTTTAATCTTGATACTGATTTTATGCATAAAATGTATTTATTTAACAAATAAGTATTGGGCCTCAGGTACTGTTTAGGTGCCAGACATGTAGCAGTACCCAAATAGTCAATGTCCCAACCTCATAGTATTTGTATTCTAGGCTGAGTGTGATGGCTCATGCTTGTAATCCCAGCACTTTGGGAGGCCAAGGTGAGTGGATCACCTGAGTTTGGGAGTTCAAGACCAGCCTGACCAACATGGAGAAACCCTGTGTCTACTAAAAATACAAAATTTGCCATGTGTGGTGTTGCATGCCTGTAGTCCTAGCTACTTGGAAGGCTGAGGCAGGAGAATTGCTTGAACGTGGGAGTTGGAGGCTGCGGTGAGCTGAGATTGCGTGATTGCACCCTAGCCTGGGCAACTGAGAGACAGATGATCAACAAGGACACACACAGTATATATTAAGTTGTCTACACATTAAGGTACTAGAGACACAGAGTGCCATGGGGACTATAAATTTAGATATATTGGACATTTGTGGGCGAGCAAGACAAGTGTAGTAGAGGAATATTTGGAGGAATAGCAGTGGGCTGGATCATGTAGGGTCCTGGAAGCCATTCAAGGGACTTTGCTTTGTACACTGAGGGAGATGGCGAACCATTGAAAGTTGCAAGCAGAGGAGTTGCAGGTAGACATAATGTTCCAGTTACTGTTTTAAATGTCTCCAAGGATCTTTTTTAACTTCCCAGTACACAAAATTAAGAAGCTATTATTCTTATCTCCTTTATTCGAGCAAAGAAATGGAAACTCAGAGAGGCTGAGTAATTGGCCAAAGTCACATAGTAACTAGTGGTTGAGCTGGATTTCAAACCCAGGCAGATTCAACCACACATAATTAGAATCTTAACTATTTCTAATCTTTAATGAGACTCTCCTTAAGTAGTGCTTTTCCCTTGGTTGTCTTTCCCCCTCCCCAGCCTTGGATTGTCTTTTCTTTTTTTTTCTCTTCCCAAGCCTACTTTTTATTGGCCTTTTATATGTGATTTCCTGTACTTTCTTCTCTTCTTTCATTTCTTCCTTTCTTTCCTCTTTATTTTTTTTCCTTCCTAACTTCCTATCTTTTTTCCCTGAAGTAAGTTAGGTATTTTTCATGTATTATGTAATTCATCCTACAATATCTTTTGGTCATGCTCTCTCTTTTTTGTTTCCTTTGTATTTATTCCAAGCAGAGGTTTATCTAATTTGATGCAGTTCACTGTCTTGCTACTCAAGATATTGTCCTCAACAGCAACGTCTTGGGAACTTGCTAGGAGCTGGGCTGTTTCCCTGAATCTGTATTTTAGCAGGATTCACAGGTGATCTGTAGACACACTGGCATCTGGAATGCACTTTACATGCAGACTGGGAGATATAGCCCAAGACTTGCCCCCAGCTTTTCTCACTTTCTGGTGGCATTTTGAGTAGAATCTGTTTTTCAGATTTACAGCTGCAGAAAATGCCAAATGCAACAATAATCCCATATTCATCATCAAAAATAAATTTATTTAAAGCAGCCCTGCTGAATAAAACCTGAAACTATTTTCTCATTATGTGACACATAGGAATATAAATTTCAACAGTATGAGCCACAGCTTGCACCAGTTCTAGAATGCTTTTGCCCTTGCTTCACTATTTTTTTTCCTTGAAATTCACACTTCAAGAATGCAATGAGCCAATTCAGTTCTTTGCTTTAATTTTTCTTCCTACCCTAATGGTTATTGTTTTGAAATGGAAGCCACTAAATAATCTTAGAAAGAAAGATACTAATGGAAAGGAAGGATACTGTCCTCTATCTTGAAGTTACCTTTTCCAACTTCAGGAGACCTCTTAAAAAGAGTATACAGTTCTCCAGTCTCTGAGACAGGGAAAAAAGTAGAGGTGAAATAACATGTCTTCCTACCTCTCTCTAGCCCAGCAGGTTTAGTTCATTTTTAATGGCAAAATATTCATTGAAAACCAGCTGTGCTTCTTAGGTCACTGCTATAATTAGAAAATATTTCCAGATTTTGAAGAAAACTAATTCTGAAAATTAGTTTTCAGTGTTCTCATGAGACTCAGAGAAGTTTAAATACCTACCCAAATTACTAAGTGATAGAGCCAAAAGCCAAGAGCCAAGACACACACAAATACACAGAATCCCAAATTAATGCCTTTCTGTTAATATGCCCTGCATTTTTTAAGCAAAATATTATTAGTAGCAACATGAGTACTTTCCAATGGCATTAGTTATCAGTTTCATTTCACATTTCACTGCCATTTTTGTAGCAGACATGGTCCCACATCTTCTAATTGCATTCCCAGATCTCAACCACTGCAAATATCTACAGATCACCTATTTTGCTTAAATGGTGGCCTCTGTGTGGGTAAACCTGGTGCCCTCTGCCTTGAGCTCCAGCTATTTGCATCCTGCTGTGTGTGATTGTGAGAGACTGAATGTTGGACAGCTGCAACCTCAGTTAAAAAAAGAAGGAGGGGCCAACACTTGTCCCTACTACTGCATTCTTTAATTGGTTTGTTCAGGTACTGGATGCGAGCACAGAGAATAAATTCTCTCTCTTTCTGAAATTTTGGTCCTACTTTTATCTCATTGTGTATGGAATCTGGAGTTACAAAGTGTGGAGCAGCAACCAGTAGATAAAGTAAGAAATGTTTAAAATAACTTGGCTTTATTAATTTTATGCAAATATTTAAAGCCACAGTATTATGTATAGATTTAATTCAAATTGCTCTATGTTTCCCAGGCCACCTTTACCTGCTTTTGCCCATACAATGTTTTGATGTCAGATTCCTATATGACTTGTAGATCCTGCAATGTTCAAGGTCTGAAAATAGCAAATGAGAACTTGGGGGGCATTATATCAGCCAAGTCATTATTTTACTTGGAAAATTTAATTCAGTCAAACCAAATAGTAATTTAAGATGAAACCCATGTGTATTCAACTGCCAAAGAGTCTGTTTATTTTAAAGAGCTTTTATTTCCTTTAATAACAGTCTTTGAATATCATTCATAGTATATTCACTTTTTTAATTGCAGTATTTTTAGTTTAAATGTCCTGAAATGATCTATAACTAATTAGTCCATTGAGTGTATTGATTAAACTAATTTAAATTTTATAGTTCTAGAAAAAAAAATGAATGAAAAGTTATTCTAGAACACACCACAAATAAATGAAAATAAATGAAAAAGAGTTAAGAATAAGCAAATATTCAACATATAGCTTTTTTGCAAATCCATTTTGATATATTCTAAGATAAATCATCCTTGTTCTTAAAACTTTGCTTATAGATTTTTTTTCCTTTGGTTATTGTCTTTTATTGTCCAAGAATTTTAATATAGTAAATATAAAAGTACTGCTTCTTTTAGGTGTATTCATAATGCCTGAATTATCTGTAAAGAGTTTCTGGTCTACAAAAGCTCTGTCTCAAGCCTGTTATAAATTGTAAAGTGCTACGAGTCAATTCAACAGTATTTAATGTCAATTAAGCCAACAATAATTATGGAGCATGAATTATATGGCAGGTACATCATTAGACCCTAGAGAGGAAGACATGAAATGGCAGTCTGAGCTCATTGACATTGGAATGAGATAAGAATTTTGATGGTCTTGAGGGTGTGAAGCATAATGATGGATACAGAGAGGCACAATATATACATATATAATTAAAATAATCAAAATATTAAAAATTTTAAAATGTAACAATTATTAATAAATATAAAATAATTTATATTTAATGTATATCTCATAAATGTGTGTTTGTGTTTATTTTAAACTATGGTATCTTACAATACCATAGAACAAATTAAGTTTTTACATTAGTTGAAGAAGTTTGGAATTTTCCTCTAGTAAACCCTATTTCCATACCAGAAGGGAGAAAAGCCAAATTTCTAGGACCTATGTAATGAATCTAAATAAGTTTTATTATTTTTGTTTTAACATGTTAATTATTTTTTAGAAAATTCTGGAAGAATTGATGAAATGGTACGTAATTGAAGGGGGGAAAATCATATTAGATTGCTGTCTATATTCTTGTTTAGAATTATATTTATTTTATTGTATTCTGGTTTGGTTTTTTTAGAGAATAACTTTAATCTCCTATTGAAGAGCCTTCTGTTTAAAAGGAGTTTGTTATTTCTGGTATTATCAACAAAAGATTCGGAGACTACATTCATTTCCTATGGCTAATGTAACAAATTAATACAAACAAAGTGGCCCAAAACATCACAAATGTATTGTCATACAGTTCTGCAAGTTAGATGTCTAGTGAAGGTGATAAGGGATATTCTGTTTCTTGCCTTTTCCAACTTCAAGAGAACATTTACATTCCTTATGTTGTGGCTACTTCTAACTTCAAATCCAGCTCCACTGCCTTTTCAAATCACTCTCTGGCTCTGACTTCTTCTTCTACCTCCCTCTTCTGGTTTAAGGGATCCTTATGATTACATTTTGTCTACCCAGATAATGTGGGATTACCTTTTTATGTTAAAGTCAACTGATTAATTCTATCTGCAACCTTAATTTCCCATTGTCGTGTAAACTAAAATATTCAGAAATGCTGGAGATTAGGACTTCAACATCTTTGAAGGCCATAATTCTAACTACTACAAAAGTTTAACCAAGAACCTCTGGGTCCTCTTCTCTTGGGTATGAGTTTTAACACACTTTAAGGTATGCCTGTGTAACCACCTTTGCTGGGTAGAGGATTCTCCAGGGGCCAAGTAAATAAGTTCATGCATGTATTATGAAGTGAAGTTACATTTATCTTGATACTCTCTTGGGCTATTTATCTTTTGCCATTTCTGAACCACTAGCAAATCTTGTCTAACTCCTTCAGCATTGTACTGGCCACATTTACAAACAGCAAAAGAATGATTGCAATTCCACATTTGATTCTTAGAAAAATAGCAGCACTTGAAGCTTGAATGGTATTGATTTCCAAAGGAAAAGATCATTCATAGGGAACAACTTGTGAAATCATGAGGTCCTGACATTCATCTATACCTGCCAATGTTCATCTCTTGTCATCATTGGAAGAGGTTGGCTTGAATTTTACTATGGCAGCTTTTTTTTCACGTAAAGTAGTTCAAAAGTGAATCAAATGTGATGTAGCAAGTAACTAACTCAGCATACAAGGACCTATAAATCAATGACTTCAAAGTACCATGAAGTGAGTGTAAGGAAGCTTTGTGGAGAGCAAGATATCCGTATAGAAATGTCTAATGTTCCTTCCTACAGCTTTACTCATGGATGTCCCTGTTTCACGTGCTAACATGATTTGTGGTGGTTATGTCACTGTTTCCACTTTCTCATTCTCTTCCATATTAGAATTGTATACCCATGTGCTTGGTTATATACTTGTGTAGTGCCTTCTGGTGTGAGCCAAGTATTTGTTACTGCCCTGTTGTTGTTGAGCTTGGCCATGTTATTTAATTGGGCTAATGGCATGTAAGTGGAAATGACAGTGTATGGGTCATGTGCCTATGCCACATCAGACGGTGCATGTTTCGGCTTTTCCTCTTGAGTTTCTGCATTTTCAATGGGACACATGTGCTCCAGATAGCTTGTGGTCCAAGAAAATTGAATTATACATGAAACAGGCCTGAGCTAGACTCGCAACCAGGAGCCACACCCAGTTGAAGTGAGCCAGTCCTTTGTAGACTTACAGTTATTTGACCAAGAGAAATAAATATTTGTTTCATTAGTTACCAAGAACATGAAGGTTTTAAAAATGTTCTATTATGGGAAGCAATATCTGATGACTCTGATGTTCATATGTCAGTAATTGGATGTCTTCTTGACTCCACTATTTTCCTCAACTACCATATACAATTAGTCAATTAGAGCCTATACCTTTCTTCTATTAAATTTGTCTATATCTGTCACTTTCTCACTTAACACTGGCTTTAGTTCACGTCGGTATCATTCCTCTTGTTGGCAATAGCATCAGCCTCGGAACTAGACTTTGATTCTATCTCAAGCATTCTAATTAATTCCTTACAATGATCTAAAATAATTCTCCTAAAATGGAAGTCAAGAGTGCCTGACTTTTGAATAAAATTAATAACTGTCCCTCTATTCCCTATACAGGGAAATTCAAACACATTGTTGTGACATACTCAACAGTTTATGATCTGAGTTCTACTTATCTAACTACTCATGTCATTGTCCACATACATGCTATCCCTCAGCCAAATTGTAGCATTGAAGTCCCTTCATACATCATATGTCAGTATCGTTTCAGTCTTCTATCTGCTTCCTTTGTTAGAAATGACATTAGAGCTTATATTCATAAGAAACAATTAGGTGTGCCGTTATATTCAAAACAAAAATTCCTGTTTTTTTTCAATTTTCATTATTAGTTTTAATTGACACATAATAATTGTATATTTCTATAGTGCATACCATGATACTCTGATACATGTATAAAATTTGCAGTGATCAAATAAGAGTATTTAGCATTATCTATTACTTCAAACATTTATCATTTCTATGTGTTGGAAACACTCAGAATTTTCTTCTCTAGCTATTTGAAAACATACAATAAAATATTTTAACTATAGCTACTCTACAATGCTAAAGAATAATGGAACTTATTCTGCCTATTTAGCTGTAACTTCATATTCTTTTACCAACCTTTACTTATATATACCCTTATCTCCCTACTCTTCCCAGCCACTAGTAAGCACTATCCTACTCTTTGCTTTTACAACGTTTTAGGTTCCACATATGAGGGAGAACAAGTGTATTTGCCTTTCTGTGTCTGGCTTACTTTACCTAACATAATGCCCTTTATGCCCATGCATGTTGCCACAAATGACAGGATTTAATTTATTTATGTGGTTGAATCTCATTTGAGAATATTGTGGATAATTAATTTGGTGATGAACACGTAGGTTGATTTCATATCTTGGCTATTGTGAATAATGCTACAATAAAAATGAGAATGCAGGTGTCTCTTGGGCAAACTGATTTTTTTTTTTCCTTTGGACATATACTTAGTAGTGAGAATGCTGAATCTCATGGTAGTTCTATATTTACCTTTCGATAAACCACCATATTGTTTTCTATAATAGCTGCACTAACTTGCATTTCCACCTGCAATGTGTGAGTCCTTTTTTCTCTGCAACCTTGCCTTTATTTATTTGACTTTTTGAAAATTATCCTGATAACTCTAATTGTCATTACTTTGATTTCAATTTGCCTGATTATTAGTGATGTTAAGCATTTTTTCATTTATCTGTTGAATATTTGTCTTCTTTTGAGAAATGTCTATTTAGATCAGCTGCCCATTTTTAATTGAGTTTTTATTTTTGTTGTTGTATTTGAGTTTCCTATATATTCCAGATATTGCTACCCTACTTGAATACTTGGCCAACATATTTTTTTCTATTCTGAAGTTTGTTTCTTCACTCTGTGACTGTTTTGTTTGCTGTGAAGACGTTTAATTTGTTGTAATACCATTTGTCTACTTTTTCTCCTTCTGTGCTTTTGGTATCTGGACCATAAAATAATTGCCCTAACTAGGGTCCTAAAGCATTTATCCTATGGTTTGTTTTAGCAGTTTCATAGTTTTAGGTCTTATATTTGTCATTAATTCATTTTGAGCTAATTCTTTCATATGGTGAGAGATTGGGGTCTAGTTTTATTCTTCAGCATATTGATATCCAGCTTTCTTAGCACCACTTTTTGAAGACACTGTCTTTTCCCATTGTAGCTTCTTGGTGCCTGTGCTGGAAATCAGACTGCAAATACATGGGTTTACTTCTGTATCCTCTATTCTGTTCCATTTACCCATGTATCTGTTTTTATGCCAGTAAATATTGTTTTGATTATTATAGCTTTAGAGTACACTTTGAAGTTAGGCAGTGTGATGCCTCCAGTGATGTTCTTTTTGCTCAGGATTGCTTTGGCTATATGAGGTCTTTGTGGTTTCATGAAAACTTTTGGCTCATTGTTTGCTGTCTGCACAGTGTTCTTTGGTATATTTGTAGAGTTGCATTGAATCTACAAATCACTTTGGGTGGTATTGACATTTTAATAATAATAATTCTTCCAATTAATGAGCAAGAGATGGGTTTCCATTTTTTGGTGTTTACACTTCAATTTCTTTCATCAGTATTTTACAGTTTTTCTCATAGAGATCTTTCACCTTTTTCTGCAGGTATTTTAAATGAGATTGCTTTCTCTATTTCTTTTTCATCGAATTCATTATTAGAATATAGAAAACTCACTGGTTTTTGTATGTTGATTTTGTATCGTACAACTGTACCAAATTTATTAGTTCTGAGAGTATTTTGGTGGAATCTTTAGATTTTGCTATATAAAAGATCATGTCTGCAAACAGAAACTTTGACTTCATCATTTTCATTGTGGATGCTCTTTATTTCACCTGCCTAATTGTGTTGGCTAAAACTTTCAGTATTATGTTGGACAAAAGTGGTTAAAATGAGCCTTCTTGACTTGTTCCAATTTGTAGAGATAAATTTTTCAACTATTCTCCTTTCAGTATGATGTTAGCTTTGAGTTTGTTACATGTGATCTTTATTATGTTGCATATGACCTTTACTATGTTGAAGTACATTTCTTCTAAACAAATTTGTGGAGAAGTTTTATCGGGAAAGGAAGTTGAGTTTTATCAAATGCTACTTTTGCTTTTCTAATTTGTTTATGTATACTTCTGCATAATAATCTTTAATGATATATTGTATTTTAATGTCTCCTTTTTCATTTTTTATTTTATTTATTTGTAACTGCTATTTTTTAGTCTAGCTAACAGATTGCCAATTTTATCTTTTTAAAAACACATTTTTTATTTGTTAGTTTTTTTGTTTAGTTGGTTATTCTCAATTTTGTTTATTTCTGCTCTTCTTTCTATGATTATAATTTGGGGTTTACTATTCTTGTATTGTCCAGTTCCTTAAGAAGTTTTTGTAGATTGTTTATTTAAAATTTTTCTACTTTATTTGATACAGTCATTTATTGTGATAAATTATCTTTTTAGTACTGGTGTTGCTTTCTTCCACATATTTTGGTATGTTTTGCTTTTATTTTTATTCACATCAAGTCACTATTCGTTTTCCTCTTATTTTCCTCATTGATGCACTGGTCATTTAAGAACATGTTTACTATGCATATATTTACAGTTTGAAATTCTTGCTCTTGATTTCTAATTTTATGTCACTGTGATCAGAACAGACACCTTAACAGTATTTTCATTATTAAAATTTGTTGAGCCTTGTTGCCTGGCATAATTTATGGTCCCTCCTGAAGAATGCTCCATGTGCTGAAAAGAAAAATGTATATTTTGCAACTGTTAGTTGAAATCCTCTGTGAATTTCTGTGAGATGTATTTGGTCTAGAGTATAGTTTAAGTTTGATGTTTCTTTGTTGGTTATAAATCTAGATCTAAAAAATGGTTAAAATGGGACAAAATGCCTCCAACTTTTATTATATTAGAGTATATATTTCCCTTCTGATATGATATATGCTTTTTATGTCTGGTTTCTCTGATTTGGGATTTTCTGTATATTTACAATTGTTACATCCTCTTGCTGAATTGATTTTCCTCTCATATAATGAATTTCTTTTTCTCCTTCTATTGTTTTAAACTTAAGATCTATTTCATCTAAGTATCACTACTACTACTTGCTTTGGGTTTGCATTTGATTGTAATATGTATTTTCCATTCCTTCACTTTCACCATATGTATGTCTTTACAGGTGAGATGAGTTTCTTGAAGACAGAATATACTAGGGTCTTGTTTTTATTGACCATGTAGCCTTTCTATAACTTTTAATTGGGAAATTTAATCTATTTACAGTCAAATATATTACTAATAGGTGGAGACTAACTCCTGTCCTTTTGTTAGTTGTTTTCTGATTGTTTTACATATCTATTGTGCATTTCTTCTTTTCATTTTATCATTGCAGTTTGTTAGATTTCACTGTGATAAAATTTGCTTCTTATTTCTTTCTTATATTTGTATCTGCTCTGCCAGTGAGTTTTATACTTTTATGTGTTTTTAGGATGGTTTCTATCATCATTTCTCTTCTAAATGTAAGACTACCTTAAGTAATTTTTGTAAATCTGATCTAGTTGTGATAAATTCCCTGTTTTTGCTTGTCTGGGGAAAATTTTATTTCTTCTTCATTTCTGAAAGATCACTTTATGGGTATAATGACATAAAACATAAAATTTTTCTTATGTCCCTACATTAATTATTTTGCATGTGGTAGAACAGTTACCTCTTCCAATTTTATGAAGTAGCTTTCATAAAAGATTTGTTTTATGTATATGTGTAGGCTTTATTCAATCAGGTGCATTGACTTTGGTTATAGGTAAGCACAGTACCATAGCCTTCATGTAATTTATTTGGCTGTAATCAATTTCAGTGGCATCTACAAGTGCCTCCGTGGCCTAGGTTGTTTGTGGAGGCTGCAATGTGGCTTTGTTGGAGGCAGTGACCACCTTGAAGGATGGTTTTCAGACCCTGCAGAGATGCAAGCTGAGTGTAGTTGTTCTCTGATCATAGGGGATGACATTGCTAGCAGCAGTGGGCACTGCCTGTGCCAGCTCTTGGGCCCCAGCAGGCACACACCACACATGGTGGCTCCACAGGTGGTGAGAGCAGTGTGGACAGTGGCAGTGGGTTTTAGTCAGGCCAGTTCTTAGGCCACAGGAAACTCATGTAACATGAAACACATGGCACTGAGCCTTACTCTTCATAGTTTTAAGGACTTGAACAGTGCCTTTTAGCTGTTTTTTAATACCTTCATTTCCTCACTTGTTAAAAAATACTAATGAAATTTTATATCATAAGTGTTGCTATAGATACTGTAGACTAAACATTAAATGAAGAAAATAAGTGATTCTACTACTTCCATAAACACTGTGTGACAGCATAGTGTAAAACATTTACATATATTATCTGATTTTATTCTCTTAAACACTCTGAAACGTATATAGTGTTTTTACTTTACATGTAAAGACATTGAAGCTCAAAGAAAGAGCATACCAAATATCATATGACTAACGATTAATAATATTTCACTTTATCTAATTATTCTTTCTGCGTTTTCTTTTCTCATTCAGTATTGATCAGTAACTAAGCTCTGTGGATAGAGCAGAGACTGAAAGACACATGCTTCAATAATCTGTGGTTGTGGAACAACTCCAGGACATAATGGCATAAAACAGCTGTGTTATTCTTGCTCTCAATTTTACTAGTTAGGAAGAATTCAGTTGGAGTCACAGTTTTGACTGGAATGTCTATTTCCAAATGCTTCTTCACTCATGCCTGGTACTGTGGTTTGCTGTTAAGTGTCCAATTTACTTCTATTCTCTTACCTTCTGTCCCTTTTTCTTTATTTTCATTCCTTTTCATTCCTTTCTATCCCCTCCTTTCCCCTTCCTTCTCTGTCTCTTTGTGGTGTCTTAATCGGCAGGCTTCTCACTGTTGCATGGGCTTCTCAGAGAATGGCAGCTTCTTGGAAGTAGTACCTATAATTGGCTTTTCTATTATGCATACCTCAAATTTAATTCTAAGTCCTCTGACTATCAATTCCTTCACCCAATACTAATTTTCTGCGTAGCTTTTGTCAATACCCAATGTATTTATTTATGTATTCCTTATAATTTTGATTTCTTTCTTTTTTTAATTGTACTTTAGTTTCTAGGGTACATGTGCAGATCATGCAGGATTGTTGCATAGGTACATACACGGCAAGGTGGTTTGCTGCCTTCATCCCCCAATCACTGATATCTGGTATTTCTCCCTGTGTTATCCCTCTCCCACCTCTCCACCCCCCACTGTCCCTCCCCTAGTCCCCACCAACTGATCACAGTGTGTGATGCTACCCTCCCTGTGTCCATGTGTTCTCATTGTTCAATGCCCACCTATGAGTGAGAACATGCAATGTTTGCTTTTCTGTTCTTGTGTCAGTTTGCTGAGAATGATAGTTTCCAGATGCATCCATGTCCCAGTGAAGGACACAAACTCATCCGTTTTTATGGCTATGTAGTATTTCATGGTGTATATGTGCCACATTTTCTTTATCCAGTCTATCATTGATGGACATTTGGATTGGTTCCAGGTCTTTGCTATTGTAAACAGTGCCACAATGAACATATGTGTGCATGTGTCTTTATAATAGAACAATTTATAATTCTTTGGGTATATACCCAGTAATGGGATTGCTGGGTCAAATGGAATTTCTATTTCTAGGTCCTTGAGAAATCACCACACACTCTTCCACAATGGTTGCACTAACTTACACTCTCACCAGCAATGTAAAAGTGTTCCTATTTCTCCACATCCTCTCCAGCATCTGTGGTCTCCTGATTTTTTAATGATCGTTGTTCTAACTGGCATGAGATGTAATCTCAATGTAGTTTTGATTTGTATTTCTCTAATGACCAGTGATGATGAGCATTTTTTCATATGTTTGTTGGCCTCATATATGTCTTCTTTTGAAAAGTGTCTGTTCGTATCCTTTGCCCACTTTTGAATGGGTTTCTTTTTTTTTTATTCTTGTAAATCTGTTTTAGTTATTTGTAGATTATGGATATGAGCCCTTTGTCAGATGCGTAGATTGCAAAAATTTTTTTTCCCATTCTGTTGGTTGCTGTTTCACTCTAATGATTGCCTCCTTTGCTGTACAGAAGCTGTCGAGTTTAATTAGATCCCATTTGTCCATTTTGGCTTTTGTTGCCAATGCTTTTGGTGTTTTAGCCATGAAGTCCTTGC
The DNA here is from genome assembly GCF_001604975.1 of Cebus imitator. NCBI lineage: Eukaryota > Metazoa > Chordata > Mammalia > Primates > Cebidae > Cebus > Cebus imitator. The sequence goes on from NW_016107442.1 coordinate 2,299,639, forward strand.
CTGTGCCTATGTCATGAATGGTTTTGCCTAGGTTGTCTTCTAGGTTTTCTTCTAGTGTTGGGTCATATGTTTAGATCTTTACTCCATCTGGAGTTATTAGTGTAAGGTGTCAGAAAGGTGTCCAGTTTCTGCTTTCTGCACATTGCTAGCCAGTAATCCCAACACCATTTATTAAACTGGGAATCCTTTCCCCATTGCTTGTTTTCTCAGGTTTGTAAAAGATCAGATAGTTGTAGATGTGTGGCATTGCCTCTGAGGCTGCTATTCTGTTCCACTGGTCTATGTCTCTGTTTTGGTACCAGTACCATGCTGTTTTGATTACTATGGCCTTGTAGTATAATTTGATGTCAGGCAGCATGATGTCTCCAGCTTTGCTTTTTGCTTAGGATTGTTTTGGCTATGCGTGCTCTCTTAGTGTTTTTTATTTTTTTGTTGTTGTTGTTTGTTTGTTTGTTTTTTCAAGTACTCTGAAGAAGATCATTTGTAGCTTGATGGGGATAGCATTGAATCTAAGCAGCTTACATTCTGGTTTATTTTTGCAGTGGCAAGTTCATTGGGAAAGTCTCTGAGCTAGGGAAAGCAGTCTTACCTGTGACATGTTAAGTGCTGATTCTGGGAGCAGCCTTTTGTTGCCATGCAGTGAGTCATGCTACCCCAGCAGCTCCATCAATTATGTGATTGATATTTGTATTTCCACATAACAAATTTATCTCTTAAGTGGTTCAGTAATTTGATAGGAAACAGGAATATTATTCATAGAGATCCTTCACATATGAACATTGCCATTTTTTTTAATGGCAAAATAAGGAAAACAAGATATGTGCTCTTGGGTAAATCAGATAGGCCCCTTGAACCTTTGCTTTTTTAATCACGGAAGTGAGGGGAATGGGTTACATTAATGTTTTTGAAACTCTAATGTACTCAACTATCCCAAGGAGAGAAGTGGAAGAGAGCTAAGTAGAGAAACAGTTTTGGAGTTCGCACTTCTGCTTTCACAAGGGCAACCCTACTTTTGCAAATATGAAGTTTCTCAACAGGACTTTGCAAACAAATATTTGAAAACCATTTCATTAGATGATATCTATTATTTCCTCCATCCCTGATACAGTGTAAAATGCACAGAAGGTGATGTGGTAAAACAGGAATTATGCAGGCTTGGGAGCAAGAAAGACCTAACTTTGGATCTTGATTTTGACAAATGCAATGACGTTGGGAAAAACGTACAACAGATTGTTGTTGATAAGAACACAGATGATAGAAAGATATAGACAGACAGACAGACAGACAGACAGATAGATAGATAGATAATGTTGTTGTTCAGATTCAATAGAGTAGCATGTGGGCAATTCCTGAAGCCAAGAAACATGCTGAGTAATTGCTAAATAATTTAAATAATTGCTAAATTATCCCCCTTTCCTCTTCCAAATGGAAAATCTGTTTAGTAACGTCAAGTATTGTTTTAGTGTTTTAAAACATTTTTACACATGCCTTGTCTCATTTCAGCCACATGATTCTCCAGTGGAAGTCTACATTAATTCCTTATATTTTAAAGTGAAGAAGTAAGCTCAGTGGTCTGCTCAGGGTCATGTAAGTAATTAATGGTAAGCTTCAGGTTTGAACCTGTGAAATCCAACACTGATTCTGTACTAATGCCCAGCTCTGAATGAGTCATACATATTCAATTTTGTCTATCATCATCATCACTTTTTCTGGGTTCAGCCCTTCCATGTGACTCCTGTAAAATGAAATTGGCAATTATTTATGGCATTGGCAGTAGGTTTTTATGTTAGCTCATCTTCTGAGGCAGCTATTTTGAAATAACAAGAGTGGTGAACCCTTATCATGAAGTCTAGCACCAAAATCATACTTGTCATTGTTCAGCATTACTGTCTACCTTTGCTACCCGTGAAATACACTTTCTAAGTATTCACATCAAGGTGTTTACTCTCAAAATGATTCAATGACTGAATTTGCGAAAATTGCTTACTAATAAGCATGCATTTATATGTGGAAAGAGAATACTTAATTTTACTCCAGATGAAATACTATTCAAAACAAATAACATATCAAAGGAGAGATTAAGATAGCCAAGCTGTTTTTAACTCTTAGAGGATGCTCATATAGAGATAATTTTTGTTGATTTAGTTACAAACAACCAACTTCTATAGAAAATATAACCCAATTCTGCCATTTTTTCTAATTTCTGCCTATAAAATAGTAACAATTTTCTAGGTAAAAAAAACAAAACAAGCAATGAATTCCTGGCCCCCGTAATGATGTTTTTATTAACATCTGCTACAAATACCCTTCCTAAAGTTTGTTTGAACTTTTACCAGGTTCCCACCCAACTAAGTATCCTTGCTTTTCTTACTCTTTCTATTCAACTTTCTCAAACCACTCCTGCAATATAGCTAATAAACAGATAAACAACAATAAAACTAATAAAACAACAGCAGCACATACTCACAAGGCTAGCAGGAGGATAAATGAGGGTAATGTATTACCTGTTATCTTTAAACTTGTGATACTCATTGATACCTCTCTTCCTTTTACACCCATATCCAATGCTAAAACAATTTTATATCCCGTCATCCTAACCAGAAGAAGACATCAGAATTTGATCTTATCTCATCATCTCCTATTCAGTGGACACATCCACCATTATCTATTACTTTAATGGGCTCCTAACTAGCCTTTCTACATTTGCCTTTACCAATAGTCCCATCACAACATAACAGCCTGGGCGATCCTTTTGTAATATAAACTAGGCATTGACTTTCTTGTGCTCTGAGCCCTGCAATGACTGGCTACCTCACTCAACCTAAAAGCAAAGTTGTTTACCTTGGCCTAACCCCCTGTAAATTCTAACTCCTTGTTACCTTTCCTACCACGTTCTCTCTTGTTCTTTCCATTCCAGGCACATTGGTTACCTTGTTGTTCCACACAGCCTCCAAGCCTTATGGTGTTTATGTAACAATTGCCTTTCCTTAGAAAACTTCTCTGAGATCTCAGTGTGACTCTATCCCTCCTCTCCTTTGGATCTTTAGTTAAAAGTTACAATTCCAGTGAGCCTTTCTTTCCTCATTCAAAAACTGCACATTTATGCTGTTTATCCTCCTTTCTCAATTATTTGTCTTCTTAGCCGTTACCACTGCTAACATGCTATATTTTACACATTTCATCTTGTTCGTTTCTACCTTTCCCATCTAGGAGGTATGCTTCATGAAGATAGGACAGTTGTTTTCATTGTTCACTGATTTATCCCCAATAATAAAATCAGTGCATGGTGCTTGAGAAGTATTCATTAACCGTTTATGGAATGAATGACTCTACTTCATATTCACTATGCAAAACGAGCCCTAATCAATACACATAAGCTTGGGCTCTGTCCCACAATATTTTCAGGATCTACAGTTTGGTCAACTGATTTCTAGCAACACTAGCTGTGTGACTTCACAAACACCAATCAATTTTACTTCTCATTTTTGTATAATGAGGAAACTCAAATGCAGGTTCATTAGTAGGTGTAAAATTTAAATGATGCTATTTATATGAAACAAGGTTTTAAAGACTGATGTAAATATTTAGGAAGTTATTATATAAAATTTTCTTCCATTAGCCATTCCTGGAAACTTTCTTGTACAGTGATATGAATAATCCCCCAAAGAATATTCTATATGAACACATTTAATTGTCACTCAGGAGGATGCCTAAGCTCCAGTGGTTATAAAAGGGGATTTCAAATTGCAAAGTAAGTTTAGAGTTGAATACTCCAAAGAGTTTTGACCCTAGATGAGGATGCTTTGTGCTACATCTTCTCGCTTTTAATAAACTTGTTACCCTTCTCCTACCACTCCTCATTTCCACATTTTGCAACATGCATTAATATCTCTTTACTCAAAAATTACTTCCTCCATAATGTCCTTCCCATTTTACATATTAAATCTATGTTTTATTTGCTCCTATAGTACATCAAACTTTTTCATCACTTCTTGGCTTTTTGGCTAAGACCAAGTGTAGGCCATCAAACGTTTTCATCTTAATATTCTATAAATACAAAAAGTTATTCCATATGTGTCTTCCCTACTCAAAGTCCATAAAGGCATGAATCATGTATTCTACTCACATTATTTTCAGCACCTAGTACAGCATCTATCATCTGTCATAGATTGCATATTTAATAAAAGTTTTTGAATGAATATCAATGCATCTTTAGAAAAAAATAAATATCAGTGATATTTCTCAGTTTTGAATATTTTCAGTGCAATTTACCTCTCTGTAAAGACATGTTCTGGCCAGAACTTCCAATACTGTGTTGAATAGGAGTAGTGAGAGGGCACCCTTGCCTTGTTCCCGTTTTCAAAGGGAATGCTTCCACTTTTTGCCCATTCAGCATGAGATTGGTTGTGGGTTTGTCATAAATAGCTTTTATTATTTTGAGATACGTTTCACTGATACCTAGTTTATTGAGAGTTTTTAGCATAAAGGGCTGTTGAATTTTGTTGAAGGCCTTCTCTGCATCTATTGAGATAATCATGTGGTTTTTGTCTTTGGTTCTGTTTATATGATGGATTATAATTATAGATTTGCCTATGTTGAACCAGCCTTGCATCCCATGGATGAGGCCAATTTGATTGTGATGGATAAGCTTTTTGATGTTCTGTTGAATTTGGTTTGCCAATATTTTATTGAAGATTTTCTCTTCAGTGTTCATCATGAATATTGGCTTGAAATTTTCTTTTTTAGTTGTATGTCTGCCAGGTTTTGGTATCAGGATGATGTTGGTCTCAGAAAATGAGTTAGGGAGGATTTCCTCTTTTTGTATTGTTTGAGATCGTTTCAAAAGGAATGGTCCCAGCTTCTCTTTGTACATTTGATAGAATTTGGCTGTGAACCCATCTGGTCCTGGACTGTTTTTGGTTGGTAGGCTATTAATTGCTGCCTCAACTTCAGACCTTGCTATTGGTCTATTCAGAGATTCAGCTGCTTCCTGGTTTAATCTTGGGAGGGTGTAAGTGTCCAGGAATTTATCCATTTCTTCTAGATTTAAGGACTTATGTGCATAAGAGGTGTTTGTAGTCATCTCTGATGGTAGGTTGTATTTCTGTGGAATTAATGGTGATATTCCCTTTATCATTTTTTTTTTGCATCTATTCAATTCTTCTCTTTTATCTTTTTCATTAGTCTGGCTAATGGTCTATCTATTTTGTTGATCTTTTCAAAAAACCAGATCCTGTATTCACTGATTTTTTGAAGAGTTTTTTGTGTCTCTATCTCCTTTAGTTCTGCTCTGATCTTAGTTATTTCTTGTATTCTGCTAGTTTTTGAATTTGTTTGATCTTGCTCCTTTAGTTCTTTTAATTGTGATGTTAGGGTGTTGATTTTAGATCTTTCCTTGCTTCTCATGTGGGCTTTTATTGCTATAAATTTCCCTCTAGACACTGCTTTAAATGTGTCCCAGAGATTCTGGTACGCTATGTCTTCATTCTCATTGATGTCAAAGAACATCTTTATTTCTACCTTTATTTCATTATTTATCCAGTAGTCATTCAGGAACAGGTTGTTCAATTTCCATATACTTGTATGGTTTTGAGTGAACTTCTTAATCCTGAGGACTTATTTGATTGCACTGTGGTTTTAGAGACTAGTTGTTATGATTTCTGTTCTTTTTCATTTGTTGAGGAGTGATTTACTTCCAATTATATGGTCAATTTTAGAGTAAGTGTAATCTGGTGGAGAGTTCTGTAGATGTTTGTTAGGTCTGCTTGGTCCAGATCTGAGTTCAAGTCCTGGATATCCTTGTTTAATTTTCTGTCTTGTTGATCTGTCTAATATTGACAGTGGAGTGTCAAAGTCTCCCACTATTATTGTGTGGGAGTCTAAGTCTCTTTGTAGGTCATTAAGAACTTATTTTATGTATCTGGGTGCTCCTGTATTGAGTGCATGTATATTTAGGATAGTTAGCTCTTCTTGTTGCATTGATCCCTTTACTATTATGTAATGCTCTTTTTTGTCTCTTTTGATCTTTATTGGTTTAAAGTCCATTTTAACAGAGACTAGGATTGCAACTGCTGCTTTTTGTTCTCCATTTCCTTGGTAATATCCCTCCATCCCTTTATTTTGAGCCTATATGTCTTTGCACGAGATGGGTCCCCTGAATACAGCATACCAATGGCTTTTGACTTTTTATCCAATTTACCATTCTGTGTCTTTTGATTGGGATATTTAGCCCATTTACATTTAAGGTTAACATTGTTCTGTGTGAATTCGATCCTGCCATTTTGGTGCTAGCTGATTGTTTTGCCCATTAGTTGATGCAGTTTCTTCATTGTGTTGATGTTCTTTACCATTTGCTAAGTTTTTGCAGTGGCTGCTACTAGTTGTTCCTTTCCATGTTTATTGCTTCCTTTAGCAGCTCTTGTAAGGCAGACCTGATGGTGACAAAATCTCTCAGCAGTTGCTTGTCCATAAAGGATTTTATTTCCCCTTCACTTATGAAGCTTAGTTTGGCTGGATATGAAATTCTGGTATGAAAGCTCTTTTCTTTAAGGATGTTGAACATTGGCCCCCACTGTCTTCTGGCTTGTGGGGTTTCTACCAAGAAATCTGCTGTGAGTCTGATGGGCTTCCCTTTGTGGGTAACCCGAACTTTCTCTCTGGCTGCCCTTAGCATTTTTTCCTTCATTTCAACCCTGTTGAATATGATGATTATGTGCCTTTGGGCCGCTCCTCTTGAGGAATATCTTTGTGGTGTTCTCTGTATTTCCTAAATCTGAATGTTGGCCTGACTTGCTAGGTTGGGAAAGTCTCCTGGATAATAACCTGAAGAATGTTTTCCAACTTGGTTTTATTCTCCTCGTCACATTCAGGTACACTGTTTCAATGTAGATTTGGTTTTTTACATAAACCCATATTTCTTGGTGGCCATGTTCACTTCCTTTTACTCTTTTTTCTCTAGTCTTGCCTTCTCATTTTATTTCATTGAGTTCATCTTCAATCTCTGATATATATTCTTCCACTTGATCAATTTGGCTATTGAAACTTGCATATGCTTTGCAAAGTTCTTGTATTGTGTTTTTCAGCTCCATCAAGTCATTTATGTTCTTCTCTAAGCTAGTTGTTATTTTTAGCATTTTGTCTAACCTTTTTTCAAGGTTCTTAGTTTCTTTGCATTGCGTTAGAACGTGCTCTTTTAGCTTGGAAAAGTTTGTTGTTACCCACCTTCTGAAACCTGCTTCTGTCAATTCATCAAACTCATTCTCCATCCAGTTTTGTTCCCTTGCTGGTGAGGAGTTGTGATATCTTGGAGGAGAAGAGACGTTCTGGCTTTTGGTGATTTCAGCCTTTTTGCATTGGTTTCTTGCCATTTTCATGGATTCATCTACCTTTGGTCTTTGAAGTTGGTGACTTTTGAATGCGATCTCTGAGTGGGAGCTTTCTGTTGATGTTGAAGGTATTTCTTTCTGTTTTATAGTTTTCCTTCTAACATTCAGGCCCCTCTGCTGCAAGACCGCTGGAGGTCCCCTCCAGATCTGGCTTGCCTGGAAGTCACTTGTGGGGGCTGCAGAACAGCAAGGATTGCTACCTGTTCCTTCCTCGGGTAGCTTTGTCCCAGAAGGGTATCCACCAGATGTCAGCTAGAGCTCTCCTGTATGAAGTGTCTCTTAGCATATACAGGGGTCAGGGAGCCACTTGAGGAGACAGTCTGTCCTTTATAAGAGCTCAAGTGCTGTGCTGAAAGCTGGATATTCAACTAGGAAAAGAGATATTCAAATTGTTTCTGTTTAGAGATGACATGATCGTATATTTAGAACACTCTATTGTCTCAGTCCAAAATCTCCTTAAGATGATAAGCAACTTCAGAAAATTCTCAGAATATAAAATCAATGTGCAAAAATCACAAGCATTTCTATACACCAAAAAGTGGGCAAAGGATATCAACAGACATTTCTCAAAAGAAGACATTTATGCAGCCAACAAACATGAAAAAATGCTGATCATCACTGGTCATCAGAGAAATGCAAATCAAAATTACATTGAGATACCATCTCATGCCAGTTAGAATGGCAATCATTAAAAAGTCAGGAGACAACAGATACTGGAGAGGATGTGGAGAAATAGGAACACTTTTGCACTGTTGGTGGGAGTGTAAATTAATTCAACCATTGTGGAATACAGTGTGGTGATTCCTCAAGCATCTAGAAGCAGAAATACCATTTGAACCAGCAATCCCATTACTGAGTATATAACCAAAGGATTATGAAGCATTCTATTATAAAGACACATGCACATGTATGTTCATTGCGACACTGTTTACAATAGCAAAGACTTGGAACCAATCCAAATGCCCATCAATGATAGACTGGATAAAGAAAACGTAGTACATATACACCATGGAATACTATGCAGTCATAAAAAAGGATGAGTTCATGTCCTTTGCAGGGAAATGGATAAAGCTGGAAACCATCATTCTCAGCACACTGACACAAGAACAGAAAACCAAACACTGCATGTTCTCACTCATAAGTGAGTGTTGAACAATGAGAACACATGGACACAGGGAGGGGAGCATCACACACTGGGGTCTTTGGGGGAGTAAGGGAGCTAGGGGAGGGATAGCAAGGGGTGGGGGTATTGGGGAGGGATAACATTAGGAGAAATACCTAATGTAGATGATGGGGGAATGGATGCAGCAAGCCACCATGGCATGTGTGTACCTATGTAACAACCCTGCATGATCTGCACATGTACTCCAGAACTTAAAACATAATAATAATAAAAAAGACATGTTTTAACCTTTCACTGGACTTTTTGTATATATGACTTATGTAATAGATTTTTGTTATTGTCAAATTAATGTTAATACAACAAAAGCATAGTGAACATCTAATATAGGGATATTGGTGGACACATTATGTTCATTAGCATACATAATGTGTATGTGATTGTACTTTACTTAATTCTGTATGTTTTTGTTTTTATATTGCACATATTAACTCATTTGATATACCTGACCTTATCTATATGTAAATACTTGTATATTCATCTCCATTTCTTAGGAGAGAAATCTAAGGCAAAGCAAGGTCAAATATCTTGCCTTGGGCAACACAGATAGAAAGTAGCAGGACTAGAATCTTAACTCTGGTGGTGAGTTTCCAGAATTTACTGTCTCCCAGGAATGTAGAGAGATGAGTAAGAAAGTTCTCTCAATACTGAGTGAAAAAGAATGAGTAGCATTGAAATACAACTGAACTGATGCTTATAATTATTATTAATGCTTGGACTGCTAACTGCATACAAGAAAAATGTTAACACTTAGTAGATTCTCAAAAAAATGTTGCCTTAATGAATAAGGTTTTAGCACACATAGCTTACTGGACTATTTGTACTCCCACATTCCCTCTCCCCCGATATATGGCTATTTGAGTATGTTTTATTCTTGGTTGACTGAAATTTCTATCTAAATTTGTATTTCTTCAGTAAATTTTTTAAAGTTGCTAATACAATGTTTTTATTTATTTAATTTACATTTACCCATATTTCTTTTCAGGGGAGCCAATCTCTGTAAATGACTTAATTCACAATAGGTTCTTAACTTCAATGTAGTGACTGTGTGTGGAATGTCTGCAAGGTATCTTAAGGGAGTTGTTAAAATTCTATAATGGAAAATATAAAAACCACAAATGCAGCATGAAGAGATATATTTTATAGAAAATGTAACAGGAAAGAGTCTTAAAATATAGGTGGTCTTTCCTCAGCTGAGAGAATAGAGCCATAGGAAGGTGAACTGACCTCTCCAGCATCACGTAGAGCACTGATTCCTCCAGGAGTACTCTGACCGTGTTACCTCTCCATTAATTCTCCTGTGAATCATTTTATGACTTGAAGACTCCCTATGCCATAAAAGTTTATTAGCCATGTGTCAGGAACTTTGCTAGGTGCTGAAGTTACTGCGATTTATGAGACATAGACCTTGCCCTAAAGGACATCACAGTCTAGTGGTAAAGGTAGGTACAAAACATGCTATAGAATCTAACAAAATGCATACAGAAAAGGAACACATCAGCCAGTCCTGAAGGGTCAGAGCAGATGCATTGGAAAGAGTGACCTCGGACCTGAGTCTTAAAAAATAAGGAGGGGTAGAAGTTTTCCAGGCCGGTGGCAGAGGAATGAGGACGACTGATGAGGAGGAGGCCTATGCTTAGAAATGGATCACCAAGACAAAGATAAACATAAGCAATAGTAATGTGATATATTGTGGAGGGGTGGGAAGAAAATATACCAATACATTGCTGCTGGAGTATAAAAGGTGAAGGGGAAGACAGCAAGAAATAAATCTGCATGAGTAGTTTCAAACTTTAAAATACCTAGAAAGCCATATTCAAGAACTTGGTTTTATTACATAGAAAACATGGAGTGACTGAAAACTTTTAAATAGGAGTGTCAGAGTTGGGTTTGTATTTATGGAACCCTAGTCCCAGTCTGATCTAAGGTGTCTAAAATGAAAGCAGAGAGGCTAGTTAGGAAGCTAGTGCAATAAACCTGTTTGAGTTTAGAGACATCCACAGGGACAGAGAGATTGATATGAAGACAGAAGAAAAAAACATTTATGTTTGTGTGTATTTATTTCACATATGTAAATAACAGGAAATATAATTATTTTATATGTAAATGTGATATAAGTATTTAGGACTTGGTAAATAATTGGATTTGGTGACGAAGGAGGAGCGAATGATAACTAAATGCTTGAGAGATTATCTAAAGGTGACCAACTCAAATGAATAGTACATGATTAAGTGGAGGTTAAATTGGGATATTAACAATAGATGGCACTTGATGAACACTCAGGTGAAGAGATCCAGGAAAATTTGAAGTAAGTATGTGAAGATAGCTTGAGCAATACATATAGGTATGATCAGCATAAAACTATGCAATTGGGTGTCTACGTTTGGGAAAGCATACATAGTGGAGCAGAGGAAGAGAAGCTCATGGAAGAGACAAAAATGTTTTTAGGCAGAACAGAAAGATGTCACAAAATTAAAAACGATGAAGCATTTCACAATGAGGGCCTTGCCAAATTAAATACAGACTAAAGATGAAATAAGAAAATAGTAGAAAATATCCATTAATATTCAGTAATGAAAGCTATTGGTGACATGTGTAACAATAATTTTAGTAGATTCTGGAAATTCATTGAGGAGGGACATAATTAAACAGACCATAGCCACTGCAGATGACTTTTGAAAATCAAATATTAGAATGGCTTGGGAGAGAAGGATAATAGCTCGAGGGTAATGTGATTCCAGCTATTTAGGGCTTCGGTTATTTATAGGCTGAGAAGAGGGCTGTTTGAATAGAGAAGGAGAGGTTGAAGACAGAGGAGCTAGGGGTTAGGGCACTGATGGAACAAGATCCCAGAGGAGTCAGGAACTGATGAGGTCAGAGGTATTAGTGGAGTCAGATGCTGGCTAAAGACAGGGAAAGGAGAATCTCCTTGTCTGGAGTTACAGAAAATAAACTAAGTATAGAGTAACAAAGAGGGGAATCAGACAGAAGAGAGGAAAGCTGAAAAATACTATGCATAATTACTTTATTTCCTACGTGAATTAAGAAAGTGTCCAATAACTATTTGTTTCTTATTAACTTAACATTAATAGTTATTAACTTGTTGAACTTCCAGTACAATAGTAGAAGAAATGAGAGGCCAGTGGCTTGGTGACCTCAATACTTTAATTTAAAATTTTAATGAATGTAAGTGTGTGACTCTTAGAATAACAAGACTTAGGTCAGAGTGTGTGTTGCTGGATGTTCAATTTTCTGTTATGATACACTTATACCTGAAAATAATATCCGGGTAATGGTGCAGGAAGAAGATAATTAAGTAGAACATAGATCAAAGCCAGTAAGTGGAGCAAGTCCAGGGATTGGGAACTAGTTAGTTGGATGAATTTTGTTTGTAATTATGGATGTCTCCTAGATTTACAATGTGTCTAGGATAAAGAATGAAACCCAAACCAGACATAAAACACTATGGTATAGAGTTTTTGTGTGGGATCTGATAATACCTGTGATACATGATAGGAATCCAGAAAGTAAGGTGAAATTATTGATCATGGGTTTGGCAGAAATAAACATTTTCCACTGGTGAGCACAATAGAGGAAGCAGTGTTCTCAGGCAAAACAAGAATTCAGAGAACATAAGGAGGTAGAGAAAAAAAGGCCATGAAGAAGGTGAGGAAGTAGGAGGATCTGCCTTCCTTGTTCCAGAAGAAATCACTGAAAGAACTTATATATAAGGTCGGTATCAAAAGGCATCAGGCCAGAGAAGTACTGTAAATATTTGCTTCACATAATGGATAGGTCCTTTGGAACTGTGACTTATGAAATAGCATATATGAAACCAATTGTACCATAAACGAATTGATATAAACAAGAATTAAGTTCTTACGGCATACTTCTGTTAACAAAATCATCACCACATTTCTAATTAAAAGAGATGTCTAATATTAAACATTGAAATAAACTGTGATGAATATGTACCCTTCAGAAATTTAACAATTAAGTAAATTAATAACTATTTACCCAATTTGTGGTGAATTAGTGAGGGATAGTACTTGCAGTGGTGGTGGATTGAATCAAGGAATAAATGTTTGTAAAGAGAAAATTGTAAGGAACAGCTCCTAACACCATGCAGTTCAGAAACAATAACAAATGTGATACACTGAGTGCTTTTGTACCATATTGTTTATTGTTGGGCATTTGTATGATTACCATATACTTTATACATTTTTATTTTGCAATAATTTTTATTACTCATTCTTTTATTTTTCAACTTATATTCCAGTTCTGAGTCGCAGGTAAACATAGCCTATCCCAGCAGCTCAGGTTACAAAGCAGGAACCAACCTTGGGCAAGGATGCCATTCCATCACAGGTGCCCTCCCGTATTCACACACCCACACTCACAGTCACTCACAGTGAGACAATTAGAGATGCCAGTTACCTAAGGTACACATCTTTGGGATGTGGAAGAAAGCCAGAATACCCCCACACTGGCAGAGGGAGAATACGCAACTCCACAAAGTCAGTGGCTCCAGCCAGGAATCTCCTTTTTTCTCCTCAGTGTAATAAAAAAATGACTTTGAAAAAAATCACATTATTCAAGGACTTGAATACACACCAAGTAGGTAAGAGAGGTTCCTTATTTGAATAATAAGGCTTTTCAAGGAACACAATGGGCCCCCAAGCTGGTCTAAGGATAGCTTGAGAAAGCAGGATAGCAAACCTGGCTTGAGGCTTTAGGCTGAGGAAAGGGTTCCCAGGCATTATTTGGGGTTATATTATTATTATGTGGGGCTTGATTTTTCCAACTGCCACCAAAAAAGACAGAAGGTAGGTTTTCTCATGAGTTTGCTCAGATGTGGAATAGAAGGGAAAGGTCAGTGAGGAATCTTGAAAGCAGTTAGCAGTCAAACATCAAATACGGATTCAGGCATTTTATTTACACAGAGATTGCTATACCTTCAGTGACCAATAATTATGTCGATAAGAGACATAGCTAAAATTATCAGAGTAAAGGCATTCACGTTCACTATTCTGGAATCTTAAGCCAGTCACACAAAATGAAGAGACCAGAAGCCTTGAAAGCAGGAAATCAAGGTGGCAAAGGTCATGTGACTTTTAGGGGTTAAGTCAAGCAGTCCAGAGGTCAATGAATGAGTTCCATCCCAGAGGGGCAGTGGAGCACTCAATCCAGAAACTAAATTGTACTGAATGTACAAATCTAGCTGTAAGGTAGGATCCATATACCAAAGCTGCTGCTGATTGTAAGTTCGAAAGTGCTCAGGAATTTGGCTGGACTGAGCCTGCAGGTGAAGGTTATTATTGACTACAGATGGGAGATGCCAGAGTCATGTCACCTTTTCAAGATTTACAGTCTTGTTAGTAGAAAGGCAAATAATTCATGTGAATCAGTAAATGGTACGTCTTACCTCTATGGGACAGCTAAGGCTGGGCTTGGCATAAAGCCTAGAATTATCAAAGTTCAAACTTTAAGACATCATGTCAAGCTCGTAAGCACACATGTTTTTTCTTCTTGGTTTGGTTAATCCAACAAGGAAAATGAAGAGAATATTCAACTCATTTGTTCAAGCAGCCTGTGTAAGAAAACTTGAGAAGAGGATAAAGATTCTCATTAGTTTTTATGACAAGATTATTAACACATTGGAAATTCCACTATTCAAAGAGAGCTAAGACAAGTGGAGTTTATTCTATTAAATTCTTTTTTGTATTTTGGAAATCACAACCTGATCCATTAATCTCCTGCTTTCATTTATCAGTTCTCTCTCTAAACTCATAACACAATATTTTCCAGATATATTTATGGTATAGTAGAAAATAATTCCCACAAGTAACGCAACGCCAAAGATAATTGTGAAACTGTGAAGCATCTTACAGAGTCATGGAATCACAACAGTTTATTCACTACCTTATTGTACACAATTGTACCTTAAATATTTCAGTTTCAAGTGGGTTCTTACTAACAATAGATCTAATGATTTAACACTATTCTGAGGGAAAATGAATGCTGAGTAGGTGGCTTTTCAGTAATGGAAAAACAATGTCATAACAAAAGGAGGGTTTGAAAATATGACAATATTTTCTGGAAGCTAAATGAAGCCTAAAATGTTTCATTTATCATTTCTGAAAAGGCAAGAGAAGGAAATTCTAGGAAACATATTCTTCAAAACAAGGTGTTGTGAAATTGTGCTTATATTTATCAGGTGGTTAAGATCATAGGCACTGGAACTAGAATGCTAGGGTTCAAATCCTGACTCTGACAGTTACCATCTCTGTCCATTCCTCATCCATAACAACGAAAAGAACAAAAAGTAACAGTTGCAGGTGCCTCAAACGGCTGTTTAGAAGATTAAAGGATCAGTATTATACAGTTCTAAGAGGACTCAGATCATGCAAACAACGTTTGATAAATATGAGCCATTTTTATTCTTGGAGGTTGATTCTGACATATCGCTTCTCTCACTTCCTCTCTGAGGACTGATCATTAGAGTTTGATTTTTCACTGTTTACTCATGTGCTGACATCAGCATAGGAGCTAATACTGTATTATAAATCCTCTCAATTGTTGCCATATTAATGTAGTTTTAATTATTATGTTAATTATCCAAATTGGCTCAAATTTTCTATCATCTTTATTCTTATCATGTAACTTCAGAGTTAAGTATTGACAGAATTTTGTTCCCAGTGTTCGAAACAGCCAGGAAGTGGAAAGCAACATTGTAATTGACTAAGCAGCATTTTGTTAATTTTCTCAGTCTTGTTTCAGATATACTCTAGAAAGAGGGATCCAAGATTTATAGAATTTAAAGTCCTATCGTGGCATCAATAGCATTTGATTCTACAGAGATTGTTAAAGAGGTGAGGTAGTTTGCTCAGCAGGTGAGAAAAGTATTTCTGTTAGTCATTAGGATTTGGGCTAGCAATTTGGAAAACCCCTTTTATAATACTTAAAAGTTTTCATTGACTTTCACTGGAAGGTTATCAAAATTAATTTAGTCAAAGTGAATCACTGCCAAATTATCACTTTAAAGCTACTGTGTCATTCATTCAGTCACTCCTTAATTCAACAAAATTTTTTTGAATGTTTTGTTTCTCCCACTGTTTTTGTCTTGCAATAAATTGATGACTAAAACCTGGGCCTGCCATCCATATGCCATGGTCTAATAGGTTTAAAATATGTGGTTTGGAATATTGATTCCAAATCTACAATCCATGACTGTAATTGAGAGAATATTCCTTCTCTTACTATAATTTCTAATAAGTACCATTATACTTGTTTATACAATAAAAGTAATATACCAAAATCGTACATCATTAAAATGTATGTTATAAAAGTATCATCAAATAGAGGATCTTGAGAAGAAAACCTTAAATTCTACTTAAATTGAATTTTAAACTTTGAAATACAGCACACTCTTTCGCTAAAAGAGAACATTAAAGAGAATACTGGGTTGCATTCTAGTCCCTTCCCTGTCATGCTTCTCTCTAACTATATTAGTCAGAGTTCTCTAGACAGGACAGAGCATATATATGTGTGTGTGTGTGTATATATATATATATATGTAAAAGGGAGTTTATTAGGAGAATTCACTCACACAGTCACAGATGATGTCCTACAAGAGGCCATCTGCAAGTCGAGGAGCCAGGAAGTCAGAGTCTCAAAGCCTCAATACTAGGGATGCCAACAGTGCAGCCTTCAGTCTGTGGTTGAAGGTCAAAGAGTCCCAAAGCTAAAGAACCTGGAGTCCAATGTTCAAGGGAAGGAAGCACCTAACATGGGAGAAAGATGGAGCGCAGAAGACTCAGACAGTCTAGCCTTTCCATGTTCTTCTGCCTGCTTTAATTCTGGCAGTGCTGGCAGGTGATTAGATTGTGCCCACCCAAATTGAGGGTGGATCTGCCTTTCCCAGTCCACTGACTCAAATGTTAATCTCCTTTGGCAACACTCTCACAGACACACCCAGGAGCAATACCTTGCATCCTTCAATCTAATCAAGTTGACACTCAATATTAATCATCACAGTAACCCCTACAGGGGAGCGCTTGCACTACAGTTTTGCACAGGGCCAGACGCAGGCCACCTCTAGGAACTTCTTATTCCTCTCCCCTCTGGCTGGCTTCACCTATTGGGTACAGCCTGTCAGGAGTTCGAGAGGGAGCAGCTCAGAACCTGGTGCTATGTCAGTAGTAGAGGTTCCCTTTACACTTCTGGAGAGGCAGTGTGGTACGGTGGGGAAGCTTCTGGACTGGAAACCAAACAGGCCTGAATTCGAATGCTTGCTTCTGTACTTATTGTCTGGGGAGCATTGACTATGCCACTTAATCTCTCTGAGCCTCAGTTTTCATGTATACAAATGGCACCGATGGTATCTTCATTACAAGGTAGTCATGAGGATTAAATGTAATAAGCATTTGAAATTGTCTAGCATATATCAGGCTCTTAATAAATATTAGTTGAATATGAAAAAATCACTAACTATGAATATGGTGCTGGGACAAATTTATTTAGCCATAGGATGTATTTCTATCATCAGTTGTCTGGTTTAATTATGCCACATGTAATGGGGATCATTACTCTCTCTCTCTCTCTTTTTTTTTTGAGAAGGAGTTTCGCTCTTGCTGCTCAGACTGGACTACAATGATGTGATCTTGGCTCCTCACAACCTCTGCCTCCTAGGTCAAGTGATTCTCCTGCTTCAGCCTTCCGAGTTCCCAAGTAGCTGGAATTACAGGCATGCACCACCACACCTGGCTAATTTTGTATTTTTAGTACAGAGGAGGTTTCTCCATGTTGGTCAGGCTGGTCTTGAATTCCCAACCTCAGGTGATCCAAAGTGCTGGGATTATAGGAGTGAGTCACAATGCCGGGCTCTTGCTCTCATTTTATTTAGTGGTTTATGACTGTTGAAGATTGGAAGCCTCTAGAGGAACCCTCCCTTATTGGTCTTTGTATTTCCGCTGCCTAGAAGAGCATCTGGAATAGTGGTTCTTAACTCTGTGCATATCCCTTATGTTGCCTTAATAATATTGGGGTCTGGATTCCATTGCAGGCCTATTTATAAAGAATCTTCCAGGGTAATGACATGTCTATTTTCAAAATAGTCCAAAGGGGTTTTAGATCCTCGTATATGGTTGAGGGTTGAGTCCTACCAGTGTATTCATTGAATGAATTAATGAATGGAAAATGAGATCCCAAATTTCTGTACAGTCATGTTAATATTTTTCCTTGTCTTTTACCGCCAAATGCAAAGTTTTTTCTGTAATAGAATAGAAGCAGTTATTTAATTTACATAAACATCTCTTTATGCCAACTTTCTATTCTCAATTATCCAACTTGTTTGTAATGTATCTTTTTTTCCATATGCAGAAGGAGAATGGACTGTACACATTTGATAATAGGCAGCTTTTTCTAGGCTGGTTTACAAATTAGAGAAAAAGAGTCACAAAATTTGAGCTAGTTAATTTTTCAGGCAAACTTGGCAAATGGGAAAAAAAATCACTCAAAGGTCTGCTATCTAAAGGTAAAAATCATCTTAGAAGTAAGTCAGAGAGACTGAGAGTAGAAAGCTTCTGGTGTTCACCTAGCAGCTAATCAGTTGCAAGGGAAATTCATGATTTAAAACAAGCAATTGTAGTAATCTATTATTTCAGATTCTTCATTTCAATATGATATTAACTCATTTTATAGGAAATTTATTTCAATAGAGGACGTTAAGGTAATCTTTTATTGTTTGTTTTGAGACAGAGTCTCTCTCTGTCACCCAGCCTGGACTGCAGTGGTGCAATTTCTGCTCACTGCAACCTCTGCCTCCCAGGTTCAAGTTATTCTTCTGCCTCAGTCTCCCAAGTAGCTGGCATTACAGGCACATGCCACCACGCTTGGCAAATTTTTTTGTATTTTTAGTAGAGACGGGGTTTTACCATGTTGGTTGGGCTGATCTCAAACTCCTAATGTTATTATCCACCTGCCTCGGCCTCCCAAAGTGCTGGGAATACAGGCATGAGCCACTGCCCCTGGCCTATTAATAAAATCTTAAATGAGTTCATGATTCCCTTGAAAATTTTGTCTGTTTAGGACACACCTAGGATATATTCCGAAAAATTCTAGTAATACTAAGAAGGTATACAGATAGAAATGAGCTTTGGCAACAATTTTAATGTCTGAATAATATGCCACTCCAAGAAGTGATTAATTACTAATTGTTTTAGTACTAATTTGATTAACTCCGTTTATTTTTCACACCACACCGTTTCTAATTAGCTGATTTGCCATTAAAAACAGCACATTTGTGACAAGAATTGTTCAGGGAAAGAAAAGGAACATCCTGTCATTTGCAGTCAATGCTAATTTACAACTAGAGCCTAGGGAAATAAATAACATTCTGTTTGCAAAAAGTGGGAAGGAAGACAAACAAAAATTAAAGCTTAACAACGGTAAACATATTCATCTCACTGCAAGTACCTTCAAAAGTGTAAAGTATTCAGAATACATTGTAAATGTAGAAGCAATAGTTTAGGGCTGGGCACAGTGGCTCAAGCCTGTAATCCCTGCACTTTGGGAGGCCGAGGCAGAAAGATCACGAGGTCAGGAGTTCGAGACCAGGCTGATCAACATGGTAAAACCCCATCTCTACTAACTAAAAATACAAAAATTAGTTGAGTGTAGTGGCCCGTTCCTGTAATCTCAGCTACCTAGGAGGCTGAGGCAGGAGAATTACTTGAACCCCAGAGGCAGAGATTTTGTAACCTCTGATGATAGATAGCATTTTAGTGGTTAAATGTGAGTTATGTACAAAAAGAAATATCAGAATAGAATCAATGATTCATTTGGAAAGGTAAAATGGCAAATGTTATATTCCAATCTAATTTTAGTCAAAATATCAAAACAGTGTTTAGTTGTATATATGAAATACTATAACATATCAAAATAATATCTATCATCTGATCACTTTGGTTTTCAGTTGTGCTATTGAAATGCTCTCATTAAAGATCTAGATTTTAATTAAGAACAAAGCATTATATTAGTGAAATATCAACTCATTTTATTTAACATAAGCAACATCAATATTACTTAACTTTAAAAATAAAAATAACATTCTCATTTAAAAGTTGCTAGTCCTTTAAAACTCTCCTCAAATAAAAAACTATTACCAGTTCTTATAATTTTTTAGATTACCTGGAGGCAAGATCGTAGTCTGTAGTACCAAGTAGTAAAGAAATAAGTGAAATATATCTACCTGCTTGCTGAAGGTATGATCACTCTTTTAGTGTACTAACAGTTATCCTGAAAAACAAAAACACTTAGTTTATGGATAATCCACCTCATGGCAAATAAAAACTTTGATGATGAGTGATAACTTGATTTTAGCATCACCTCTGCCACCTTTTGTAGATCTTCTTTTTTTCCTTCTGATTTCAACATGCCATACGTCAGTATAGTTCCTCCCTTCCAAATCACCACCACTTAGCATGCAGGGCTTGATGTGATCCAGCTGCCACAATGGGAATAGAGTTGCACTTGCCAAAATCTGCTTTGGGCTGATGGATATCAGGACAAGGAGGGTAATGTGTCAATGACAGTGTGGGTGAGTGTACTGGCAAAGCCAGTCATAGCTTTCAATGATGAATCACTCATTCCTAAGCCCCATGACAACTCATTGAACCTAGACCCAGTGCAGTTGAATGTACGAACTAGACAGTCATCAAAGGATGATGTGGAAGTTAAAGCAATGACAAGCACAACACAGAATTTGGCAGCGTTAAGAATTAAATTTGTCTCACATGTCTCTATAATGCATAACATAGTGGTTTAGAGGAAAACTTTTGAATAGGAAAGATCTGAATGTGACTACCAGATTCAACACCTTCTAACTGTGTGACCTTGGGCAAAAACATAAAGTAATTAAACCTGTTTTCTCAGTTCTAAAATGGAAGCATGGCAATACTTTGCAGAGAAGACTGTCAAGTAGATTACATGAGATAATGGCTATAAGGTCCTTACATAATCTTTCATATCCAAAATGTTCAATAGATGTTGGTTAGTATAATGTTATTTTGGTCATCAACAGTACTGTTATTTTAGTCATCAACAGTCACTAACAGTCAGCCATGACAGTTAGTACCCATCAAATATTTTTCCTCATTTCCAGCTTCCCTTGCAATTTGTTGGGACTGCCTGGGAATGAGAAGTGAGGAAATGATGTTTGTTGATTCCAGGTTGAGGCAATTCAGAATTGTATGCCTCCTTTTTATCTCTGTCATTCCTTAATACAGGAACTTTGGCTACCACACATTCTGTATAGTATAGCTACAAAGTGAAGGAGGTCCAGAAATACACATCAAATTTTATGAGTGGAAAATATTTATAGACATGTTAGGGTTATTTTATTTTATTTTACCACAACACACACTAGCATAAAGGGATTAATTCTGATCTTTAGACACAGGAATCACAAATGCGATGTTCCAATTTTACAGTTAGATAACCTAAGGATCAAGGATTTTAAATAATTTATCTGAAGTTTCAGAAATAACTAATGGGACCAGGATTATATTTCAGATATTTTAATCCTACAGAATTTTTACCATGGAAGCCAAGAGATTAGAGAACTGAGTTTACGATCACTACAGTCAGGGAACACTTTAAGGTAAAGATCTGATTCAGTGTCTCATAATTAGCCAACATTGCATTAAAAATCTACATTCATCCCTCATCAAAATAAGTTCTTATAGAATAAGAATAGTACTATATATTAAGCTCTTGGTATTCCTTGTATGAAATGTATTTTTATTATAATAGGTGTCACTTGATGGTAGGTTAATTATTAAAATGCCATCTGCTTCACAGGAAAAATAAAAATCCCTAGGACTGATTTTATGCACATGAAGTGCTTCACAGGCTGAGAGCATCACTTTAAAATTGCAGAGATGTTGGATGTGGACCACCTGTTTTTCATTACATAAATAAAATTCAGTAGTTCAGTGTTAATTTGGGGCAAATAAACTAAAACTTGCCTATCTAATTCCTAGGGAAATTACAGCTTTTGGAATCCTCACTTCCTTAGTTGTTCATAAATGAATCGAATAGTCATTCTAAAATGAATGAATGGAATTGAGTTCCAAAATTTTTATTATCTGAGTTGACTGATCTTGTGGATGTCATTCCCCACATCCACACCCACCCCCAGCACCTGCCAATTTCCACTCCTAATTTGTTAGGTGGAGTAAACATTGCCAGACTCAAGTCTTGCCTATTATTTCAAGGAAATTACTCACATTCTGAATACTTTACATGATTAATAATTCTTTTTCGACACTTTGATATTCATTATGTTTCCTATGGGGAAAAATGCATTCAAATTTATAAAAGTTCTGGAAAACACCTTTAGCTGGTTTTATTTTCTTTGTCACCATGTACTCAGGTCCCTTCTAACACAGTTTGTACAGAAGCGTTTGCTTTTTTTGTGACAATTCAAAAAAGCAATACTGTTTTTAAAGAGAAAACTTTGCTTTTTAACAATTGCAGCTGAGTTCTTACCAGTTATTGAGTAAATGATCCATATAATGAATACTGGATATTTCAACAGACCTAGGATCTAGGTTAGGTTCTTCTAACAAGCAGCTGTTTGAAAATAGAAAACTCATTTACTTTGACTGAGTTTTAATTTAAAATCCAGTAGTGTGGGAAGACAAAGATCTCTTGGGTCATTTCCATTTCTAACTCTGTGCATTGGTGTGTGCATGGCTCTTTCATTTAATAGTCTTTTACCAAGACTTGTGTAATGTAATTCCAACTAATCTCCTGTATCTACTCTCTCATCTACCACCCACCAAACAGTTCGCTTCAGTGTAATCGCTCATCTTGTAACAGCTTTATTAAAATATAATTTACATAATATAAAAGTTCCCTATTGTAATTGTACAATTAAATGATTTTAGTACATTTATAGTTATATAACAGTCATCATAATTTAGAACATTTCATAAACCCCAAAATCTCTCTTGTGCCTGTTTCATGTAATCTTGCTTTCACTACCAATCCTATGCAACAGCTGATTTGCTATCCGTCTTCATAAATTTGCATTTTCTGAGTATTTCATATAAATGTAATTATACAATATGCAATCTTTTATGTCCAGCTTCCTTTACTTTGCATGACGTCTAAAGTTTTTTACACACTGGAATATTTATCAGTAGTTGATTCTTTTTTATTTCATAATTGTATTGCTTTATATTGCTTTACATTTTGTCTATCCATTTACCAGTTGTCAGGAGTTTGGATTATTTCCAAATTTTAACTATTGTAAAAAATGTTCTATGAGCATTTGTATACATGTCTTCTGGGAACATAGGTTTTCTTTTCTTTTGGGTAGACTATTGGGGTGGAATAGCTGAGTCTTATGGAAATGTTAGCTACTGTGCTTAAGACATTGCCAAATGGTTTTCCAAAGTGGTTGTATTATTTCCCCTTCCAGTCAGCAATGTATGAAGGACTCAGCTCTTCCACATTCTGGCCAAATCTTGTATTGTCTCTCTTTTTGATTATATTCATCTAATTTGTGTGTAATTGTATCTCATGGTGGTTTTAAATTGCATCTTTCTAACAGCTAATACTTTTTAGCACTACTGTTCATGTGCTTACTAGACTTTGACAGTAAAATCTTCAATAAAATATCTATTTAAAGAATTTGCTTATTTTAGTTGTGTTGTTTCTCTGTATTATTGAATTTAAAGAGTCCATGATATTACATATATAATTCATTTTATTGGATATATGACTAAATATATTTTCTTTTAGTCTGTAGACTTTCTGAAAATTTTGAGGTGCAAAGTTTATCATTTTGATGAAGTCAATCGTATGGATTTTTAAGTGATTATTGTCATTCTTAATACTCTTTGTTCAATCTAAGATCATAAAGATATTCTCCTAAATTTTATTTTAGAAGTTTTATCACTTATATTTAAATAACTAATAATTTTGAGTTAATATTTTTGTATATGATATGACTTGAGATTCTGAGTTCCTCTCCTTTTGCTTCTGTTTCTCCCTCTCCTTTGTCATTTTTTGCATTGGGATTTACAATTGTCTCAAAATGAATTGGATTCACAACTTGTATTTTATTCATCTATATGTCTTTGTGCCAATACACTATCTTGATTCTTAATGCTTTATAGTAGGTCTTCAAATTAGATAGTGGTGCATATTCTCTAACTTGTTTTTGTTTTTTTCAGAAGTTTTATGACTATGCTTGGTTCTTTAAATCTTCATATAAAGTTTAAGATCTATATATCAATTTTTACAAACTAAAAGCCTATGAGGCTTTTGAAAAAAGAATGAACTGAATATACAAATCAACATGAGGGGAATCTTTCTTGATCAATACTGAGTTTTCAAAAACGCAAAAGCGAACTATCTTTTTATTTATTTTAGATTATGACTGATTTCTTTGAGCTATGTATTGTAATTTTCAGTGTATAAGTAATCCCAGAAATTTGGGAGGCCGAGGTGGGTGGATCACCTGAAGTCAGGAGTTCAAGACCAGCCTAACAAATATGGTGAAACCTCGTCTCTACTAAAAACACAAAAAGTATCCAGGTGTGGTGGTGGGCTCCTGTAGTCCCAGGGGAGGCTGAGATGGGAGAATTGCTTGAACCCGGGTGGCAGAGTTTGCAGTGAGCCAAGATTGTGCCACTACACTCCAGCCTGGGTGACAGAGCAAGACTCCCTATCAGTAAAATAAAATAAAAAGTGAAAAAAAAAAATCTTATCCAAACCTAGCTCTATGTAGTAACTTCCTTGATCAAAGCATCTCCCCTTCCTGTCTTCCTGTCTGCATTTTCATTATTCCTTAATTAATCTTTTTCTTGTCTGTTTTCCCTCTTGTCGTTTCCTCTGCAAAGAACTACATTCATCCTGCCAATCTCTTTTTTCTTGGTTTTCTTCATATCTTGACTTTTTTTTTGTATCTCTTTTTAGACAATTTCTACCAATCTCTTGAGGCTTTATTTAATATATTCATCTTCTTAAAAGCGTCCTTGTCAAGACCAGAAATACCAGTCTTAGGAGTTGTCCTCTGAATTCCTATTGTGTTTTCTTTTTTTTTTTTTTTTNTTCCCATTTATTTATTTTATTGTATTTTAGGTTTTGGGGTACATGTGAAGAACATGCAAAATTGTTGCATAGGAACACACATGGCAGTGTGATTTGCTGCCTTCCTCCCCATCACCTATTGTGTTTTCTATCAATACAATTAAATTTATTGTCGAATATGTTGCTGTTTTGTATTAATCAACTCTGTCTTTTGAAAGCTGCAGTTTTCTTCTCAACTAGATTGTAATATCCTTATGGTCAGGAACTGTGGTCTAAACTTCTCTGACTTCCACACCATGCCTAGTACTCTACTGAGGGCACAGTGAAATCTCAGCAAATGTTGTTTGCTTGAGAACCAACAAAAATACTTTTCTCTTTTTTTATTTCTAACTTAATAACTTCAAATCTATATTTCAATAATTTGTGAGATGAGTCACCTTATAAAGTTAAATTCGTCCATTAGTCTTATGGAACATACATACACAACATAAATATATTTATGTGGATACAATAAAGATACAGAACATTACCATCACCACAAGAATCCCCAATATTGCTCTTTTAAAATAAAACACATCAACTTTCCTCCTATCCTCTAGGCCTCCCCCTGATGACTTCTGGCAGCCACTAATAGGTTCTATAATTTTGTTATTTCTAAAATATTGTATAAATGGAATGATAAAGTAAGTAATCTTTTTGTATTGGCTATTTTGAGTCAACTAAATTCCCTGATGATTCATTGCATTTGTTGTATGAATGAATAATTTGTTCCTTTTCTGTTGCTGAGTAGTTTTCTTTGATATGAATATTGTTTAATAATTTATTCATTGAAGGATACCTGTGTTACTTTCCACCTTGGGCTATGACAACAAAAGTTGCTATGTACATGTGTGAATGCATTTTTCTGGGAAATTAAAATTTCATGCTATGGAATAAAAGCCCAGGAGTGTGGTTACTGGATCATAAGGTAGTCACCTGTTAATTTTTAAAGAAACTACCAAACCACTTTTCTGAATGCCTGGGTCATTTTGTATTTCCACCAGCAATATAAGAATGACACAGTTTCTCTACATCCTTCACAATATTTGCCTATTTCATTGTTTCTTTTTTATTTCAGTTATTTTAATAGTAATGTAGTGATACTTCATTTCGGTTTCATTTGCATTCTCCTCATAACTGATGATGTTGAACATATTTATATGCTTATTTTCCAGCTATGTGTAATCATCAGTGAAATCTCTTTTCTTCACTTTTATCCATTTCTAATTGAATTTTTACTTCATTACTCAAAATTTTTTTTCATCTATGTTAGAGAGGGATATTGATGTAGTCTTCTTCTTTTGATAATATTGTCTTTGTCTGGATTTACTATAAGGATAATACCAGCTTTATACATTAACCATAAAATTTTCCCTTCTATTTTCTGAAAGAGGCTTAGTGTTTATTCATTGAATGTCTGATAGAGTTATACTGTGAAACCATATGGACATGGAATATTATTTTAAGCAAAAGAAAGAGAGGTTTCTAAAAAAGAATTCAAATTTTTTTCAGAGTTATAGCATTACTCAAGTTACCTGTTTCACATCGGGCGAAGTTGAGTGGTTTGAGATTTCAAGAAATTGGTTCATTTTCATCATTATCTAATTTGTGTGTATAGCGTTGTTCAAAATATTTATTTACTATCTTTCTGGTTTCTGCAGGTTTCTTTAGTGATATCCTCCATTTAATTGATGACATTTGTAATGTGTGTCTTCTCTAATATTTTCTTTGTCAGTTCTTGATAGGGATTTGTCAATGTCACTGATCTTTTCTAACAAACAACTCTGTTTTGTGCAATTTGCCTATCTAACTTGCCTTTGATTTTCTAGTGTTTAATATAAACAATCGCCTTTTAAAATTATTTTCTAAAAGTGACTGAGTGTTTATTAAATTACTGTGAATTCATGAACTAAACATATTTGATGAGTTTCATTCTGGTACAAATATTGTTGTTTTTAATGTCTAAGTTGTTCCAATTTTTGCTAGTGGGACTCCTTTCTAAGCTGACTCTTTTGAGGTTACCCAGGCATTCTTTGGTTGTCTTATAAACTTTCTGGTATAATAAGGCATTTTAGGCTTATATTGTACATTTTCTGATCAAGATTTCAAATCAGTCTTTTTGCTAAGAATACGAAGTATTTTAATAAGAAATGATATTTTAGGCTAGGCATGTTTGCTCACACCTGTAATCCCAGCACTTTGGGAAGCTGAGGTGGGCAGATAACAAGGTCAGGAGATTGAGACCATCCAGGCCAACATGGTGAAACGCTGTCTCTACTGAAAACACAAACATTACCCAGGTATGGTGGCACATGCCTGTAATCCAGATACTTGAAAGGCTGAGGCAGGAGAATCACTTGAACCAGAGAGTCAGAGGTTGCAGTAAACTGAGATCCTGCCACTGCACTCCAACCTGGTGACAGACCAAAACTCTGTCCATTAAAAAAAAAAAAAAAAAAAAAAAAAAAAAAAAAAAAAAAAAAAAAAAAAAAAAAACAAAAAAAAAAAAAAAAAAAAAGTAATGATACCACAGTCTGGGCACCAGGAATTTAACTGCTATGGGCTAATCACTTTTTCTAGGCTTTTAGGTGGGAAGAGTTAATGGAAAATATATAAATTAATACATATATATGTATACTATATATTATATAATCTTACAATAAGTATATAGTTAGAAAGGTAAAATATCTCATGAGTTTATGTGTAGAATCATTATGTCTTTACTTTTATATTTTTATTTTGAAATAGGTTCAACACACAGCAAGTTGCCACCATTTATCACTATTGCCTTATAATTCTGTATATGTGTTTGTGTGCATGTACATTCAATAGTCAGTCACTGACATGATGTGATGTTCATTCTACTATTAACTCCAGTTTTCATTTTCTAAGAACAAGTATATCATCCCATGTAAACACTATATCCTCATTAAATCTAGAAATTAATATTGACACAATGCAGGTCACCTTAGAAGTCATAGATACCATTAGCATTTTGTCCTTGTTCAAATAACGTACTTTATAGGAGGGAGAAAAAGCCAATAAACAAAACTTCCTCATTTTTACCTTTTTATCTCCTGGACAAAAGTCTGTCCAGGATCACAATTCATTTAGTAGTCGTGCCTCTTTCACTCCCTTGAATTTAGAACAGTTGCTTCTTTCTTAACCTTGATTTTTTTTTTAATTTTTATTGAAAACAGGAGGGACTCCATGTTTGGGTCCCCTTCCACGAACACTCACTTTGTGGAAGCTGTCTTTCTCTCTCCTTGATTTCCCTTCTGGAGCCCCCTTCCACACTCTCTCATGGAAGCCTGTCTTCCCCTCCTAAACTCCATCTCTCTCTCTATTCCCATCCACTCAGTGTGGAAACTGCTTTCCTCTCCTGGATTCTATCTTTCTGGATTCTCTCATTCAGTGTGAGAGTTAGCTGTTTCTTTCCCTCTTCTCCTGTTTCTCTCTAAATAAATCACTTTCTACAAATGCTAAANAAAAAAAAAAAAAAAAAAAAAAAAAGCTAGTTATTTTGTATAATTCCCTTAGAGTAGGTTTTCCAACTATTTTATCTTAAATAGGTTCAGATTAACCATATTTGGCAGAAGCAACATAGAACACAGATACTACATAGAAAGCAGAACATAGAAATGATGTTCCAGTTTTCTCAGCATCATACTAGGAGGCACATGACCTCTGATATGGCTTGACTGTGTCCCCACCTAAATATCATATTGAATTGTAGCTCCCATAATTTCCATGAAGGAGGTCATTGAATCATGGAGGCAGGTCTTTCCCATGCTGTTCTTGTGATAATGAGTAAGTCTCACAAGATCTGATGGTATTATAAAGGGCAGTTCCCCTGCACAGGCTCTCTTGCCTGCAGCCATGTAAGAAGTGCCTCTGCTTCTCAGTCACCTTCTGCCATGATTGTGAGGCCTCCCCAGCAATGTGGAACTGTGAGTCAATTAATCCTCTTTCCTTCATAAATTACCCAGTCTTGGGTATGTCTTTATTAGCTGCATAAGAACAGACTTATATAGTAAATTGATACCAGGAGTAGAGCACTGCCATAAAGATACCCAAAAATGTGGAAGTTAGTGTGGAACTGAGTAACAGGCAGAGGTTGCAATAGTTTGGAGGGCTGAGAAGAAGACAGACAGATGTGAGAAATTCCCAGAGTTCAAAGAGCCCAGAAGAAGACGGGAAGATGTGGGAAAGTTTGGAACTTCCTTGTGAGTTGTTGAACA
Source organism: Cebus imitator (assembly GCF_001604975.1). Taxonomy (NCBI): domain Eukaryota; kingdom Metazoa; phylum Chordata; class Mammalia; order Primates; family Cebidae; genus Cebus; species Cebus imitator. The sequence continues at coordinate 2,328,588 of NW_016107442.1, forward strand.
GCTTGGACCAAATGCTGCTCATCTCAGATTTAGATGAGGAACTTGCTGGGCACTAGAATAAAGGTGACTCTTGCTGTGTTTTAGTAAAGAGACTGGCAGCATTCTGCACCTGTCCTAGAGATCTGTGAAACATTGAACTTATAGAGATGATTTAGGGTGTGTGGCAGAAGAAATTTTTAAGCAGCAAAGCATTCAAGAGATGACTTGAGTGCTGTTAAAAGTAGAAAAGGAAAACCTATTTTGTGAGGAAAAATTCAAACAGGCTGCCAAAATTTCCATAAGTAACAAGGAGACAAATACAGCCAAGACAATGTCCTCCATGCCATGTTAGAGGACATCACGGCAGCCCCTCCTATCACAGGCCTGGAGACCTAAGAGAAATAAATGGTTTTGTGGGCCAAGCCCAGGGTCTTGCTGCTTTGTGCAGTCTCAGAACTTGGTGCCCTGCATCCCAGCCATGGCAAAAAGGGGGCAATGTACATCTTGGGCCAGGGCTTCAGAGGTGCAAGCCCCAAGCCTGGGCAACTTCCATGTGGTGTTCAGCCTGTGGTTGCACAGAAGTTAAGAATTGAGGTTTGGGAACCTCTGCCTAGATTTCAGAGGATGTGTGGAAATGCCAGGAAATCCAGGCAAATGTTTCCTGCAGGGGCAGAACCCTCATGGAGGATCTCTGCTAGGGTAGTACAGAAGGGAAACGTGGGGTTGGAATGCCCACACTGAGTCCCCACTAGAGCATGGCCTAGCAGAGCTGTGAGAGTAGGGCCACTGTTCTCCAGACCCAAAAATGGTAGATCCACCAACAGCTTGCACTGTACGCCTAGAAAAGCCACAGACACTCAACCCCAGCCCATGAAAGCAGCCAGGAGGGGAACTTTATCTTGCAAAGCCACAGGGGCAGAGCTGTCCAATACCATGGGAACCCACCTCTTGCATTAGTGTGACCTAGATTGAGATATGGAGTCAAAAGAGATTATTTTGGAGCTATAAGATTCGACTGCCCCACTCAATTTCCGACTTGCATCGGGCCTATAGTCTTTTCATTTTGGCCAATTTATTCCATTTAGAATGGGTATATTTACCCAATGCCTTGTATCTCTGTTGTATCTAGGAAGTAAATAACTTGCTTTTGATTTTACAGGCTCATAGGTGGAAGGGACTTGCCTTGTCTCAGATGAGACTTTGGACTGTGGACTTTTGAGTTAATGCTTAAATGAGTGAAGACTTTGAAAGGCTGTTGGGATGGCATGATTGGTTTTGAAATATGAGGATATTAGATTTGGGAGGGGCTTGCTGAAATGATGTGGTCTGGCTGTGTCCCCACCCAAATCTCATCTTGAACTCTAGCTTCCATAATTTCCACTTGTGGGAGGGATCCAATGGAAGGTAATTGAATTCTGTGGGCAAATCTTTCCAATGCCGTTCTCGTGTTAGTGAGTAAGTCTCCTGAGATGCAATGGTTTTATATATGGGAGTTCTCGTGCACACATTCTCTTGCCTGCAGCCATCTGAGGCATGCCTTTACTTCTCATTTATCTTCTGCCATGACTGTGAAGCCTCCCCAGTGAGGTGGAACTGCGAGTCAATTAAACCTCTTTCTTTTATAGATTACCCAGTCATGGGTATGTCTTTATTAGCAGTGTGAGAGCAGACTAATACAATGTCTATTTTTTTTTCCATCTTTGGTAATGTTAACATTCAACCATTAGAAAAGATGGTATCTGTTTGGTTTCTCTACTACAAAGTGAATTAATATACATTTTTGTTGTCCTGAGCCCTGGCACTGCAAGAGGATTGACACAACCCTTCTTCACCAATTACATGAATATTATCATAACATCAGCAAAGCAGCTTTTGTCATTATGTGTCAGTCCACATCATTGCTTGCACATATTTGAAATTAAGAACATAACTTTAAAGTTAAGCACATTCTCTGCCTAGAGAATGTAGTTGCCAACTATTTTAACTGTTAAACAACATATATTTTCTTTCCCTCTTTAACCATATACCTTTTGAAACCAATAATTGTGTCTTTAAAATTGTATATCTTACAGTATCTGTGACAGTGTCTTGCTTTTAATTAACGTCTATTTATATACACAGTATTGACGTATTTGAGTTTAATTGTGATCTTGAAATGCGAAGTTCTAGATTTTCTAATTAAACCATTTATATCAATTTTAGTCTTTTAAATGCATATTTAACATTGTTACATAAATTACTTCATTAACCTCCATTTTTAATGAATAATGATGCATACTTTAACAGTAGATACATTGCCGGGCGCGGTGGCTCAAGCCTGTAATCCCAGCACTTTGGGAGACTGAGGCGGGTGGATCACGAGGTCAAGAGATCGAGACCATCCTGGTCAACACGGTGAAACCCCGTCTCTACTAAAAATACAAAAAATTAGCTGGGCATGGTGGCGCGTGCCTGTAATCCCAGCTACTCAGGAGGCTGAGGCAGGAGAATTGCCTGAACCCAGGAGGCGGAGGTTGCGGTGAGCCGAGATCGTGCCATTGCACTCCAGCCTGGGTAACAAGAGCGAAACTCCGTCTCAAAAAACAAAACAAAACAAAACAAAACAAAAAAAACAGTAGATACATTATCTGACATGAATTCTCAAACTTACGCTACTGTCTTTCAACATTTTTCCACTCCACTCTTCATTCCTACATATTATGGTTGCCCTGTCTTACCATATTGCCATTTTATTCACAATCTCATATGTTTATTTAGTCAATTGGTATGAATTGGGTTTAAATTCAAGCTGTCACTTATTCATTACATTATCTTAGGCTGATCGCTTCACTCATGTAAGCCTCAGTTTCCTCTTCTGTAAAATGAGGATTTAAGAAAAAAAATTATTTGTTGATTATCTAGAGTCCAAATTATGATAGAGGGAAAAAGGAGCAATTATACAGTGCTTTATCAGAGAGCTCATATTTCCACTGTAGAACTGGCATTTATATAAGAAACCAATGCTTAGTGCCACCAATATCATTTTAGTCTTTATGCAGAGATGAAATGGCCAATTATCAGCAGAATATAAATCAGTCTTTTAATTGGCAAAATAAAAATGTCAACATTTCTATCTATAATCATAATTTACCATGAATATAGCAGCGAACCCAAACAGCAGAAGCAATAAAAGTAATAAAAATAAAACACATTAAGAAAATAGTACAAAATATTTTTGAGTTGGAAAACAGATACAATGAGGAAACATAGAAAGAGTGAGGAAGGGGAAGAGAGAGAGAGAGAGGGAGAGAGACAGAGAGAGAGAGAGAGTCAGAGAGAGAGAGAGAGAGAGAGGGAGAGAATGTGTAGGAGATTTGTAGAGCCAGTAAATTTTAGGACCATATGAATATTAAACTATAGAATTTAGAAACCATACATACATATTTAGCAGGGAACTGGAGAGAATCACTTGTGTCAATGTAATTTCTGAAGAGTCCAAAAAGTAAACATTTTTGAGCACATATCCTGCTTCAAAATAGGAAATGTTCAGGCTATAAATAAATGTATGATAAACATGAGCACTTAGGCAAATAATGTATTAAAATAGTAATTTTAACAAAATTTAAGGTTTACTTCTATTACAAGACTTCATGATGTTTTAAATATAAAGATATGCATTGTATGGACTGTCAAGAGCACTATAGGATGTATAGAATCTTCTGAATTTGAAATCCTTTATTTTGAAGCAGCTTAGGAAACTTGTGTTAATGAAACCTTTTTAAATTATTCTTTGTTTTTGAAGTTTAAATGAGATTTCAGAGTTGTACACATTTTTAAAAGCATTTGTGACACAAAACACAAATACCCACACCATATACATACAAATGTTATTCCTGGTATAGTACATAAGGTGAGAAGTAAATGGATAACACAAAATTAGATCAACATAGAATCTTGACAGAGGCAAATTTCTTAATAATTTTCAGTTAGTAAATTTTAGGTAATAAATAATGAGTCTGGATTTGAAATAATCCTTGGAAGCAAACTGCATAACATGTAAATTTAGTTAAGGTGTAGTAAATTCTATGTGATATTTTGATTTCAACTGTTCTGGATTAATCCATTCCATTGACTTCATATAGTTCTAACATTTTATAAAGCCAGAATATTTCATGAAATTATGTAGACATGTGGTCTCCATGTGAATATTTTAATTAAACTTATTGTTCCCATATTGAAAAAGCTGATAGACATAGGGCAACATCTGTGACAGATTGTTTGTATTAACAGCCCCAATTCTTCAACTACTCTGTAACCATATCTTTTGCAAAGTAACGTTTATGGATCTCCAGTTCTCACTCTACACTCTACCGTAATATTCATTTTGGCCAATGAGATACTAGCAGATGTGACAGTGCAGGAACTTGAAGAGGAACTGTGTGATTGAACTTGCTCAGTCTCGCTTCTCTGCCAAAGCCAGGAGAATGTTCCTGAGTTAGCCCACAGGGAATAGAACTGAGTCACTCCAGTGATCTCAAGCAAAGCCAGTCTACATCAGCCAGTAGTTGTCCAGCCCTTGGGCATCTGGTTGAATTCAGTTAACATCAGAAGAGCCTCATAGCCAATCTCTAACTGACCATAGACATGTGACCAAGCCTAAGAAATATCATCTTGCCCAGTTGATCCAGATTCTGAATCAACTGAATCTTACCAACTTACTTGTGTGACACTGGGGAATTTGGGTCATTTTATACATGATCTGTCTTTGGCAATACACAACCAATTGATGGGATAATTCATCATCAGAGCAAGAACACATCAATGAATAAAAAGGGATGCTAGATTGCAGTAGATAGGCACCATCCCACACAATTCTGGATACATTTTTGACTTGCAATAAACCCTCAGGTCCCTTAAAGATAATTATTTTAATAAAAGTCAAAGATGAGTTAGTAACTGATTTCCAAGAGAAATAGCTATAAATATATATAGTCCGTATTTGATGCCTTTTGATGATGCAGTTTAATACATAAAAATATTAAAATGGTGTAAAAGAATTATGTGGGAGAGAGATCCAAGATCCAATTAGCAGCAGCTCAGGATTGCAGCTCCTAGTGAAGGCGCTGGGAGTGAGTGGATGCCAGACCTCCAGACGAATTTTTGTTGCCTACGGACCAGGAGATTCCCAATGGGGGAGCCCCATGGGTCGCCAGCGCGACTCTTTTTGCCGGCGCAGCTGTTCTGCTGGCGCCCCTGTGTGGTGGTTCTCAGTGCAGAGTGTGCAGGACTGGGTGCCCTTTTAGTTGGCGTTTGGAGCTCGGGGAAGGCAGAGTCGCCCATTCAGCTGATTGAAAAGGGGACTGAAGCTGGAAGCCAGACTCGAAGATTCCCAGGCAGAAAAGTGCCACGAATATCAGCGCAGCTATTTCAGCCGGCGTGGTCACCGCACGGGAAATTGCATAGATCCTGGTGGCTTTTCGGTGGGTGACTGGGGCACCTGGGAGAGAATCGACCATTCAATTAGGAAAAGAAACAAAGGGGGCTCCCAGGTAGGGAGCCAGGTGATCGGCCTCGGCTGGTCCCACCACCACAGAAAACAGCAATTGGAAATGCAGACAGTTGAGAGTTTCACAGCAAGCACAGCTGAACCAGGGAAGGTCCAGCTCTGTGGGGGAGGAGCGTCCACCAAAGAAAAACAAACAAAAATAACATCACCACCAGCAAGCTGGGCATCCACTCAGAGACCCAACCTGAAAGTCAGCAATTACAAAGACGACAGGTGGATAAATCCACAAAGATGGGAAGTAACCAGTGCAAAAAGGCTGAAAACATCTGAAATCAGAATGCCTCTCCTCCTTCAGGGGAACGCAGCTCCTGATCAGCAAGGGAACAAGGCCTAATGGAGAATGAGTGTGATGAATTGTCAGAATCAGGCTTCAGAAGGTGGATAATAAGAAACTTCTGTGAGCTAAAAGAACATGCTCTATCTCAATGCAAAGAAACTAAGAACATTGAAAAAAGGTCTGACGAAATGCTAACGAGAATAGACAATTTAGAGAGGAATATAAGTGAATTAATGGAGCTGAAAAACACAATACGAGAACTTCGCAAAGTATGCACAAGTTTTAACAGTCTAATTGATCAAGCAGAAGAAAGGATATCAGAAGTCAAAGACCAACTCAATGAAATAAAACAAGAAGACAAGATTAGAGAAAAAAGGGTAAAAAGGAATGAACAAAGTCTCCAAGAAATATGGGACTATGTGAAAAGACCTAATCTATGTTCGATAGGTGTACCTGAATGTGAGGAAGAGAATGAATCCAAGCTGGAAAATATTCTTCAGGATATTATTCAGGAAAGCTTTCCCAACCTAGCAAGGCAGGACAATATTCAACTCCAGGTAATACAGAGAACACCACAAAGATATTCCTCAAGAAGAGCAACCCCAAGGCACATAATCGTCAGATTCACCAGGGTTGAAATGAAGGAGAAAATACTAAGGGCAGCCAGAGAGAAAGATCAGGTTACCCACAAAGGGAAGCCTATCAGACTCATAGCAGATCTGTCAGCAGAAACCCTACAAGCCAGAAGAGAGTGGGGGCCAATATTCAACATCCTTAAAGAACTTTCAACCCAGAATTTCATATCCAGCCAAACAAAGCTTCATAAGTGAAGGAAAAATAAAATATTTTGTGAACAAGCAAGTCCTCAGAGATTTCATCACCACCAGGCCTCCTTTACAAGAGCTTCTGAAAGAAGCACTATACATAGAAAGGAACAACCAGTATCAGCCATTCCAAAAACATACCAAAAGGTAAAGAACATCAACATAATGAAGAATCAGCATCAACTAATGGGCAAAACAGCCAGCTAGCATCAAATGGTGGTATTAAACTCACATATATTATTATTAATCCTAAATTTAAATCGACTAAATGCCCCAGTCAAAACACACAAACAGGCAAATTGGATAAAAAGCCAAAACCCATCGGTATGCTCTATCCAGACCCATCTCACATGCGAGGATACACAAAGACTCAAAACAAAGGGATAGAGGATGATTTACCAACCAAATGGAGAGCAAAAATAAATAAATAAATAAATAAATAAATAGCAGGAGTTGTAATTCTCACCTCTGATAAAATAGACTTTAAAGCAACAGAGATCAAAAGAGGCAAAGAAGGACATTACATAATGGTAAAAGGATCAATGCAACAAGAAGAGCTAACGATCCTAAATATATACGCACCCAATACAGGAGCACCCAGATGTACAAGGCAAATCCTTAATGACTTATAAAGAGACTTAGACTCCCACACAGTAATAGTGGGAGACTTTTAACATCACATTGTAAATATTAGACAGATCAACGACACAGAAAATTAACAAGGATATCCAGGACTTGAACTCAGACCCAGAACAAGTAAACTTAATAAACATTTATAGAACTCTCCACCCCAAATCCACAAAACATGCATTCTTGTCAGTACCATATCACACCTACTCTAAAAGTGACTACATAATTGGAAGTAAATCACCTCTCAATAATTGCATAGCATTTCACAGGTTTAAATGAAATATTGGTTAGCTGCTTGTTTGTTATTTTCCTCCGTTATTCCTTCCTGTCTCCATTTTTAAGCATAATTATTGGCATAAAAGAGGTTTTCAATACCCATTTTTAGACTGCATTCTAGCCTGGGCAATAAAGCAAGACTCCTGTTCTCTCTCCCTCTTTCTCTTCCTCTTTCTTTCTCTCTTTCATTCTTTTTTTTTTCTTTCTTTTTTTTTTCTTTTTTTTTTTTTTTTTTTTTTTTTTTTTTTTCTTTTTTAAAAAAAAAAAAAAAAAGAATTATGTAAATTTAAATGGGCCAATAGTTAAATTAAATGAATGGCTGGAGAATAACAGATGACTACTGAAATTTGTCCTCAATGTGGAAAACAATAGGAAGTGGTTTGGCCTGAGCTGAACTGGTCAATATGCATCTTGGTTTAAGAGAGTAGCTATTTCTCAGCTTCTGTTGCTTGTTTCCAAAGAGTATAAACACAGTGTTGCCAGATGTTTGATTATATTCCAGAAATTTAGACTTTACATGAACACATCAAAGTTGTTTTCTTATGGCTAAATATATAAATTAAAAAAAAATGTAGTCCACATACAGAGCATGTCTGCATATCAAATTTGGTCCATTGGCTATTATATATGTTGTGACCTCATACCTCTTACTTAGAGAAATGGATCAATTAAATAGTCTCTAAATGAAGACTTTATTTTTTTTTTTTTTTTGAGATGGAGTTGCATTCTTGTTGCTCAGGCTAGGGTGCAGTGGTGCAATCTCAGCTCACCGCAACCTCTGCCTCTCAGGTTCAAGCAATTTTCCTGCCTCAGCCTCCCGAGTAGCTGGGATTACAGGCATGTGCCACCAAGCCCGGCTAATTTTTTGTAATTTTAGTAGAGATGGGGTTTTTCCATGTTGGTCAGGCTGGTCTGGAACTCCTGACCTCAGGTGATCCACCTGCCTTGGCCTACCATAGGGCTGGGATTACAGGAGTGAGCCACCATCCCTGGCCTGAAGACTTCTAAAAACCAATAGATTTCATTGTGATGTGGGTTGAAACCATATGATACAAAACTAAAAACGCCTTCTATTGAGTTTCTCCCATTCTGGGTTTTTTATTGGCATAAGTGCCAAAGAGTAAATATTCAGGTATAAGCTGTGGCTTTGTGTATTAATTACTGTGTGACAATAGCGACACAAGTTTAATGGCTTAAAACAACATGAGATGTTAATTATCTCACAGTTTCTATGAGTCAGGTGTCCTGTCACAGCTTAGCTGTGCCCTCTACAATGCTATAGCAATACATTGCCCAGGAATATGGTCTCATCTGAGGCTTAACTAGGGGAAGGATCCATTTCCAAGTTTACTCAAATTGTTGTAAGATTCAGTTTCTTGCATGTGTAAGACTGAGGGCTCCAGGTTCTTTATGGGTATCAATCAAATGCTGCTCTAATTTTTAGAGGTGCTTATAGTTTCTTTCCACAGGAGATTTCCCAAAAAGTCCACTTGCTTTGTCACATTCAGCGAAAGAGAGAGACTCCAGGAGGGCAAACACTACAATGTCATGTGCATAATTATGTATGCCTAGTTACATACAAAACTTCACCTTGGCTGTTTTCTGTAGGTTAGGGCCAAGCCATCAACCATGTCCATATTTAGGATGAGGGAACTGCACAATCATTTGGACACCAAGAAGTGAGGATCATGAGTATTATCCTAGAGTTCATCAGCCATGCTTTCCTAAATAAGAATAAGATTTATTGAGGCAATATATTCTTTTTCTAAAGCTGTCAAATGAGACTTTCATTTATTAAAGAAACATATTAATATATTATATTAATATGGTGATTTGGTAGCTACTTCAACATATGGTCATTCACACAGAAAGTTCTCAGGCAGCACTCTGCTACATATTAACGTGCTCAAGTTTCCTACATGAAGCTTTGAGCAATGTGTGTAAAAGATTCTATACCAAGTGCTGTGACTTACACATATTTTATTGCAAGGAAGATTTTACCATTTTTAGAATACTTACAAATTTCTTTTTTATATAGACATTTTTAACAATATAATTTTTAAGTAATTTTATCTGCTTCGGCAACTAAAGACCAAAAAGCTACCTGAATTCTCCTAACTTCCAGGTAGTCCCACACAGCATAGTGATTGGCAGGGAACAATGAGGGCCCAATGCCTACCTCATTGACCAACTGCCATAATTTTGAATATTAGTTGTAAAATGGGCAAAACATTTAAGTAGCAGTTTACATTTCAGAGCATACTGAAATTGTATCCCCTGCTAATTAACCACTGATGGAAGTAATCACTTGGATCCTATGGAACAAATGTGGCAAGTTCTTGTCTGCTGGAATGCAATGCAAATGTGTTCTATGGGTTCCTGTAACCTCCACTGCAAAATTAACCTTCTATTCTATCTTTCATTTATATGCTGAAAACTCATTACTTTAAAAAATTCAATGGAAACATACAGACCTCTTTGGGAATTACCTGACTCTGTTAAAAACTAAACCAAAATGCACAGGTAATAAAAGCAAGCGTTGTTGCTATAGAAAAATTGCTCCAATAGAATTTTGGTGTATTATTGTTTTTCAGTGAACCAATTCTAGAGGCTAAAATTGGAACCTAAGTGAATAGCTATTTCATGTTGCTGTAAGTGAACTGCAAGAGTTCTACATTTCAAAGTCACTTGACATAAAACTTACACATTCCAGACTTCTGAAACTTTCCACCTACTTATATCGTTAATCCATCAATAACTCTTATGGTTGCAACAGCTGAATGGAAAAATGGCCAAAGTGCCCTCATTTCATAAATCTCAAAGTGCTTGTGATTCTTTAAAATACCGCACATATTTTTATTTGCAGTTTCAACATGATTAAAATAATTTAGAAACAGATACTCTTAACTGGTGAGTGATTTAGTCTGGGGTTAGAATTAATATTCCACATTTTCTCATTTTTGGACAGAGAACTATATTTACTAAAAGCATTTAAAGACAGAGGAATTAATACCATTTTTATGTTGACCTTCCACCTTTATATGAAAATAGAAAGCATTTATTGGGGGAAAATACGATTTCACATTTAGTCTAGATAGTTTTGCATATTGAAAGTTTCATGGAGAAGAAAATATTGAAGTTTTAAAGTTATAGAGACTTATTTTACTCTAGTATATATTGAATACTTTATGTGACAAAGATTAGGTTATTAATTTATTCAGTAAACCTGGCCAAAAGTGAGGATTCCAAAAGAGAAATAAAGCAAGTTTCTATAGTCTGACAGTATGAAAATAATAATTTATTTGAAAATCAAAATTTATTTTAAAATATATTAATTCATAGTCCCTAAAGGTACACTGTATTACACTATTTGAATAACTAAGAAAAAATATTATATGACTAAATTAAATAGAAATTAGGAAAATAAAACCTTGAAACAAAAAGAATATGGAGCTTTTCTTTTTTTGCTCTTTCACCCAGGCTGGAGTGCAGTGGTGCAATCTCAGCTCACTGCAACCTACACCTTCTGGTTTCAAGTGGTTCTCCTGCCTCAGCCCCAGAGTAGCTGGGATTACAGGTGCCCGCCACGATGCCCAGCTAATTTTTGTATTTTTAGTAGAGATGGGGTTTTGCCATGTTTGCTAGGATGGTCTCTCCTGACCTCATAATCTGCCTGCCTCGACCTCCCAAAGTGCTGTGATTATAGGCATGAGCCGCCGACTGAGCCAGGCCAGAATATGGAGCTTTTCTACCCAGTTAGAGAAAAATGTATTTCTGGAGAAGGAACACAATAAACGGTCTTATTTCCACTATAAATTTTTGAAGGAATGAGCAAATAAATATAGAATTGAGAGAAAAAAAATATTAGAAAAAGGAGCAGTGACAAGTCACATCAATTTAAAAGATCACATGAAAATTTGAAGAGGCTGATGAATAAAACAAAGTATAGAGAGACTAGGACGTCTAGAAAAGTCTCCAATATGGGTTGCTATTAAAACAATAAAATAATTGCAAAAGAAAATAAAGAAATATACTCCGGAGTGTGTGACCTTGCTAATTAAGGCATTTCCCCCAGGGAACTTCCAAAACCTTCTTGATCTAGCTATAACTCTCTTCTAATAAAAAGTTTTTTTCTCCCTCATGTAGTTGTCTCTGAGTTTTCTAACCTTTGCTCAGCACTGGGATAGCTTGTTTAATCTCATTAAGTTGAGGTCAAAAGGATATAAGAACCAGTTAGGTTACTACACTTACGTATTTTTTAACTCAAACTTCTTTAATGTGAAGGAAACCCTTGATCATTTCACCTGGCAAACATAACTTCTTGAAATCTTAACTTTTGAAAATAAGTGAAAATTGTAAAGAAAAAACGTAGTAGGACTAGCCTCACACTAGTGAGTGCATTAGTCTATTTTCACAATGCTATGAAGAAACACTCAAGATTTATAAAGAAAAGGGGCTTGACTCACAGTTCTGCATGGCTGGGGAGGCCTCAGGAAACATGGGGGAAGGCACCTCTTCACAGGACAGCAGGAGAAAGAATGAGTGCATCAGGGATATAAGGTGCTTATAAAACCATCAGAGACAAAGTTATTATCAAAGGAATAGCAGGAGGGAATCCACCTCCGATGATTCAGTTACCTCTACCTGGTCCCACCCTTGACACGTGGGGATTATGGGGATTACAATTCAAGGTGAAATTTGAGTGGGGACAGGGAGCCAAACCATATCCATGAGTTATCCAAGGGCTTTGTTCATAAATAGAAAAATAGTATACTCAATAAATAAGGCAATAATATAATTTTTGTTATATTTTGGCAGTGTCAAATTGATCGGGAAATTCAATGTCCATAATTTTAAACCATCTACCATCATGACTGAGAATTAGAGGTGGTTTTACTTGGCGCTTTATTCATTTCCAAAAGAGCTCCTTTCACACACACATATTTTTGTATTCTAATTTTGATAAATAAACAATACACAGGGCATATATTTCATCGTTATTCCTATAAACAACAAGTGGCCATGTTAAATATTTCACATACTCTCTGAGAATTTTGTATTGGAGAGCCTAACACATTTACATTTATCATCATATTTGATCTATTTGTTATTAATTTTGGCTTGTTTGTTTCTTATCTGGTTTTGTGCTTCTTTTATGTCTTGCCAAATTGAGCTTCTTGTTATTCAGTGTTCCTGTAGAAATTTAAAACATAGAAATTCATTTTTTATACTAATGATCTTTTAAAATTTATTTGTTTATGTGTGTATTAAAATATTGCCCTTACTATGTAATAGTAACTAGAGTAGACTCACAGCGCTTTACTCAAAAATAAATCCTCTATTCTTCACAATAATACTATAAAATATGTGCTTCCTCCCTACTTTACAAATGTAGGACCATTGATGCCAAGTAGTCTACCCAAATTCAGAAAGCTGTAAAGAATGGCCGTATGAATGGAATTCAGCTCTGCTGGACCAAATAACTTGTATTTCTAGCATTATGATACAATACATCTATTTAATTATCAGTGTAGGGTGAATAGAAGACTAGCTGAGAGGATTGAGAACACACAACTGGGAATGCAGGAGAAAACTAGCCTGGTGCAATAATGTTGACTTTTTGTTCCTAGTTCGAAATAACATTTTACTGTGGTATGTCTTTTACATATATATTTTAAACATTTTCTTTATTTGTCGTTTGTTTTATTTTACTGCATGGTGTTGTCTTTCATTATAATTGTAGTATTCTCAGTGACTTCATTTTAAACTTCAACATTTGGCAATATTACATTATTTCTAAAACAGTCACCTGTAATTGCTTCTCTATTAGTAATATTTATTTTTTTCATGTTACAATAAGATATTGAATCTCCTTAATAAATATTTTACTCTATGATACAATATTAACTTAAAAAATTACTATGTGATTTTTACAAAATAATTTTCTAACTGATGATATGCAAGTGTTGCTCTGTGTATGTATGAATAGATACATATTTCTATACATATAAATATCATTTTTCTACATCTTGAGTCTTCAAACATTTTTATTGGTCTGTCAATTATCTGGTACCCCAAAATACTAACTTTAATCATCTTAGTTTTATAATGCCTTTTTTATTTTATTTTATTTTTGAGACAGAGTCTCGCTCTGTTGCCAGGCGCCAGGCTGTAGTGCAGTGGCGCAGTCTCTGCTCACTGCAATCACCGCCTCCTGGGTTCAAGCATTTCTCCTGCCTCAGCCTCCTGAATAGCTGGGACTACCGGCGTGCACCACCATGGCCAGCTAATTTTTTTGTATTTTTTGTTGAAACGAGGTTTCACCATGTTGGACAGGATGGTCTCGATCTCCTGACCTTGTGATCCGCCGCTGAAATTACAGGCATGAGCCATCAGGTCCAACCATAATGTCTGTAATAATGACTGAAAATTGCTTCATTGTACTTTATTTTCAAAATTGTCCTGGAGGAACATTATTAACAAATAGCATTTTTAGAAAAAAAAAATTACAGACATTACCTTTAAAAACATTTTAAAAACATAGTTGACATGTTAATAAGAATTTTATTAAACCCATAAATTAATTTAGAAAGACTACATGAGTGAGATTTACTTTTTTTTAATGAGAAATATTATTGAATTCATATATGACTAATTAGATTCAAGGAATGTTATTTCTTCTCATTTACACTGTGGATATCATTAATTTCATTATATCAAGCCACCTCTTTATTCTTCCATATAAAACTATTAGACTACATCTGTTTCAATATATAAATATATTTGATTTAGTATTATGCTGTCCAATATTTACATCTACATTTATTTGTGATATGGTGTAATTTTTATTTTTTCTTCCATTTAAAAAAGTTTTGTTGATGTTATCCAAATATGAAAAAATAAATTGTGTTAAGTGCTAAGTTAAAAAAGCAGAGGAAACTATGAGGAACTATAGCAGGGCTGAAATAGATTAGGGAGTAAAATAAAAGCTGTTCAGAGGACATGATATTTAAGACATGACATGAAGAATGAATAGAATCTATGCAGACAGACAGACTGTGAAAGAAACCTTGTGTCAAAATATCAGCATGTGCAGAAAACTTGAGAAATTCAAACCTTATCCAATTTAAGCAAATGACATGAGGCCATTGAAGAGTGGGAGATGAGGCCTCAGGACCACTCAAATTTGGAGTCAGGAAGAGGAGTGGGATTACACAAAGCGAAATGTGGAGAAGTAGCCAAAGAGTTAGAAGGAATATCAAGGAACTGTCATAGAGATAATCTCAAATGCTGCTGAGAAGGAGGTTTGGGATGCACCAAGATTGTCATAAACAGAAAGAACTTATACTGGATCACACATGTATTTCTCCATTCTCATGTTGCTATAAATAAATACCTGAAGCTGGGTAATTTATCAAGAAAAGGGGTTTAATTGGTCCATGGTTCAGCTTTGCAGGCTCTACAGGAAGCATGATCCTGACATCTGCTTAGCTTCTGGGGAGACCTCACGAAACTTAAAATCATGGAAGAAGGTGAAAAGGGAGGAGGCACATCACATAGCTAGAGCAGAAGCAAGAGCGCAAGGGAGGAGATGCCTCATACTTTTAAATGACCAGGCCTCACAAGCTCACTCACTATCACAAGGACTGTACCAAGGGGGATGATGCTAAACCATTCATGATAAACCATCCCTGTGCTCCCATCACCTTCCAAAAAGGCCCACCTCCAACACTGGAGATTACATTCCAATTTGATATATTGGTGGAGACATACACTCAAACTGTATCAACATACTAGGGTTTATTAATGTAGCGTCTCAACAAGGATGTAAAGGAGCATGATTTTTACACCGCTTTACAGTATAAATATTCTTAAGTTTGGCTCCCCTCTTGACAGGAGAGAATAGAGTTATATGAGTATGCATCCCTTGAAAGGATAGATATATTTTTTCAACCTACTAACATCTCTTTATGTTCTGTTCACTACAGTTGGGGCACTTGCTCATTTCTGCATGTGTAATTGAAGGGGTATCATGTACACTAACTGACTAATTGCAAAGTGCCAAGTGTAGGATCAACATCTCCTAAGGCACCTGCCTAGGTGGGGATGGGGTATTTGCCTAGATTAACTAGAATACTGTTAGGAAGGAAGAAAGGAGTAAGAGGTACTAAATAGGAAACTGAAATGTGCAATAAAAATTAATGAAGAATGAGGACTAAAAAATATGATTTGATTCAGCAACTAGGTCACTTGTGAACACGGCAAGTTTCAGTAGAGAGGGAGCAAGATTAGAACGGGTGAAAGAGATGGGAATATGAGAAAGTCAAGTTACAGAACATGTTCAAGAAGTTTTTTGGAAGGATACAAAAGTGAAGCAGAAGTAGAAAAAAGGGATGGGAAGGGGAAATGAGAGGGCTCAGAAGACATTTGAGATGAGATCTAGGGCATAAGTACAAGATGTGGTAATTGGCAGGATGCATTAATGCTTTCCATTAGAGTGTAGTGGAGAGATTTATGGATAGAGAAGAAGGATTACATTTTGAATCTATGTGGACACGCAGTTTTTCTGTATGGGGTGAGAATGTTACTGTAGGAAGTGTAAGTGTCATCAATAGACAATTGGCAAAGGAGGTCAGAGGTTTGAGGCAGGCAGAGAAAATATCAATTAGTCAATGAGAGAATAGAAAAAAAATTATTGCTGAGGGAAAGCTGATAAGGACTCCAGATGGTGCTGAATGAGCAGTTGGGATATTATGGTGTAGTTTCCCATTTTTTTTAGTATTTGATTTTGTTTTCTTTCTTCTTTCTTTCATTAATGGTATGTTGTCAAGAAAACATGTTGTGTGTAGTGGTGGTATGCCTTTAATAATTGTACATGTGTATCATTTTGTGGTTTCTTAATATCAAAGAATATATTTTCCTGTTACTTCCTTAGATATGCAACCCAATTTGGCTAGAAATTCTTTTTTTTCCCTCAAAAATTTCTTTCTAAAATGTTAGTTTGAAGAGTATACCTTTTATTTTATTTTATTTTTACTTTTTGTGATATCAGTCTTATTGAATTGTCATTTACAGGCAATACAATTCATCAAACATATAATTTGATGAAAGTATATATAGCCAACACGTAGTTGTGCAGTTTTGAGTGAGTTTCTTAATCCTGAACCTGCTCTTGAATGACTACTGGGTAAATAACGAAATTAAGGCAGAAACAAATATGTTCCTTGAAACCAGTGAGAACAAGGACACAAATTACTAGAATCTCTGGGACAGCTATTCCAAGGGGGATAATGCTAAACCACTCATGATAAACCATCCCCTTGCTCCCATCAACTCCCAAAAAGCCCTACCTCCAGCACTGGAGTCTTTAGAGGGAAATTTATAGCACTAAATTCCCACAGGAGAAAGCAGAAAAGATCTAAAATTGACACTGTAATAACACAATTGAAAGAACTAAAGAAGCAAGAGCAAACAAATTCAAAAGCTGGCAGAAGACAAGAAATAAGATCAGAGAAAAACTGAATGAGATAGAGACACAAAAAACCTTTTAAAAAATCAGTGAATCCAGGAGCTGTTTTTTTGAAAGGATTAACAAGATAGCTAGACTACTAGCCAGATTAATAAAGAGGAAAAGAAAGAATAATCAAATAGGCACAATAAAAAATGATAAAGGGAATATCACCATACTGGTACCACAGAAATACAAACTACCCTCAGAGAATACTATAAACATCTCTATGCAAATAAACTAGAAAATCTAGAAGAAATGTATGAATTCCTGGACACATACACTCTCCCAAGACTAAACCAGGAAGGAGTAGAGTCTTTGAGTAGATCAATAACAAGTTTTGAAATTAAGGCAGTAATTAATAGCCTACCAACCAAAAAAAGCCCAGAATTCATAGCAGAATTCTAGCAGAGGTTACAAAGAGGAGCTGATATCATTCCTTCTGATACTATTTCAAACAATAGGAAAAGAGGGACTCCTCCCTATCTCATTTTATGGGGCCAACATTATCCTGATCCCAAAACCTGGCAGAGACACAACAAAAAAAAGAAAATTTCAGGCCAATTACCTGATGAATATCACTGCGAAAATCCTCAATAAAATACTGGCAAATCGAATCAAAAGCAGCACATCAAAAAGATTCCCCAGCACTGTCAAGTCAGCTTCATCCCAGGGATGCAAGGCTGGTTCAACATATGCAGATCCATAAACATAATCCATCACATACACAGCACCAATGACAAAGACCATTTGATTATCTCAATAGATGCAGAAAAGACCTTCAATAAAATTCAGTACCCATTCATGCTACAAACTCAATAGCTAGGTATTGATGGAACATTTCTGAAAATAATAAAAGCTATTTATGACAAACCCACAGCCAATATCATATGGGATGGGCAAAATCTGGAAGCATTCCCTTTGAAAACCCACAAGAAAAGGGTGCCCTCTCTCATCACTCCTATTCAACATAGTATTGGAAGTTCTGGCCAGGGCAATCAGGCAAAAGAAAGAAATAAAAGATATTCAGATAGGAAGAGAGGAAGTCAGATTATCTGTTTGCAGGTGACATGATTGTATATTTGGAAAACCCCATTGTCTCAGCCCAAAATCTACTTAAGCTCATAAGCAACTTCAGCGAAGTCGCCGGATACGAAATCAATGTGCAAAAACCACAAGCATTTCTATATACCAATAATAGAGAGCCAAATCCTAAGTGAACTCCCATGCACAGTTGCTATGAAGAGAATACAATACCTAGGAATACAACTTGCAAGGGATGTGAAGGAGCTCTTCCAGGAGAGCTACCAACCACTACGCAAGGAAATAAGGGAGAACACAAACAAATGGAAAAACATTCCGTGCTATGGACAGGAAGAATCAATATTGTGAAAATGGCCATACTGCTCAAAGTAATTAATGGATTCAGTGCTATCCCTGTCAGGCTACCATTGACTTTCTTCACAGAATTAGAAGAAAATTTCTTTAAATTTAATATAGAACCAAAAAGAGCCTGAATAGCCAAGACAATTCTAAGGAAAAAGAACAAAACTGGAGGCATGCTGGCTGACTTCAAATATATTACAAGGCTACAGTAACCAAAATAGCATGGTACTCCTACCAAAACAGATACATAGACCAGTAGAATAGCACAGAGGCCTCAGATGCTATTGTTTTTCATAATAATAATATGATTTTTAATTTTCCTAAGTATAGTCTGCTTATTTTTACCTGGCACAGGCTATGTCTTTTCACTCTTTATATTGTTTTCTTCTTTAGTTTAAGAAAGTTTTAATCTCCTATTCCTACAATATTTCAATTTCTTCTAGTCTGTTAATAACTAATGTGATAACCTGACATATGTTATTATGGAGGAAATTACCATTGAATGGGAACAGTCAGAAAATTGTAGTTAAGCCTCAGCCTTCTTCTTCATACAGCCCTGCCATTGGTTCTCCTAGTTTGGTGTGAATCACATCACTTGGAGGACTTGTTAAAATGCAATTGCTGGTTCATTCACAATTTTGATTCAGCAGGCCTCAAGTTGGGCTGATAATTTGCCTTCCTGACAAGTTCTCCAGGGGAGAGCGGCACGGATATTACAGGTTTGGGGACTACACTTTGAGAACAAGTGTTCAAAATCACTAAATTGTCTTGCTTTAATAAATCAGAATAAAGTAGCAAGAGAAGGAACTGTATAGGCTGAACTGAGTAAATTCTAAATGATTTATTACTTCTTCTGAATTTGAGATGTGGTTATTTGAGGAAACCTTTGCAGAGGTTAAGACTGAAATAAGCTTTGAGGGAAATTCATGGCTTTCTAACTTTGCTGATTATTCAAAACTGAAATGATCTGCCTTGGAAGGCAAGGAGATGTCTGTATAGTAATGTTGAAGAAGAGGTGGGATGAACCACTGGTATTGTATTATTTGTAAAGGAAAATCAGGTATCAAGTGTATTTCAGACCCCTTTTAATGTTGCCATGCACTGGTTTGAAGAAACAGGGGGACTTAAGTGGTTAACTAAGTGGATTGGAGTAAGAAGTCAAGGTTCAAATCCAAATTCCACAAATGACTGACCCTGTAAGGTTTTTAAAAATAATGTCCTTCAAACTGCTTGTATTGGTCTTCTAGGGCTGACATCACAGGAATCACAAACTGGGTGACTTAAACAGCAGCGATTTATTGTCTGACTGTTCTAGAAGCTAGAATTCTGAGATCAGGGTGTTGGCAGGACTATGTTCCCTTTGAAGACGTCTATTCCAGAATCCTTCCCTAGATTCTGGTATTTTGTTAACTTGTGGCAGCACAGTTCCAAGCTTCAAATGTCTTTCTTCCTCTCTCTCGCTCTCTCTCTCCCTCCTCTCTCACTGCCTCTCTCTCTCTCTCTCTCTCTCTCTCTGTGTGTGTGTGTCTGTGTGTCCAAATTTTCTTTTTTGTAAAAGGGCACTAATAACACTGGATTAGGGGTCCACCGTATTCCACTATGACTTCATCTTAGTGACATCTGAAATAACTTTCTTTTGAAATTTGCTTACATTCTGAGATACTAGAGGTTAGGTCTTCAACATATGAATTTTGGCTAGGGGGCACAATTCAACCAGAACATTCATTTCTTTTCCTCTCTTTTGAAAGAGGTTTAAAGTTACTCAACTAATAAGATTCTAGTGGGAACTAAATGGGAAAATATATGTAAAGTTTTTCTCTCACAATAGCTTTTTGAACCATTGCAATTTTCTTGCTATTATTATTACTATTACTGTGAAAATGTATCCAGTCTCCTCTATTATCCTTGAAGTAGTCATTTTTTTTCTGCTACCAACTGAAGTCCTGTGATTATCTGTAATCCTTCCTAATATGTTAAACATGTAAAAGTTTCAAAAATAGATACTTAAAAATAGTTTACCTTTTGCTCATTTGTGATTTATTCACTGCTTCTTGTGAGTAGGATTGAATACATGGGAGCCATTTCTTTTTAAGCAGAACACTCTTGCCTGATGGGTGTCCCTATTCAGAAAGACCATATCCAGAGCAAAGGGCTAAACTCTCTTTATACTTGGCCAGCATGTGCTTCTCTTTCCTCCTTTCTTTTAGTTACTTCTTTAATTTGTGCCTTGTTTTGTGTCACAGCTGTCCCAGATGAAGAGACTCTGCACTGAGCTTGTGACCAGCAGAAATGAAACCAATGCTGGGGACACATTCTAACAGTTGAATGGACAGCTTCTAGGTGGTAATGACTTTCTGTCACAATTTGTAGGAGGCTCAATGCCATGCTTCAGTTCACTTCTCCATTATCAGTTTTCCCTACTTTCTCAGATTATTACCAATTTACCACCCCAAAGTTTCCTTTTACACTTTCTTTTGCTTGTGTTCTCTTTCTTATTCAATTACACTGACATTGGTTAGGGCTTAAATGGAAGTCCTGTGTAGCACAAGGAAAAATTAAGTTGCTGTTCTAATACCACCTGCACCTGCAGGCATTTGGATTGAAAAAATATTTTGACCATTCCATGGGTATGAATTTTTATCAACAAATGCAATATTTGTTGATATTGGTCAACTTTTTAAGGTACATGGTCTTATACTTCTTACTCAACAAAAGAACAGGCAGAAGGATGATGTAGGAAACACTTTAATTTCCAAGTGTTGTACCAGATATCCCCTCCTTAATAAAACTACCTACAATGACAGTAAAAAAGCAAAGATGACCCCAAATAGAAAAACAATCTCCCAAATCAAGAAAGATGCATGATTTTGTAGATTTTTATTATAGTTAGGGGGAGAGATCACTTCAAGCATTAATCCAAAAAATAACTATTGTGTATTGGGCGTGTATAGTGTATGCATGTAAGTGCTAATGTTTTCCCAAAACCCTGCAAATTTATATATTATTCACACTTCTCAGGTAAGAACGCAGAGATTTGATGATTGACAAACCTACAGTTAAATCACTGTTAGAGGAGCCAGAATTTTATCTTGAACTCTTAGCTGGATTCCCTACAGCCTTTGCTCTATGTAGAGTCTATTGATAATACCCAACCTCCATACTTCTGGTCGCATTGTAGATGCACAGAACATATGGTATATTTAGTTTTACCTAATTACAATATTTCTCAGTCTGAGTAAAGATGTCATCCATAAGGTTTTATAGTGACTTTCTTAATATATACACCCCCAACTCACCCTCCTGTCTGGACAGACTGGAAAATGACATGTCCGGAAGACAACAGTGGATTTTGTGTCACTGTACAACCAGCCTAGGGAGGCAAGCATTCATTATAGCTTCCTTTTGTGCACCTTCAACAGAGCCCAGAATAACCAAGTCAATTTTAACCTATTTCTGACGGAGCTACTGTGCCTCCCACAGTTGACTGTAGGAGACATATACTTTTGTTAATTATATGTGTATATGTGTATACATATATATATATATTCCATATATGTATATATACACATATATTTATATTCTTAGTTTTATTGTCTCTGTTATAATTACCCTTCTTGTGAACCAGAATTTTAGCAATATTCTATCTATATTCTATACAAAATCTGGGATTTTTGAGAGATCCAATATTTGAATATCTACATTGTAAATTGATATTCATTTATTTTTAGCATGACGGCATTTAATTGTATTCTATCCTCCTCTATTGTTTCTAAATATATTAGGGTCAAAATCTTTATACCTTAGCTAAATAATAATGTGGGTGGTGGGCAGGAACTGGCTTATCACAATACTCCTTTTCCTTATGAAATTAGCACAGTTATATGCACATAAAATGCATTTAGTATTAATTAAGTTTACATAAACATTTCTATTCAAAGGACTCAGGGCTTTTTAGTGCTCATTTTTTAACTGGACATTACTATTAATAGTTTGTGGTGAAACAAAGCCAAAGCAGGCTATGAATTGCATCAAGACCTGTGGATGATGAGGGACTTTGGCATGGTTCGTATTTTGTCCATGGTTATTGAAGCTGGAGTATCCTAGGAAAATGGAGACCTTTAGAGAGCTTAGTGAGTAAGGAAATGGCAACTGCCTAGTTTCTCTTGACAGCCTTTCCAAACAGAGGCTACACAAGAGCATGAAGTGCTACTGTTCTAAGAGGCATCCATTCGATCCAATGAGAGACCTTCTTTCCTATACATCTACAGTGGCATTACATATGTACTGTCTTGGGTGGATTGAAATAGTAGGCATTGGAATGATTCTCTGGATTGTGCAACTAAGATGAGGATCCCTAACTCAGGAAAGCTATCACACATTTTCTATAACTCCTTGAGTCTCAGAAAACACATGTGGGAAAGACATCACTTGAGTAGCAAACACTGACTGCCAATTTAGTGGCAGGTGAACAGTGGCATACATGATAATTAACTTCTTCCAACCTAATCTAGATTGTAGAGAATCTTACTCCTAGGAAAGCTACTCCAGTATGCCTTCTCATTCCTGAAAGTAGTTTTTCCTCTCTTCAAATAAAGATATGCCCATATAGAAATCTAGTTCTAAAAATATGGCCAATAAAGATATTGCACCAGACCCAGTTGGTCAATGTCAATGATGCTAAGATTATTATAAAATACTTTCAGTATATTCAAGGAGAAAAGGGAACTTTCTAAGTAAAGACTTTGCAGCTGAAAAATTGTCATAAAACAAATGACAGACCTTTTTTTTTTTTTCAAGTACAAATTAAGATACCCCTAGAACAATCTGGTTTAAGTGTTTTTTTGTCATGGAGGAAAAGGTCACAGTTGTGTTAGTTATGATCATTCTCTTCTTTTGTCACAGTAAATGTCCAGGTTTTAGTAGATGGATTGATAAATACTGAAACAATAGAAATAATTGGTTCTAGATCTTGAGATGCAAAGAGTAGTTTTAATTTGAATTTCTAAATCATATTCATTAGCTGTGTCACCTTGGACAAGTCCTTCAACTTATTTGAGCCTCAGTTTCTAGAACTACAAAATAGCAAACCCCAATCTCAAAGCTTATGATGAAGATCAAGAGATGCTATGCAGCAAGTCTTATCTATGTTCTGAAGCAACAATTACAAAGTCCACAAAAATCAGTGATTAAAATGAAAATATTTTTATTTTGTGCTTTATAAATATTTTATCTAATTTCTCACACCACCACTGTAAAATAAGTCCTGAAACATGATAACTTGTCTAAGGCCAGAAAGTGAATAATTAGTTAACTTGGACTTCTCTCTGCCTGATTCCAAAGCACAATTTTTATAGTTTCTGCATTATATAACTCCTTTAGCTGTCTAATTTTGTAATGTCTCCATTGATTTAACTTTTGCAAATTATTTACATCATAAAGTAGACAGTGAGGGCCACCAATTGAAATACTTGTGAGGAATGAAGGCAAAATCTTGGAAGCAGCAAGTTCTGTCAAAGTCATCTATGTGAATTTCTTGCCTCATGTAAAGTTCAACAAACTATTCCAGACACATTGTCAGGGAAGGAATTAACTGCTCTTCTAACTCCTCCTCTTCTTAACCATGCTTGCTACCCCCAGCATTTCTCCTTACATCATCTGAATTCCCTCCAGCTGCAATTTATGCCCTTCTTCTCTCATTCTTGCCTCTTCAGAGAGGAAGAACAGCTGGTCACCATCCTCCATATAATCATACTTGGGATAATGAAGGTGGTTATTGAATCACCCTTCAACAATTCCAGTCCAGGTCTTGCTGCACAGACCTACTTAGTTGGAGACTGACAAAGGTGGCACCTAGAGGAAAATAACTTAAAACATATTCACACCCAGTAAAATGCCGACTAGGAAAACTGTATTAGGAGTGAGTATTGCATCTCGTTTTATTGCAGCTAATGTTCTTCAATTGCTTCAAACCTGAAGCGTGTTCCATAATGGCTAAAGATATGACTTTTTCATACAATTTGGCTTTGGCTTTATCTAAGTTTGAGGTAATTAAATCAGGAAATCCAAGGTGAAAAAAGAAGGTTTGGACAGGGGCCAGTAGGATATTTGATCCAAGGCACATGTGTCTGAAATTAAATTTGGGAATTAGGCTGTGCTGTCCTTAAATCATGATGGCAAATGAAGGCGAACCTTCTGTGTGCTAAGAAAAGGGAATACGTAGGCTGCTGCCTTACGGGAATTACAGGGGACAAGGATAATTCCCAGAAACTACCCAGATTGACTGAAAGGCTATTTGGCACGCTAGAGTGAAGGAACAGGAATGGACAGCTCCCTATAATTACCTAGCCTGAGTTCCTGAGAGATTGCCTGTGTGCCCAGTGATTTTGGGCAGGTACAACTGCTGGAGTGTGCAGGAAATAAGGCATTGCCTAAATGGAGTGATTTTTTAAAGAGAGCAAGCCCCTTTAAGTTAGAGAGAAGTTAAATATCTATTGTTTCATACATTGTAGCATTGTTTTTGATACTTTTTAAATAAGTTTTCTGCATCTACTAAGAAATGGCATACTGAAAGCCTCATTCTGCAAAAATGGGAATCATGTTCAAGTTCCACTTCTGGCTCTAGACCAGGCGGAAGAATAGACCACTCATCCATTCATTCATTTTTTTCACCTGAACACCCATCAGTACATGGAGATAAGAAACAGTATTCACCTCTTAGGGACGAGCATAAAATGAGTTAGCACATGAAGAGTTTTAAATTGTGATGTTGTCTGTCATTTTCCATTATTATTATAAACAGAAACATGCACAGGCCTTAAGAAGAACTTCCATAAGCACACAAAACAAATGATTAATGTAAAAAAGTAATTTAAGGCAAAGTCTTAAAGCAGCAGATGTCTTTGTTGTGAGTTTGTCAAGAAGGAGTGAAGGGTTTCAGAAAGAAGGTGATAATATTTATCGCTGGTTAGGGCATGCCAGAAATATTTTGTTCTTCTGGACATAACACTTTAAGGAGGATACTGATTAACTAGATTGTCAGATTGTAACCCTAGTAAGCAACTAATATGAATGGGAAAAAATGAGAGTTGTAATTGTTCAATTCAGAGAGGAGTTAGGACAGGATATGCGAGCCATGTAGTGGTGTTGCATGACTGTATAAGGAATATAAAAAACTGTCCAGGGTATGAAATCAAGACCACATACAGTGAAAATATCAAGGCAAAATTTATTCATTAAATGCAGTTATTTCTAATACTAGAATATGACCAAAATATGACTGAGATATCTCAAGTGGTATATATATTGAAGATCATATTTAGAGATTGGTGTATAAAACTTGCCAGGTCCTTTATCACACGAAATTTAGTAATTTGATTGAATGCATTTTTTTTCCCACTCTTGTTGCCCAGGCTGGAATGCAATGACATGATCTCGGCTCATTGCAACCTCCACCTCCTGGGTTCAAGTGATTCTCCTGCCTCAGCCTCCCCAGTAACTGGGATTACAGGCATGTACCACCACACCTGGCTAATTGTGTATGTTTGTGTCTCTGTGTGTGTGTGTGTGTGTGTGTGTGTGTGTTTAGTAGAAATGTGGTTTCACCATGTTGGCCAGGCTGGTTTTGAACCCCTAACCTCTGGTGATCCACCCGCCTTGACCTCCGAAAGTGCTGGGATTGTAGGCGTGAGCTACCACTCCTGGCCTGATTGAATGCATTCTTAACTTGGACTTACCAATTAAGAATTCTTCAAAGACCTAATGGGCACACTCATAAAAACACTTTCTATGGAAGTCTATCCAAAAGGAAATAAAATGTTTTAACCAAACCAAATATAAATAATACAAAATTAAATTTGTCTTCTTGTCACAGTCTGTTTTTAGTGTTTGGAAAATAATAGTTCTTTCATTTATCCATGGAGCTTTTAGATATTTCACTTAATGAAGTTCTAGTGGGATTGTAACTGGACAGTGAAAGTCAATTTTGAGATCAGAGAGGGTCTAATTCCTGTAAAGGCATGTTGTTGACTGTGCTGGATGACACAATCAAGGAATGCAACCAGGATTTCTGACTCAAGGCAACAGTAACTGGGATAACCCCTTGCAAAACAACTGCCTGCAAAAGCATTGAATGCCTTGACCAGAGCTAGTCATCTGTACTCAACATTCCTTTTTTTTTTTTTTTTTTTT
>NW_016107442.1:2355836-2362324 GCF_001604975.1 Cebus imitator
TTCACAGAACTGGAAAAAACCACCTTAAACTTCATATGGAACCAAAAGAGAGCCCGCATAGCCAAGTCAATTCTAAGCAAAAAGAACAAAGCGGGGGGCATCACACTACCCACTGTTCCTTTTTACCAGGGAGAACAAAGGTGAACCACTGAAGACAATTTAAACCTTACTGCCCTACAGATGGCACTAGAGGAATCAGCATTATTTACTCAACTTAATCTGCCATTGGTTTGCCTTCCCTTAATTTGCCTACCCCAAATTTCTTGTCACTTTAAAAAAAAATTAACCTTTCTTTCTGAAAATGCTAAAGCTAGAATTCAAAGCTACCTCTTTAAGAACTTCTTATTCTATGAGTATATGTCATGTATATAGGAAAACATTCATGTGAATAACATTCTGGGTTCTTTTTTTTTTGTAAATTTGTCTTTTGTTACAGGAATTCATTCTAACTGAAAAAATGTGAGGATTGAGAAACAAACTGTTTTCCTACCCTACAGTATTTTACCATGGCAGCATGAGCAGACTAATGGAGTATTGTTATAAAAATAGTTTTGACCATCATTCTAGTTTCTGTATCTAGCTAATGCATATAAGTGGAATCATACAATATTTGACTTTCTGTGACTAGCTTATTTTACTTAGCATGATATCCTAGAAGTTCATCCATGTTGTAGCATGTGAGATTTCCCTCTTTTTTAAGGTTTAATATTCCACACAAATGTGTGTACCACATTTGCTTATTTATTATATTATTTGTTTAAACCGCAAATGAAGATTTTTCAAAGATGTTTTTGAGATTTCCAAAGCTTTAAATGATTTCTGGGACCTCCAGTCATCTCCAGGCCATACTTTGAGAATTGATAGTATAAAATGATCTCAAAATGAACTATTACATATACAATGTTTACCCTAGTGATTATGTAATATTGATCATGGGCAAAGGATTGTTCTATGTGTCTTTCCATGTGATCCCTGTAAACCTTCAACAACAACCTGATGATGTTAAGTACCATTGGTTTGATTGTTTCCACTTCACAGAATTGGGTTAAAATGAGACTGGATTCTTCATCTGGAGGGGGTATAGCCCTCCTTGTGTGATGTAAGAGTAACCTGCACCTCTATAAGCAGAACAGAGAGAATCTAGCTTAACTCTCTTGAACTAGCTAGAATCAAAATCTTTATTAATTGGACTCAAAATCTTTCCTAATTGTTGACACATTCTCTCTAATGATGGTTAACATTTTAAGTTGTTATTTTAATTCTTTTGTTGTGTTGACTCAATGCCATTTGGCATGGCATTGGGTCTTTGTTCCCAGATGACATTGCTTTTCCATTGTTCTAAGATCTCATCACTTCTCTGTAGTATCATCCAGCCTACTCCTTCCCTGAGCAGGGATTTCCTAAGGTATCCCTTTTCCAACAGTCAATTGGGGGAACCTGAAAGAAACACCCAACCTCCATCTTTGTATATTAGGTTTCACAAGAATAGTCTAGTCTCTTACTATCTTTTATACTGCTAACTTGCTTAATTTTTTCCTTCTTTCCGTTGTCTACATGTGCTCCTGAGAGTCCTAAGGGTTGGGTAAAAGACATATTTAGGAAAGTATTAAACATCCTCAACTTTGTTGTGAGATAAATGTGAAAACTACCCTTTTTTTTTTTTTTTTTTTTTTTTTTTTTTTTTTAATTTTTTTTTTTTTTTTTTTTTTGAGACAGAGTCGAACTCTGTCATCCAGGCTGGAGTGCAATGGCACAATCTCGGTTCACTGCAACCTCCACCTCCTAGGTTCAATGGATTCTCCTGCCTCAGCCTCCTGAGTAGCTGGGGATTACAGGTGCCCACGACCACACTTGGCTAATTTTTGTATTTTTAGTAGAGATGGGGTTTCACAATCTTGGTTCACTGCAACCTCTGCCTCCCGGGTTCAATTGATTCTCCTGCCTCAGCCCTCCGAGTAACTGGAACTACATGTGCCCGCCACCACACCTGGCTAATTTTTGTATTTTCAGTAGAGATGGGGGTTTCACTGTGTTATCCAGGATTGTCTTGATCTCCTGACCTTGTGATCCATCTGCCTCTTTCCCTTACAATGCTGGGATTACAGGCGCCCTGTCTATTTTACCTAGAAAACAAAGCACATATATTTAAATTAGATACTCTGTAAATAGTTGTGGATGAATCTTTTACATGGTTTTAGTGTAGTGTCTTACAAATATAAAGATTTAGCAATAGATCTTTAAAAACTAACACTATATATATTGAAAAGGCAATCATCAATTTTGCTCAAATGTTTGTCTTTAAGCCACTGCGTTAGAACTACCTGCATGAACATTTTGTTAAAAATTGAAATTTCTACACTACAGTTTGCCAAACACATATATTGAGTAGATCTGGGGTGGAGTTAATAATCTTGTGTTTTCAAAGTCTCTGCATATCATTCTTAGGTAGAAAATACTTTGAGAATGACTGATTTAAAAGATGGCATATTTGCAGATAATAATGACACCAGGATCCCTGGCATGGCATGCTATGTGCCAGGCACTATTCTACGTATTTGAAAATCCAGTTGATGGGGTTTAGGGGACACTACCCAAAAATATGGCATCTTGGCATTTGAGAAAACAGCAAAATCTGAAGGATAACTCCCACCTTCCTCCCACCCATCTTCCTGAAGTAGGTCATACATCCTGAAATAATTTTCTGCTCTTTTTCTGAAATAGATTATAAGACCCTCATTCAAGAGGTGTCTTCCCTGTAACCAGAAAAAAAAGAAACACCTTCATGTCTGAAGACACAGGACAGAGAAAACAATCTGAACTAACAGGCCTTGCTATGCCCCCAACCTCCCATTCGATTATACCTTCCTTTAGATCAATCACCATTATACCATATCCCCTTTGTCTAATTATATTTCTCCATGACTACCCACTTCTTCATCAAACCTAGCATAAAACATATACATGTTTAATGCTAGGTTTGGGACTTTACTTATACAGTCTCCAGTGTCATATAAAACATTAAACATAGTTCTGTCTTTTTCTCTTCTTAATCTCTTTCTCATTTTGGGGGCTTCAGCCCTGAACCAAACATGGGAAGAAAAAATGCTTCCTTTCTCTACACAATCTTGACAGGCCAAAGAATCAGGCAAATCCAGGCAGGCTACGCCCAGAGTTTGTTTTTAACCACCATGCTATATTGTTGCCATTCTCATAGAAAATGCCGGAGTGAGCAGGTATGTGAAGTGGAATAAGCCAGAGCATTAAAATGTGCTCTGCTGCATTGCCTCTTCTAGTGTTTTAAATCAGACTCTGCATTCTTCCCTGAGTTGAATCTCAAGAGCACTTGATGAATATGTGTTGACTGACCAGTTACCTAGAATTGTGCAGATGCTTTCTAAATGATTTCCAACATGTTGGCTATTGGGAGTGTTAATGGCAGAGGAAGAAAAAATGCCCAAGAATCAGAGCCCACCACACTCAAGAGCTAATGTCACAAATATTAGTAGGAAAGATGACAACCCTGGTGGTCTTTGACACCAAGGAGGGCTGCTTTAATTGTGATTATGGTGAATCTTCCCACCTTGGTAGTCTTCCAGTGAAGAGATACATGAACCACCTTGCTCCTAGCCAAGTTCACAATAGTAGAGCCACAGAGGTTTCTTCAGGAAAGGTTAGAACACTTTTAGTTTCACAGTGAAAGCATTTTATAGTTAAGATATTCTTTGAGATGTGAGCTAAAGATAAAATAGAAAATTAGGGGGGGGATGATCTGAGATGGCCGTTTAGGAACAGCTCAGGATTGCAGCTCCCAGTGAAAGCACAGAGGGTGAGTGGACGCCACATTTTTATTGCCCACAGACTAGGAAATTCCCAGGCGGAGGAGCTCCATGGGTCGCCAGCGCGGCTGTTTCGGCCAGCACGGCTGTGTCGGCCGGCGCTGCTGCTTTGCCCTGTGTGGCTGCTTTGTCAGCGCCCTGGCACAGTTGTTCTCCACACAAAATACACTGGTCCGGGTGCCCTTTTGGCTGGCGATTGGAGCCACGGGAAGTCGCCCATTCATCTGTTTAAAAAGGGGACTGAACAGGGAACCAGGACAGTAGATTCCAGGGCAAAAAAAGCTCCACGAATCTCAGTGCCACTGTTTAAGCCAGCGCAGTGAGTCGCCGCACGGGAAAACACACAGATCCTGGTGCCTCTTCAACAGGCGACTGGAACACCAACTTAAAAAAGGCTCTGAGGCAGGGAGCCAGGCAATCAGGCTTGACTGGTCCCACCCCCACAAAAGAACAGCAATCAGAAACTCTCTGGACTGAGAGTTTCACAGCAAGTGCAGCTGAACCCGGGATGGTCCAGCTCTGTGGGGGAGGGGCGTCCGCCATTAACGAGGCAGCCCACCACTAGGAGGTAGTCAGCCAATGCTGAGGCAGCCCGCCATTGCCAAGGCAACCCACCATTGCTGAGGCAGCCTGCTGTTGCAGAGGCAATCCGCCACTACAGAGAGACTCTGCCTTAATAGAGGCAGGCCACCATTGACCAGGCAGTTCTAACTACATCCATATAAGCAGGACTGCAGGGAAGTTCACTCGGCAGCTGGGCAGAGCCCACAGCAAAGCCTCTATAGGCAGATAGTGACTAGGCTGCCTCCTTGCTGGGCAGGGCAGCTCAGAAGGAGAATAAAAGAAGGTAGCTGCATAATGGAAACTCATAAATAAAGCCCTAAATCCTTCGGACAGAACACCTGGGAACAAAAAGCAGTTTATGAGTTCTGCTGCAGCAGACCTAAACGTACCTGCCCAGCAGCTCTGAATGAACAACGGGGCTCACAGCTCAGCATTTGAGATCCTATAAAGAACAGACTGTCTCCTCAAGCAGCTCCCTGACCCCTGTATATCCAAAGAGCCACCTCATAAAGGAGAGATCAGACAGACACTTGTCGGATATCCTTCTGGGACAAAGATAGCAGAAGAAGAAAACTGATAAAAAGCCTTACTGTTCTGCAGCTACTGCAGGTGATACCCAGGCAAGCAGGGCCTGGAGTGGACCTCAGCAGACCTACAGCAGAGGGACCAGACTGTCAGAAGGAAAACCAAGAAACAGAATTAACCTCATGATCAACAAACAGAACATCCACTCAGAGACCCAATCTGAAAGCCAGCAACTACAAAGACAACAGGTGGATAAATAAATAAAGATGGGAAGAAACCAGCACAAAAAGGATGAAAACACCCGAAACCAGAACACCTCTCCTCCTACAAGGGATCACAACTCCTCACCAGCAAGGGAACAAGGTTGGATGGAGAATGAGTGTGATGAAATGACAGAATCAGACTTCAGAAGGTGGGTAGTAAGAAACTTCTGTGAACTAAAAGAACATGTTCTAACCCAATGCAAAGAAACTAAGAACATTGAAAAAAGATTTGACGAAATGCTAAGGAGAATGGACAAAATAGAAAGGAATATAAGTGAATTGATGGAGCTGAAAAACACAACACAAGAACATCGTGAAGCATGCACAAGTATCAACAGCTGAACTGACCAAGCAGAAGAAAGGATATCGGAGGTCGAAGATCAACTCAATGAAATAAAATAGGAAGGCAAAAATAGAGAAAAAAGGGAAAAAGGAATGAACAAAGTCTCCAAGAAACGTGGGACTATGTGAAAAGATCTAATCTATGTTTGATAGGTGTACATGAATGTGACGAAGAGAATGAATCCAAGCTGGAAAATACCCTTCAGGATATCATCCAGGAAAACTTCCCCAACCTAGCAAGGCAGGCAAATATTCAAGTCCAGGAAATACAGAGAACACCACAAAGATATTCGTCAAGAAGAGCAATCCCAAGGCACATAATCGTTAGATTCACCAGGGTTGAAATGAAGGAGAAAATGCTAAGGGCAGCCAGAGAGAAAGGTCGGTTTACCCACAAAGGGAAGCGCATCAGACTCACAGCAGATCTCTCAGCAGAAACCCTACAAGCCAGAAGAGAGTGGGGTCCAATATTCAACATCCTTAAAGAAAAGAACTTTCAACCCAGAATCTCCTATCCAGCCAAACTAAGCTTCATAAGTGAAGGAAAAATAAAATCCTTTGTGAACATGCAAGTACTCAGAGATTTCGTCACCACCAGACCAGCTTTACAAGAGCTCCTGAAAAAGGCTCTACACATATAAAGTAACAACCAGTACCAGCCACTCCAAAAACATGCCAAATGCTAAAGAGAATCAACACAATGAAGAATCTGCATCAACTAACGAACAAAACAGCCAGCTAGCACTAAAATGGCAGTATCAAATTCACACATAACAATATTAACCCTAAATGTAAATGGACTAAATGACCCAATCAAAAGACACAGACTGGCAAATTGGATAAAGAGCCAAAACCCATCCGTGTGCTGTATCCAGGCAACCCATCTCACATGCAAGGATACACAAAGGCTCAAAATAAAGGGATGGAGGAAGATTTACCAAGTAAATGGAGAGAAAAA
>NW_016107442.1:2365874-2379102 GCF_001604975.1 Cebus imitator
AAAACGATGAGCTTGTGTCCTTTGTAGGGACATGGATGAACCTGGAAACCATCATTCTTAGCAAACTGACAGAAGAGCAGAAGATCAAACACCACATGTTCTCACTCATAGGTGGATGTTGAACAATGAGAACACATGGACACAGGGAGGGGAGCACTACACACTGGGGTCAGTTGTGGGGAAATAGGGGAGGGATGGTGGGGGGTGGGGAGTTGGGGAGAGATAGCAAGGAGAGAGATGCCAGATGTAGGTGATGGGGAGGAAGGCAGCAAATCAGACTGCCACATGTGTACCTATGCAACAATCTTGCATGTTCTTCACATGTACTCCAAAACCTAAAATGCAATAAAATAAATAAATGGAAAAAAAATAGAAAATTAAACAAAATTGTCAAATAAACAAAATAACCACCACGACAACCCCTGAGGCACCGACTTGTGAAATGTGGGATAACTGGCTATAAATATGGTGAATTTCTGTCTCATGTCAGAGGCAGTCTGCTATTGTAATACAATAATAGTAAAATCATAGTTGGCCAAAAGATCTTGGTAACTCTGGGACCCTCACTCCCATTTTATCACCTTCAGTGTATTATGTCACACTAGCACATAACAGAGTGATGGGGCTGAGAGCAGCAGAGGCCATTGAAAGCACCTCCATGGTTATTTAGAGACTTGTAGCTTTCAAACAGATTCCACAGTTACTCTATTGGATAATTAAAAATTGCCTTGTTGCTATTATTAAACCTGAAGTATCTTAGCTATAACTTTAAATAGTAAGAACAATGACATTTACATTAAAGCTATGCAATCTAAAGCTAGTCTAACAGAGCACAAGTTTTGGAAGCTAACTGACTTTCTCCACATTCAGCCTCCACCACCTACTAGAGACGTGGGTTGAGAAAGTCACTTAAACTGTTGGGGTTTTCTCCTCGGTAAAATTTGGATTATAATATTGCCAACTTCTTAGGATTATGATGTGGATTAAATGAAATAATACATGTAAAGATCTGAAATAGTGCTTGACATATTCCAAGAATAATATGTGTGTTATTATTATATTAGTATCCACCAGAAAGATCTTGGCATACCCATCAAAGTCCTAGGTTCAGAAAATGGTACAGACTATATGTGCAGGAAGAATTCAAAAGCAGAGAGCCATCATTGTAGGCCTGAATACGTTAGGTAGTAACCATCTGCATGCTAGACTGGTATAAACAGAAACAAAATGGAGACGGAATCACCTGTCCTCTCTGACATCCAAGAGCTATTGTGATAATCAAATGAGATAATGTTTGGGAATAATTTTATGAATGTATGAAGCATGATAAGTATGCAATTTAGCAGCATTGTCACAATTATCATTTTATGAGAAGCCTCAAAAAGATGGTAGAGCTTGAAAGGATAACTAGAAAAATAGTTTTTCTACTGCAGGCAGAGGCAAGGTGCCCAAATGCAGTCAGTCTCTATCAGGGGCCTGGCCAAATCTGTAATTCACTCTTTTTCTTTAATGATAAAAATTCAAAGAAAGAGAGAGCAAGGGGGAATTTACCCACCCAACTACATATGAAAAATTCTTTTTACTTACTTGACCTCTAGCATCTAGGATATGAAACTGTCATCTACTGGTTTACTGAGATGCCCCTCAGAGAGTGGGAGCTAGTCCTTCATTGCATTACTAGCCTCTGAGTGTTACGTTGTTGTCCTTGTAATAATATAGTCTCTGAATACTTCCCTTCCTGAAATGTCTCAAATGTCAAAGTAAAATAACATTTTAATATAATACCCTTAAGTCATATAAGACATATTATAAATATATATATGCACACACACATATATACATGTTCATATACACACATATACATGTTCATATACACACATACATATGATACACCTATATACATGATATGTATGAGACACGTTTTCATCAATATAATTACCATCATCATTAAAAGTATTTATTTCAATGAAAAATTAAATTTTATTGTTTCTTTTGGTGTAAGATTTTATTTGCCAAAAACTTTCTGCAAGTTTTTTTATTATTGTGTTTCCTCTGATTTTTAGTCTTAGTTTCAGTTTTTAAATATATCATCCTGTTCACTGATTTAAGTCATTAGGCTATTTATAAAGTTAACAATTTTAAAAACAGATTTTAGGATAGTTAATTGAAAGTGTTTTTCAGGCTCATAGATGGCCTGATGCATTTGATAAAGAATAAGAAATTAGTATTAAGCTCCAAGTAGAGATTATTTTGACTTGGAACTCCTCTGGTACTGATTTATTGAGCCAACTACATAGGCTTGATTTGGATCCATTAGGTTTAAGAACCTAGGAAGTTTGGAATGACTTGTGGGTGTCATTGATTTCTGCTGCTCAGTATTCAATTTCTAGGTTGGATCATCAGGAAAGAAAAATGAAGAAAACACTTTGCTTGTTTTAACACTTTTAACAATCTATTAGACAGGGAGCCAGAGTTTCCCAAGGCATGAACTATTATTCCATTGATGTGGAGAGACCCTAAAAAATGAAATTTACCACATTAACAGACTGCATTTGGAGAGACTGGGACAGTAAACAAACTTCAGAATCAGAAAAAAAAAATTAATTCCAAATTCTACATCAGTCTTTGTTCTTGCCATAGGTTCCTTAATCTCTTAACCAGAGTAATAAAAGATTCTAACATCATAAAGAAGTTTTGAGGTAAAATGAAGATATGCATGCCAAAATATCTTCTAAATTCTAAAACAGTTTAAAAACAAAACTTTATTGTTGGGGATACCAAAAGCATCAGAAAACTGCACCACTTCTGAAGCCTATCTGAAATTGTGTGTGTTGGACAGTGGTGTTTCTCACATGAAGAGACACTATGTTTCTGTAATGTTTAAAAGCTCCATTTCTGGAGATTTGAAAGATCCAAAGATAGCACTTTGGGGCTTCTGGTTTTATGCTGAAGGTTCCTATTAGAATCCTCAGCTGGCTTTGAAGGTTAGTTACTCTCTTGTGTTCCTGCTTTTGCTTAACTTTGTGACACTGATTTTTTTTTCCCCTAACATGTCTCTTCAGTATCCCAATAAATAAGATTTAAGAAATATTTTATTTTCAAACACTATTGGTTTGATTGGAAGGTCATTCAGGATGTGTAGATCATCATGAGAGGTCTACCATTTAAGTCAGAGCTCAAGTAACAGAATACCTGCTTATGTGGAGATCTATACAAATTTACATCTATATAATCTTAAATAATGTCAGTATTTCACTCTTCAGTGGCTGATAATTGACTTGACTGAATGTCATACATGTTCAAGGTAATATCCTTTCCCTTACCATGTTCTTACTGTACTCTGAATCACAACCTCTGTTCCCTGTGTTTCTCTCACTCGTTTATTTCAAAGCAATGTCTTCAAGCCTAAAATGCATCTATTTTCTAACCAACCTCAAAAATTCAGTTACATATTTTAACCATACAATATGCATAAAAGGGTGAATGTCAACTGGTATGGGAAGAAGGGTAGTGGGTAGGTTCAGATTGACTTTATCCCTTTTAAATTATTATGTTTGCTTTTCATTTTTTATAAGCTACTTTGCTTAAAATGAGAATGACTATAAATTTTATGTTTGAGAGACCTTATATATATTTTTTCAGAAGCTTATTATTTTTGCCTTAAATGTTTTTACATTAGTCCATTCTCACATTGGTATAACAAACTGCCTATGACTTGGTAATTCATTTAAAAAAGAAAGGTTTAGATGGCTCATGGTTCTGCAGGCTGTACAGGAAGCATGGC
Source organism: Cebus imitator (assembly GCF_001604975.1). Classification (NCBI taxonomy): domain Eukaryota; kingdom Metazoa; phylum Chordata; class Mammalia; order Primates; family Cebidae; genus Cebus; species Cebus imitator. The sequence goes on from NW_016107442.1 coordinate 2,369,659, forward strand.
TGGGAGGACTCAGGAAACTTACAATTATGGCAGAAGGGGAAGGGGAAGCAGGTACATCCTACATGGCTAGAGCAGGAGGAAGAGAGAGCAAAGGGTTAGGTGCTACACACTTTTAAACAACCAGGTCTTGTAAGAACTCACTATTGAGATAAGCAAGGGGGAAGTCCATCCCCATGATCCAATCATCTCCCGTCAGGTCTTTCCAACACTGGGGATTACAATTCAACATGAGATTTAGGCAGGAACACAAACCCAAACCATATCACTTTGGCACAAAGAAGGATGCTACAGTGAGTTTGACTTGTATTAAAACTTACAGGAAAAGGAAAATACCAGAAAATTGCATTCTCAAATGTTTATTATTGATATACAAAATAACATTAGAGACTCAACTTACAAAAACATCTATTAATAAACCCATTCATCCTTCTAGCCAATAAAGAAAACCTGCATGGACCACCAAAGACACTGGATGTACCTATTCATCTCAGACTACACCTTCCTCTCATGTCATGCACACAGAGAGCAAAAGCAGACATATGCTAATAAAAAATATCTGAAACACATTCTCTCTTCTGTTTTCTAATAAAATTAATGGACACTGAATGGAAATTTTCCACGTCCCTAATCTTTATTGTACCAGGAGTTAGCACTTGTCATTGTCAATGTTGCTCTTTTAAACTTCTTTTTGGAAATGGACAGACACTTTGGCTGATGATGATGAGAAAAATGATTTTCAATAAATGAGATGCCTGCTGGAGGAGGAATAGAAATTACAGACAGGTGGATTCTGAGGGTCTCCACATCAGAGCTGTTAGCTGACTTCCAATATTATCTCTGCATTTTACGGTTATTCAGCAAATCTCTTCTTACAATAAATAGATCCCCTGTGCTGCTTAAAAAGGCCATGGCATTCATTTCATTCCATTTCAAGGAATAGGAGCAGCTTGTTGCTGAGATGAAAAAGAAGTTAGCCTTGCTATCGGCTTCTTTTTACCCTCCATTTATAACGTGATTGGAAATTTCATAGTAATGATCTCCTCTGGCATTTTTTCTAATATTACTTTTTAAATTTATTGAGTAGCAACTTTTTTCCTCTTAAGGAAATGAGTTTGGGGTAGCTGTTTACTATACATCACATACACACATGCTTTGTTTGAAATTGACTACAAACAAGACCACCAGAATTCTTTTCTTTTTTCTTTTTTTTTAATCCCTTGGTGGTTTGGCTGCAATAAATGGGACTTTTTTTTTTTCTAGTCTGCTACCCCTAGAGCTTTCTGTGATCCTGAAGCTATCAGGGAAATCCAAATTTGAAATATTTATTTTATCCAACCTGTCATAGACTCTGTTTCTGGACCCAGGGGATTATTTTGACTGTTGTGTGTGGAACTTTAACTCCATTTTGAATAGAAATCCAAGACCAAGCTTAAACTGCATAGCTCGGTCTTGGACAAACCCTGCCAAATGTTTCTGGTTGAGAAAATTGATAGTTTGCCTTTAACAAGAAAACTTTATTTCCAGATCTTTTAAAGATACTATCTTGTCATACGAAAGCAATCATAGCAGTGTGTTAAAGAACTCTAGTCCTAAACTAATAACTACTTGACATCTTTCCTTTGTTGACCTGCTGTAGCTACTAATAACCTAAAAGCAGCTATTGGTGCTAAGGATTAAACCATGAGAAAAAAACAAATGTACAAAACAACAAAAAACAAAAAATGTTCATTGCAGCACTGTTTACAATAGCAAGGACCTGGAACCAACCCAAATGCCCATCGACAATAGACTGGATAGGGAAAATGTGGCACATATACACCATGGAATATTATGCAGCCATAAAAAACGATGAGTTTGGGTCCTTTGTGGGGACATGGATGAACCTGGAAACCATCATTCTCAGCAAACTGACAGAGGAGCAGAAGATCAAACACCGCATGTTCTCACTCATAGGCGGGTGTTGAACGATGAGAGCACATGGACAAAGGGAGGGGAGCACTACACACTGGGGTCAGTTGGGGGGAAATAGGGGAGGGACGGTGGGGGGTGGGGAGCTGGGGGGGATAGCAGGGGGAGAAATGCCAGATGTAGGTGATGGGGAGGAAGGCAGCAAATCACACTGCCACGTGTGTTCCTATGCAACAATTTTGCATGTTCTTCACATGTACCCCAAAACCTAAAATACAATAAAATAAATAAATGGAAAAAAAAAAAAAAAAAAAAAAAAAAAAACTCTAGCACTTATGATTCCTTCATTTAAAAACTGTCAGGAAGGATATTCAACCAAATTTCCTAAGAATAACCAGCTTCTCTGTACATATAATTAACTCTGCTCACTTAAGTATCATATTTCATATTGCACAACTAATTGAATATAACTGCTTTAAGACTGCTTCTGAGTTGGACTTCCTTAGTGTAAAAACATATCCTCTCTTCTTTACACTATACCCAGCATCCTACATCAATTTAATAGGAAAAGTTCAATATCCTTCAAATACAAGAAATAGGCTTGGTATCTGTGCTCTATTCATAAATATGACATCTTATATCCACCGCCCTCCCAACAAAAATAAAGGTAATTTGGTACAACAAATCATTACTATTCACTCTAATTTTGTAATGGACTGCTAGAAAAATTGAGAAGTTGGATGAAACTATAAACTTACAGATTGTAACAGGTACTTTGTCCCTGAAAAAAAAAAAACAAAGATTGTCTTGGATCAGTAAAATCTACTGGTTTAATATGTTAAAATATTGCTTTATATTTTACCCTAATTTTATTCATAATTTCTCCTTAAGACAAAATATTTCTCTTTTCCTACTATCTAGTCATTAGTTTTTATTTTCTGAAATCACAGATGAATATAAAAAACAATTATGTCAACATAATGATCATGAATAATGTTCATTTAATAGTCAACACTGGAGAAACATTTATTGAATTATAATAGCAATTATAAATTTTCATATGTATTTGCACATATTTTAAGACATTTGTTTGATTATCTGTGTTGAAAACGTGAGGAAAGAAAAATCCTAATGTCCAGGGTTAAACTGTCAATTAAATTTTCCAATCTATTATGTCATTCATTTTCAATAACATTCCCATAGGTGATAGGTTCAAAGTAGGACCACTGCCACCTTTACATGAAGAAATGCTGTTAGGATGATATTTTTCTTGCTTCTCTACTAAGGAAAGTTCAAATACAGATTCCTCCTTTGATTGGCCAAAACCTATTAAACTTTTAGAGCATTTGGTGTGTCCTAGTTTCTATTTTGGTCCCTGCCAGGAAGATTCATCAACTTCTCTCTGTGTCACTTATCCTCTTCTGTTGACTTAGCATTTCCTGAAATACAGTCTTCACTGACCTAATACTCCAGGAAACACCAGTTTAGCCATGGTAAATTACCATTGTCATTGCTGCCTCAGCATTTCCATCAAATATCTTTTTTCCTTTCTTTCTTAGTCTCTTCTGTCAGAGAGCCATGGTTTTGAGGTGGATTTAGAAGTTCAGGATTATTACAGAACATAATGACAGGATGCCCTCAAGTGGTAACATTTACTCTACCCAGAAAGCTCTAAATGGTTTACAACATGAATGCACAATTCATCCTGTGGCCTCCTTAGCAGAGTTGGATAGCATTTTGACAGCTTGTACAAGCTGAGTGAAAGAAATGGAAAAGGTATTAAATGTACTTAAAAGGAGATAAAATGTATTTAACCAGAAGGAGTATTCAGCATGCCTCAGATTCTTATCCTTAAAATATTGATTGGGACTCTTCCTGTCTACCATTCCATATTGACAGCACCTCATTGGTTATGAAAAGTGTTTAGATATATTTACTAGGATGATTGACCTAAGAAATGATATATTTCATAAAACCTAGGTTCCACCATGAATCACTCTGAACTTCTCATCTGCAAAGTCACAGTTAATGCATGTGTAAGATTAAAATAAACAATGTGATTGTCATGTAGAATGTTGTCCAATAAAGTAGAAACACAAGGAAGGATCATTTTAATCCCATCCCATTTCTCACATTAATTATCATCGATGGTAACAGAAGGTAGGAAGATTAACTCAGAAATCATAAGGAAAAATTGATATTTGAAAAAGGACTAAAAATTAGAATGATGAATTAGAATTAATATCATGATATGTAGGAAAAAAAAAAAAAACTAAGGAACCTCAAACTAAATATTTTTCTAACTCAACTTGCTGTTTTTCTTGCCCCAAATCTCTTATCTTGTTTTGTGTTTCATTCTAGTAAGTGGATCAATTCTAGTTAAAATATTCAATTATTCAAGCCTGCAACATCAGAGTCATACTTGAATCATCCTTTCCATTTCTCACTTGAATTGTTTGGTTTTCCGAATGCTTCCTCCATCTGTTACCTTCTTTCTACGGCTGTCATGAAAGCCTTAATTCAGGTCTTCATCTGTTTTCATAGAACTGATCTTTTCAGCATCCATCTCTTCTTAGATTGTAGTATGTTCTTAATCAAGAAGCTATTGTGTTCTTAGCACCTTGTAGGTACTGTTATTAGAACAAATAAGAGAAAATATAAAACTGGTTTCCTTATCTCAAGGGCTTAGTCTCACTTCCTATCTGAACCCTGCTACCTTTTAAAAAAGTCTTAATAGCTGTGATTTGCCTAGTGGTTATGTGGTTATTGTGTCCATTTCTGAACTAAATCTGTTCTCTACAAACAGAATTCCAAAAATACTCCATATCTAGAGTTTTATTAAGTTCTCCTCACTGAGAAAAAATGAGGTTGCATTAACTTTGAGATACTGAGCAATACCTTGGCTTTCCACTCAAGTATATTCCAGAAAGTAACTTTAGCAACTTTAAATTTCAACCCTATAGCTGAGTAAGAAAACAGATTTTGATATATTTTATTAGTAACTTCTCCATGAATAAATTGCAAAAAGTAAAAAAAATTAGTCACACAAAGTCTGAAAAGTTATTACTGCCTTTACTTCCTGTGATTAAAGGAAGTAGTCTAATAATGAGATGTTGGAAATCAACATTTTCTTTGTTGTGTTTCATAAACCAAGGTCCATAAATACTTAAGGCATCAATATCACCCCTGTGTGGAAGAGTCCATATAAGGGGGTCTTTCCAGGCTTTTAAGACATTGAAGGTATAGGTGGGAGAGAAAGACAGTAACATTAAGACAATTTAAAAGCAAAACTAATTAAAATTGAGAGAAGGTACATTAGTTCATTTTCATGCTGCTGATAAACACATACCCAAGACTGGGCAATTTACAAAACAAGAGGTTTCATGAACTTACAGTTTCACATGGCTTCCTTCACAATCATGGTGGAAGGCAGAGAAGCCAGTCACATCTTACATGGATGGTGGCAGGCAAAGAGAGAACTTGTATAGGTAAACTCCCCATTATAATACTGCCAGATATTGTGAAACTTATTTAATGTCATAAGAACAACATGGGAAAGACCTGCCCATGATTTAATTACCTCCCACAAACTGTGAAAATTCAAGATGAGGTTTGGGTGGGGATACAGTCAAACCATATCAGAAGGTAAACAAAATAAAAGGAATAAATAAAAAAAATTAAAAAGGGATGGAAAAGTAAGAAAGAGAAAAGAAAAGGAAAAAATAGAAAATCAGTGAGTAAATTTGGGAATATGAATGAGTGCTATCAAAGCCCTATTATCTCTCTTTAATTCTTGCGTTCTTTGAGTTATGACAAAGAAATATTATTCTGAGTTTTCTCCAAAATTGTTTGTTTTTGAGTCAGAATTATTAAATTTATTTGAAATAAACAATATAAACTTATTAAGCATTACACAGGATAGCATCACATAAAAGAGTTTTGCTAGACACACACAAATATGTATAAAAACCAGAAAGTAAGCTTTTCCCGAATGAAACTAGAGCTAAATAAGGCACTTCTAGAAAATGTAGTTGGACTCTTTGAAAGACTTATTCATTTATTATAAAGTTTGAACATATTTCACAGTGTTATCTCAGTGAAGAATCTCCCCTGACCAAAACAAGTATATATTTTACTTTATGTTTTAAGATGTAAGAGCTGAAAGGGCCCCTTAAAGATAGTTAACTCAAAGGCCCAATTGAAATATTACTTAATACACCTCTGAAATGTAGTCATCACTTCTTCTTTTTAAGAAAGAAAACAGAAAAAGAAAACCTGAGGAGACAGTAGAATTCAGATAGTTGTATTATGGATTGGCTTACCTAGAGCAGAAGCTACTGAAATCACAACTTTTAGGAATAGATTGTTTGACAGGTTGTTGGAGGCTCTGTGTGTACTGTCATGAGAGTGAGAAACTCTTGGAGGCCATAGTTTTAGAGACGCCCTGTTTCTTTTTGTGGTTTTAACCTTTAAGCATCTCTCCAAGTTCTCACTGTAAAGAGCCAAGAAAATCCCCTCATGTCTCTGGCAGAGGTGTAAAGTAAGAGTAATAATGTGAAACACCAGTGCTTTCTCCAAGCCAAAGACCTACTCTTCAGGGAAATAGTTATCAAACTTATTTCACTGGAGGAAAGGCATGCCTCCCATTCTAGTCTCCTCTAGCCTTCCCATCTCACCAAAAGTGGCATGGGGGAAGGGAGCAGCAGGGGAATATATCATTGAAGAAATACCTGTGAAGGTCACAGTCCCTAGACATATGCCCAATAAAAGAACGTAATTTAATCATAAGATTGTAGAACATTTATTCTCCCTCATACCTTAACACCACACCAAAAAGGCTCAAATATAACAGTGGATTACAAATTAAAAAGCTTCAAGGCACAGACTCTATTTAAGGAGACATTCTTAGGGAAACCTTAAAAAAACAAGGGAGGAACAAAGAGAGGAAAAAAAAAAAAGACACCACACTAGAGGAAACTGAAGCCTCTGGTCCCTACAGTTGTGGTAATTTTTAAACATTGCGTAACTCCTACCCGAATTAACAAACGTGTCCACAATAAAGTTCTATTTACCTTAGTTTCTTTAACCAATAGATATCTGGCTTTCAATCAAACATTACAAGACATAACAATCCTCTATCCCCCACCCCCAAAAATATTCTTAAGCAAAGAAAGCATTATAAATAGATGCACATATGACAGAGACATCAAAATTATCTGATAGGGAACATAGTTATAATTAATAAGTCAAGGGCTGTAATTTTAAAAACTAGGTAAGTGCAAGAACGATGTGTTATGTAAGCAGAGACAGAAATTGAAAGAATTTTTTTAAATGATAAAAATAAAAATCACTAGCAAATGAAGAATACTTTAAAAATATTCATCAAGAACTGAGCTTGATTGAGGGAGGATCGCTGAGTTTGAGGCTGGATCAATATAAACCTTTTAAAAGAAAGTGGAGGGAAAACAAAAGGATGAAAAGTCATGACACAACATGACACATCGCATGTTTTCACTCCTAGGTGGGTGACGAACGATGAGAATACTTGGGCATGGGGAAGGAAACAACACTCACTGGGGCAGGTGGTGGGGTGGAGGGGAGGGGAGATGAGGATCAGCGGAGGGGAGGAGAGAATGGGGAAGGAAAACACACGGAGAAATACCTGATATAGGGGACAGGGGTGGGATGGAGACAGCAGACCACCATGGCATGTATGTATCTATGCAACAATCCTTCAGGATGCAGGATATGCAAATGTACCCCAGAACCCAAAGTACAAAAAAAAAGGACCTCCAAGAATGTAGGATAATACAAAAGGTCTATTACATGCATTATTGGAATTCTAGAAAATAGGAATAGAGTCAAAAAAATTTAAAGCATGGCCAAACATTTTCCAAAACTAATAACAGACAAGTATAATCTAGGAGGCTCAGAGACCAGCAGAATACATATTTCTTCCAAGAAGACAAAACAAAAATAAAAGAAAAACAAATTTATTTGTAGGCATATCATATTCAATCTGCAGAAAACCAGAGTCAAAGACCACAATGAAAAGGACCAGAGGTCAGGGGAATACACTTCATCTATAGATGAACAAGGATGAGAATTAAGGCAGATTTCTTGTCAGAAACAATGCAAATAAGAAAAGAATAGAGCTAAATACTGTTATGCACCACAAAACAATGTCTAGACAAGAACAGACTGCATGCATATATCATGGTATTCCCATAAGATTATAATACTGTATTTTTACTGTACCATTTGCATGTTTAAGTTTTTATATGCACAAATATCTTTGTATTATAATTGCCTAGAGTATTCAATACAGTAACATGCTGTACAGGTCTATAGCCTAGGAGCAACAGGCCAAATAGCCTAGATGTATAGTAGTTTTACCAATGAGATTTAGTTAAGTACACTATATAATGTTTACATAAGAAAAAACTCACCCAGTGACACATTTCTCAGAATTTATTGCTGTCTTTAAGGGAAACATGATTGTATGTAAAGTGAAAAAAGCAAAACAAAACCTTGAATTTTGCATCCAGTAAAATTATTCTTCGAAAGTGAGAGGGAAATCTGTTATTTGATTTAAGACTAAAAAGCTGAAAGAATTCATTAGACCTATAGATAGATCCATCTTTTAAGAAATGTTAAAAGATTTTTAGTCATGAAGTCCTTGCCTGCGCCTATTCCTTAATGGATTTGCCTAGGTTTTCTTCTAGGGTTTTTATGGTGTTAGGTCTTATGTTTAAGTCTTTAATCCATCTGGAGTTAATTTTAGTATAAGGTGTCAGGAAGGAGTCCAGTTTCTGCTTTCTGCACATGGCTATCCAGTTTTCCCAATACCATTTATTAAACAGGGAATCCTTTCCCCATTGCTTTTGTCAGGTTTGTCAAAGATCAGATGGCTGTAGATGTGTGGTGTTGCCTCTGAGGCCTCTGTTCTGTTCCATTGGTTTATATCTCTGTGTTAGTACCGGCACCATGCTGTTTTGATTACTGTAGCCTTGTAGTATAGTTTGAATTGAGGTAGTGTGATGCCTCCAGCTTTGTTATTTTTGCTTAGGATTGTCATGGCTATACAGGCTCTCTTTTAGTTCTATATGAAGTTTAAGGTGGTTTGTTCCAGTTCTGTGAAGAAGCCCATTGATAGCTTGATGGGGAAAGTGTTGAATCTCTAAATTACTTTGGGTAGTATGGCCATTTTCATGATATTGATTCTTCCTAACCATGAGCATGGAATGTTTTTTTCATCTGTTTGTGTCCTCTTTTATTTCCTTGAGCAGTGGTTTGTAGTTCTCCTTAAAGAGATCCTTTACATCCTTTGTTAGTTGTATTCCTAGGTATTTTATTCTCTTTGTAGCAATTGTGAATGGGAGGTCACTCTTGATTTGGTTCTCCATTAGTCTGTTACTGGTATATAGGAATGCTTGTGATTTCTGCACATTGATTTTGTATCCTGAGACTTTGTTGAAGTTGCTTATCGGTTTCAGGAGATTTTGGGCTGAGACATCAAAAGCATTGGCAACAAAA
>NW_016107442.1:2379379-2403190 GCF_001604975.1 Cebus imitator
GGCCAACAAACACATGAAAAAATGCTCATCATCACTGGTCATTAGAGAAATGCAAATCAAAACCACATTGAGATACCATCTCACATCAGTTAGAATGGCGATCATTAAAAAAATCTGGAGACTATAGATGGTGGAGAGGACGTGGAGATATAGGAACAGTTTTACACTGTTGGTGGGAGTGTACATTAGTTCAACCATTGTGGAAGACAGTGTGGTGATTCCTCAAGGTCCTAGAAATAGAAATTCCATTTGACCCAGCAATCCCATTACTGGGTATATATCCAAATGTTTATAAATCGTTCTATTATAAAGACATATGCATACGTATGTTCATCACAGCAATGTTTACAATAGCAAAGACCTGGAACCAACCCAAATACCCATTGATGATAGACTGGACAAGGAAATTGTGGCACATATATACTGTGGAATACTATGCAGCTATAAAAAGTGATGAGTTCATGTCCGTTGTAGAGACATGGATGAATCTGGAAACTATCATTCTCAGCAAACTGACACAAGAACAGAAAATCAAACACTGCATGTTCTCACTCATACACAGGTGTTGAACAATGAGAACATGTGGACACAGGGAGGGGAGCATTGCACACTAGGGTCTGTTGATGGGGCTAGGGAGGGACAACAGGTTGTGAAGATGTTGGGGAGGGCTAACATGGGGAGAAATGCCAGATGTAGGTGACGGGGGGGTGGAGGGAGCAAATCATATTGCCATGTATGTACCTATGCAACAATCCTGCATGATCTGCACATGTACCCCAGAACCTAAAGCACAATTAAAAAATTTTTTTTAAGTTTTTTAGACAGAAGAAAGATACAAAAGTCAGAAATGTGTATCTATATAAAGGAAGGAACATCGTAAGTGAAGAAATTAATAAAGGTAAAATATATTTTTTTTAGTATTTACTTCATTTGTAAGATATCTACTTTAATAATAGTAACAGTGAACTGGCTAATGACTTCGTATGGATAGGTAAAATGAATGACAACAATGCCATAAATATGAGAGGGAGAAATGGTCTAGTGTTATTTGAAGGTAAATTTGATTTGTTTAAAATTGCTATTTAAACCTCCAGAACAAACAGTAGAAAATATTTAGGAAGAAATAAATATGCTAAGAGAGAAGATAAAAGAGAATCAAGTAAAATGTTCAATTAAAATCAGAAATGCAGAAAAACAGGGGAAAATATTCCCTTATATACCTGTCAGGAATCTATTACCATGCCACTTATTTTTATAAATGAAATTTATTTTGGACACAGTCACACTCATTTATTTACATGCTGTTTATGCTGCTTTCTCACTACAATGCAGGGTTGAGTCATTGCAACAGAAGCCATTTGTCCCAGAAGGTCTAAAATATTTGTTACCAGCTCTACTGTGGAAAAAATGATGATTGTCCTCAGTTAAGCTATATAGTCCATATTCAAATTTCATTAACTGCCCCAATAATATTCATTAGAGCTATTTATTCTAGGATTCAATGTAGAATCTTTTCACTGATGTACATGTCATTTTTCTTTGGTTTTCTTTTGTGTCTTTTTTGATTGTGATAATTTGGAAGTGTACAAGCCAGGTCTTTTGTAGAATTCCCCTCAACCTGGGTGAAGATGTATTTAGACATTTTGTCAGAAGTATACAAAGTGACATGTCCTCCTCAGTACATTACAGCCTATTGGTTTTTCTCAATACTGGAAATTTTTACTGTATTTCATCCTACGTTTTCTAGTTTTTCCTTTGTATCTAATAGGGAACTTGTGATGAGATATCATATTATGTAAATGTCTTGTAACCCATTAAAAATTCACCCACTAATTTTTGCATCTGGTAAGCATTTTCTAGCTTCATCATTCCTTCTACACTTTTTATTTGATATTCCCTGTAAGGAAGAGTTTTCGTCTTTGTGTATTTATGTATTACTGCTCATTTACCATAGGCCTGGAGGATTTTTATTTTATTTAATGAGCTATAATACATTATTGGCATTATTTTGATTCTCAAAATTTTCAAGTTTTAGCCAAGAGCTCCCTCAGTGTTCATAGTTTCTGTGTCTTATTGGTAGGCTCTCATCATTTGTAAGTACTTTCTTAATTTCTGGTCTAGCAAGATGCTTGGGCACCTTGCCTCAATCTTGGATTTAACTTATTCCTCAAAGGTCTCTTAATTCTTGTTACTGGAAAGGGGGATTTTAAACCAAGATTTGAGCACTAGTTTTGCACCTTATTAATGGCTTGCCAATAGCTCTATGCACCCTCAACATACAAAGCTGGAATATACATAGAAATCCACATACTCACGTGTGTGTGTGTGTGTGTGTGTGTGTGTGTGTGTATGCACATATTAACATATTTTTATTTCTGTCTCTTTCTCTGTTATAGGTTTACATGTTTACCTAAAAACATAAAATTTTTATATTTACCTCTGTTTAATTATATTTACCTATATATGTACACATACTTTTATGTATATTTTGTAAAACAGGAGTTTATTCTGAAACCTCCAACTTCAATCTGACCCTTCAACGTATTTTATTCATAACTTATATATATATATATGTGTGTATATATATAGTATATATATATGTGTGTGTGTGTGTGTGTGTGTGTGTGTGTGTGTGTGTGTATGGAACTTCTTTATCCAACAGTTGTCTCTCATTATATTTAATATTATTTTACACATTTTCAAGACAAAAATTCTCAAAAATATTATTTCTAAATTTCTAATCAGTATCATTGTAAAAAGAAAATCTACAAAATAGAGTCTAAAATTTAGTTATACTCCCTTTTGAATGGGTAAGGTAAAATGTACATGTAGACATATCTTAAGTATTGCAATTAGGTGGGTTTTGACAAATGCATACTTCAGTATAACCTGTGCTTTTGTCATGATGTTGAACATTTCCACCTTCCAAGAAAGTTCTATTGTGTCCCTTTGCAGTCAGCAAATCCCTGAAGTAAATACTTTTCTGATCTTTCTTCAACACAGATTTTTGCCTATAATTTTCATGTAAATATATACATCAGCATAAGTATATAGTCTGTGTCTGTTTCTTTTTCTAAGCATAATGTTCAGAATCCATCCTTATTGTGCCATGTGGCAATTGTTTGTTTTTTATTGCTCAGCATTATTCTATCATTTGAATATACTATAAGTTATCTTTTCTCCTTACAATAACAATGGATGGCTGTCATAAGAAGTCCTATATCTGCGCATTTGCAAAAAGAAGACCCCTCAGTCCAGTTTCTGCCATGATTAGTCTTGATTTTCCTTCTTGCACCCAAAATAATGAAGTGTCAAGGGAAGCAGACTTATATTATATTCCATATTTGATCCTAAATTGAAAATTATAAGCAAACATTTTATTGTGAATTTGAAAAGCTAAAACTATTGTCTCTTTACAATAACATTAATAGGTAGAATTCAAAGTTCTAAGAAAATCCATGGTAAGAAAGTGAATGAGATGAAATAAAAACTGATTTCAAGAAAGAGGTGGAAAAAATGTAAAATCAATGCAGCAGTAAAGATGAAACTGGAAATCATGCAAGAGTGAAAAGACAAAACTCTGAATAGGGAAAAAACAAAATTTAAACAGAAATGGAAGAAAGTATAAAATGAACGATAGAGAAAAACAGTAGAGATGCCAGGCAAAGAAAAATCCAGCATATACCTAAGTCATGACTTCAAAGAAAGAAGAAAACTTATCGGGTAAAAATAGAGAGTCACAAGTTTTTTCTGAAATAAAAGTAGACTTGAATCTACATGTTGAAAAGGCCGTGCTAGATATCTAGAGTGGATACCAAGATGTATGGACTGAAAAGTACAGAATTTCTTTAACAGCCAGAAAAATAAAATATGAATGGTTAGAAAATCCACAAGAACATTCAAATCTGTGATTGTTGACAAATAACTAAAATTAACTTAAAGAAAATGTAAGCCAAGGAAATTATATCAAATCAAATGATATAAAGAATATACACTATAAAGACTATACATAAATGGCATTAAATATATGAAAATTTAGTGAAAATTATTCCTGTGATTTTTCTGGGAAATAGAGGACAAGTTCAGCCTCCAATAATGAGTATGAGAAAACCATAGTGACAGCGCAGGGAGAGAACATTGAATAGTAAATAATCAGGAGTCAAAGGATATCATTTAAAGCTGACATATCAAATAATACAAGCGTATTAGTTCATTTTCATGCTGCTGATAAAGACATACCCAAGACTAGGTAATTTACAATAAAAAGAGGTTTAATGAATTCACAGTCCCATGTGGCTGGGGAGGCCTCACAATCATTGCGGAAGGCAAAAGGCATAACTTACATGGCAGCAGGCAAGAGAGAATGAGAGCCATGCTAAAGGAGAAACCCATTATAAAACCACCAGATCTCATTAGACTTATCCACTACCATGAGAACAGTATGGAGGAAGCACCTGTTATCTGACTTCCCCCCATTCTTTTCAAAAATTTAATGTCAGTTCAGGAAAAAAAAAATATTACCTAACTCACAAAAAATAAATGTTTCTAGAAAAAGCAATTTGTTGTTCAGAAAAATCACAAATACTTAGCTCAGCACCAGTTTAAATCTTTGAACCTTCTCTTTTAGGCATGCTCTGTCAACGTTGCTGTTTTCCAGCTTTTATCACACTTTCATTGGTGAATAAACTATGTCCCTTGCAGGAGGCTTTCACACTGTGTAAAATTGTTGCTTTCTCAATGTTTATTTTCTCTGGAATGTATTGTGTTAATATGAACTCTAAGTTTACACAGGAATGTGGCAGAATTCTGCAACACTTTCAAAATTGATTTGAATGTAGAACCTCAGTTTTACAAACTGGAAGGAGAAAAACATATTCTTACAGACCAGTGTTCTGCAGAACCATCCTGTTTAAATATCTTCTTTTACCCAGCCATGTGATGGTACTTAATTATTCCCTTCTAATCAGGAATAATATCACTTTCTGATTACTTTATGATAAATCTTTGGCTCCTGTTCTTTACTACTTTTCTGAGAGTCTCATGCCTCACCAAGTCTATCAGTGTCACAATTCTATGCTCTACTTACAGAAAAGCATTTGCTTACCTATGTCATAGACACAGATAATTGACTCTATCCAGCTGAACCAGTCTCTGTGGAGCTTTTACTCTACCACCTTCAACCCTGGTTCTCATCCATATCTTCATAGATTCTTGGTTCTTTTCACTCTCAAAGCTTTATGGGCTGAGTGTCCTCTCAGGCGCATGCTACTTGGTAAACCAGATGTCCACTGAAGTTATTTAACTTTAAGGGACTAAAATAAAATTGGGTCATGACATCATCTCGTGAAATATAGAAAATCTCATTCCTATCCTCAAGATGTCCTTGAATATCTATGGAATGAATTCCCTGTTTCTGCTGAGCTACAGATCTCAACTTCTGTGTCCTTTCCTAGAACACATCTTTCTGTTTTAAAAGACAAACATGTGCCATAGATACTTTCACTCAATCCCACTATACCACTGTTCAAGTGTTGAGACCTCTGACTTTGAGATCCATCCTTTTCTAATTCAATAATTTCCAAGACTTTATTCTTTTCGATTTATCTTGCATCTTCTATCTTTTCAGAAATATATTTTTAAAACATGTAAAATGCAAGAAAATGAAACAGCAGTTTAAATTCATGGCAAATTTTCTCCTAAACTTCAAGCTCATTGGACTTAGAGTCCATAGTTGCCCACACATTATTATTATGGTGCTATTGCAGTTGCTTCTTCTAAAATATTATATCGCTTTTTCAAAAATTATAAAATTTCTTTCATTTTCTCTTATTAAATGTAGAATAAATGTATTTTACTATGTTAGTAGTAGTAGTAAATATTCTATACCATAAATAATGGCACTAAACATTAAAATTAGAATAATAAATATCAAAATAATTATATTTTATCAATTTTATTAACAAGAAGAAAATTAAACAATTGATAAATGTTTTCTCCCTTTCAGTACTCATTTGCTTTCTGCCTTTTCTTTGTGGTTTTAAATTGATGCATGAAAGAGTCATTTGATAGACTATCATGGTTAAATTATGATTCAGGAAAGCTCTTACTCACACAGTGGATTTTTATGAGTGTCTTAATTGTGGAGCTAATGCAAGCTATAGATTTATGCTGATTAAATCCAGATGGCTCACTCTCTTGATCCTTTAAAGTTTAAATTTTCAGTTACTTATTCTCCTTTCCTTACTGTTTATTATCAGTAACAATATCTGTCTTCCTTATTTTGAAAAGATATTACATGCTTTATGTTACATTTGGTCTAAATTTTGTGCATGTTAATGTTTGATTTAAT
This sequence comes from Cebus imitator, assembly GCF_001604975.1. Classification (NCBI taxonomy): domain Eukaryota; kingdom Metazoa; phylum Chordata; class Mammalia; order Primates; family Cebidae; genus Cebus; species Cebus imitator. The sequence continues at coordinate 2,385,729 of NW_016107442.1, forward strand.
GATTTTTTTAACCCATGCTCAAAGGAGAGAAAGTATATTTTAAATATATTTTCTGAACATCAACAGCTCTCACATTCACACACACACACAAAAAGAGTGCCTTCCCTTTGCAGTTTAAAATAATCATTTAATTTGAAGAATAGGAAAATCAACTTGCTAAACAATCCAACTTTATCTGTGTTTGTGTTGACAACATTTAATAAAGTTGTTTGAAAAATACTCACAGCTTTAGCCAGGTTTGACTTTAAAAGGCATATTTGTAATAATGTCTCCCTAGTCCCCGATCATGCAACAAAACAAATTAAAAAATAATAACTAAAAAATCCACTGTCTAAAATGAATTTTCTTACTGTAGCTAAATGATTGCAGACTAATACTATGGTGCTATGATTAACTGTGAGAAAGACATAAAGTTTGGGACAGATTTACCATCACTATTTCTCAAAAGCTGGTCACTAGCATCTCATGCCCACTGACACGTGGAAGAATCAAAACATGAGGTCTTTTTGGTTGTTTAGATTATATATCAAATGGAAAAATAAATAAGTAAATATAGAGGGGGTAGGTAAATGAAGAATTAGGTAAAACAAAATGTTGTCACCTTTCTTTATAGCTCATGATCCTGTTCCGTAATTCCTCAGTTCTACTGCCATTATAGAGGTTATTTTCTGTGATCCTAGGAACCCTAGAAATAGGTGATTTCTTATTTTCTTTGAAGGTCCTGTAATTTCTTGCCTATCTCTTTTGTCCAAGTTCTTGTTTATATCTAACATGTCCTTTACTTCACAAATTTACATCCTGTCTTTCCATTTAGAACTTGCCAGTTTCTTCATAAAACCGTCCCTGATTTCCCAGAAAGAAGAAATGGTCTGTTTTTACTTCTGTAGCTGATCTACTCTCTAATGGAATTCATTATGCTCTGATTTGTATTCTCACATTGAGTTTGTTTAGGGTTTTTGTATATTGCTTCTGACTATCACTGCAGTTATTTATGTACATATTTCATCTCCATTGCCGGATGATAAGCTTCTAAACAAGGCTTCTGTTCTGTATCATCTTAGTAGCAGTCACAAGATCAGAACAATGTTTGCCAGATGGCAATTGCTCACACATTTGATAAATATATAACATTCTAGCCCTTTAAGAAGGTCACCATTACCTCTGTGGAAGACCCTACAGGTCACTCTCCTATCTAGTCTGTATAATTGGTTAAGTTATCAAAATATTCTTATCTGAAATTCATAAACTGCCCCTCTAAAAAGTAATACTCCACTAGCTTGCCTTCAATGGAAGACCCTTTTAAAATGACAAATTTAAACAGAGTGAAGAGCAGAACAGGTTTCTTTTTTAAGTTGTGGATTTTTATGAAAAATCTATCACCTCATAGAGGGCATAAGTCAGAGTCTTCTTTAACTTCCAAGAAAATCAGAAAGCTAGCTAAGCCTTTGGTGAGCTTAATGGAGTTAAAGAGAAGGAGTCTGTCATTTTTAATATAATTACAGGTATTGATTGACTTACGACCTATGCAACTTACGATCATTCGACTTTACGACCACAATCACTAGCCACGACTGCTCCGCGTCTGGCAGCGCAAATGTTGCCCAGCTGGGCGTACGACAGTGCAGACCAGCTTCCGGCAGCACTACCATCTCCATGTGCACCATTTCAACTGTTATCCCAGATTCGGTACAGGAATTTGTGTTTTGTGTCTTGGATATTTTTCATCAAACCCCTCCCAATAAACTTCGTATACATTTCGAAGCAATGGACCCAAACATGAAACGATTTGCAAGGATTGATCGGATGGCACATGATGTGTTTCGTCTGTATCGAGAAATTTATGAAGAAAAAAAGAAACATACAATTCAGACAAAGCTCAGCATGTTTATGAAAAAACCAACTCTGGTAACCCCAACTGCTTCCTCAGATGACGACATCAACGATCCGACACCAGCTGCCAATAAAATGTTTCATATGTGTTTATATATTTTGATATGTTTTGCAATTGGGAAAATGTTTCCTATGGTATTTTTTACACCTGTATTTTGTATTTTTGTATGCACCTGTATTTTGTAATTTTGTATGTTTTGCAAATATTAAACCAGTTGTACTCCTAATGCAGTGTTTTACTTAAACCTGATGAATGTAAAAATAAGAAACAAAGTGGTGTAGAGATGATACAAATGGCATAAAATGAGCAAAGAAAATTATGACATATAACAGTAATGAAAGAAAATTATGATAAAATATGACTTAAAGATTTTTATAACATCATTTCACAGTACTGTACATATAGCCTACTCAACTTATGACCAAATCGTGTTACGACTGGTATGTCGGAACCAATGGTGGTCGTAAGTCGAGCACTAACTGTAACAGGCAATACCTGAAATATCTGATATCATAATTGTCAGTTGGCATGATGTTCCATTATTATCTGTAATGTCTACAGAATTATTCATGTCTATTTACATAAATTGTAGGATTTTTTTCATGAATTACTGAAGGTGATTTTATATCTTTGTATATGTTCTACTGAGGTGAGTGGTATGATTGTATTTCTTAGAACTTTAAAATTTTCTGGGTTTAAATATGTAGTACATTATTGTGCTAAAATAGGTATAGAAAGAAAATATTTGGAGGGAATACTTTTCAACACGTAAGCAAGATGAAGTTTGAAGTTGCTGCCATTTTACTTGAAAGTAAGGGAAGCTGGGAAGGAATGCTGTAATTCACCCCTTATGGCCCCCCTAAGCCATATTGTGAATCACTGTGGTCCTCTGGTTTCATCTTGCAATTTTACTTCTATCTCTTTACAAGCTCAGGACTCAGAAAGCCAAAAATCCCTTCTTTAGTTCAGAAACAGAAAGAAAAGAGTCCTTGGAATTTATCATGTATAAAAATTAATATTATTGTACTTTCTGTTTTCAATCCATTTAAATCAAATCCAGTCTTCCCTAAGTATAACTTTTCCTTTGGAAAATTAAAAGCCCTTTGTTATTGTTAACAGTAAAAAAAATAATAATAATAGTAATAAATAATCTCATATGAATAATGTTCTTCTTTCCCTTTCCTTACACTATAAATCTGACCTTTGTTCTTTAAATTTCTTATTTTATATGCAATTGCAAAATTCAAATGTCCATATTCTTAGACGTTTATAGGAAGAGGTCAAATTGCATTGTAGGGTGTTGAACAAAACTTATGTGAGACCATTGTGTTGGACTGAGCTATTGCACTAGGCCCCAGCAGACCAGACACAGCCAAAGTGGAGTCACTCATGCTAAATACCACATAATTAACCTGAAACTTAGAATAAGCAGATCTATCGTAAACAGGACATTTTTTTTTTTTTTTAAGAAAATTGCGTCTTGCTGAATCACAGTAATTTGGATGTCTCCTGTGCTTTAACCCTTTAAATGTAACTGGCAGTAACCTGATGTTAATCAATATTCGTTTTGTTTGCTTGGTTTGTTTTTGTTTTTCTTTTCTTCTATTGTTCTGTTTCTTGGTTTCCAGTTTACAAAACCCACTGTTCTGGTATTACCCAATGGGAATACTCATTCTTTTTTGTACACTGCAGGCTGCCTTATTTCTTGAATCACAAATAAAAGCCAATTATATCGGTAACTAAATACATGATTATAGCTTTGGCTCTGCTTGTTTTTCTCTGGAAGGCAGAATGTCGAAATGCTATCTGAAGTTTCCTCTCATTCCCCATTCTGCTATTTCTTACTCTGCTTATTGTGATTGACATTTAATGAGTATACAAGATTTATTTCCTCAATATTCTAAAATGTGAGACAATATTTTTTCTACTTTTTTTGAGATGCTATTAAAGCATAGTGTTTGTTGAACTCTTACCACCCCTGAATTTCTTCTGACCTCACCGATGGACTGATAGGGTAAAGCAGGTCTCTAGAACATCACTAGCTTAACTGTCTTAGGATGGGCCATTGGAAAAGAGGGCTCTCTTGTTTCAGTTGCATTCCTTTCCTTCCACTGAGATCTGTATTTCATGCTGGAGGCTCATTTTGCCTGGAATGCCCTAAAGTACTTGAATTTTCAACAAGGCCCTAGAAATCTTTCAAGAATTTTCTTTCCTTTTGGCTTCCCAGTGCTTCCTGTTTTCTATCAGTTTTCAAGCAGGAATCCCTTAAGTTAGAAAAATGAAATCTATTTGTTTAGAAAACGTTCTCACTGTACAACTTTCCTTAAGCAGGATGAGAGAAATCCTGACCGGTGCACTCCACAGGGAGCTTCACAGTTCCTGCTTACTGGCCAGATGATATTTTATGAGATAACATAATAATTCTTTTTTTGCCTTCCCTTCTTCTTTCTCGCTTCCTCTAGAAAACACAATCTTATCAACGTATGCTCCCTACTTTTTCTGATTTCTCATACAGAGTTCCTAGCAGCTTAAGTATTTGAATGCCTTGTAACCTTGCCTAACCTTTGTGAACCAATCCACTTTCTTGCAGAAACAAGAGTAATTCCTCTTTAGATACAAGAATAAATTAGAAGAAGAGTCTCTAGTGAATGTCTTTCTTGAATCTTCCACAAGAAGCATGAAATATTTTATACATGAGATTATTTTTCTACTGTTGTTATGAAAATAATATTTGTGCTAACTTGAAGTGTCTTGGTAATGAGATGCACATTTCATTCTTAATTGTAATATATATTTCTTATACATTTTTCTGCCATAAAATGGAGCTAATTAAAACGTTAGATTGAACAAACCCAATTCCTTCCTTTTCCTTGTACTTTCATTTTTCTGAATAAATTTTCTCTTCATTTTCTGCGTTACTTCCTTGGTTATAAAACATTTTCCAACGTTTTTTCTCCTTCCTCTTTCCCCTTTTTTATGGTATTATGTTCAATAAACACTGTTTATCAAATATCTTCTGTGATATTTAACTTTTCTCTCATTGTTTCCACAAATAATAACATTTCATGTGGGCCAAGCATTTTAGTAGGCTTAGAAGCATAACCTTAACAGGTATGCACCCTGTCCTCAATGAACTTAAAATCTAATGATGAAGACAGTTATTAAAGAGAAAAATAGATGAATACATATACAATTACATAGGGCATAAGTATTATGGGGGAAAAGTGCTAGTCCCTGTGAGACAAATTCATACTCTTGGTCACTTGAATGGGCCTTTCACCTAGCATAGGCACTGATAAAATGAGAAAGACACTGTCTTGGCCTTAAGTTATACAAAACTCTCACTTCTGTGTGGAACATTCAAAAATCTATGTTTGCAAATCTAACTTTCCCTTTTAGTCTGTCTACAAACCAGAGAACTTTAAAGGGAAGATTTCAGTCTATCAAACCAAATTAATCATCTATTCCACAAAAATTGCAAATGAACACAGGGATGAATTGGCCAAGTCTGTTGTGTTTTCTTGAAACCTTTTATTAAAATACTTTCTGAGATACATAAAAAAGCAAAGCAAAAATTGACAAGAGATCTGTGTATTAAGTATTAGCAAAGAGTGTATGTTCAATATGGATAAACCTTTTCTTGGTGCTGTGAACATTAATAGACTGAGACACACATAGTTGTACAAATACCATGTTTCAATCTAATCCAAAAACGGACATACTTTTGAATAAATTAGAACAATGCTTTGTTTTTATTTCTCCTCCTCATTATGTCTAATGTTGGAAAATAGAGACTATACTTCACCAGACGGTTGGATGCCATTGGAAGGTGGAGAGTTAGTGTTCCCTAAACCTCAGTCCTCAGGAAGTTGACAAACTGCAACTAACTCTCATGGTTCCGTCAGAGAGCCTGACAGTGAGGAGAATAATACCCTCCCTCTGCATGTGAGTATTAGCCTCTCTCTGCTCCAGCCATACTGTCCTGCTTCTCCCAGAAGCCAGCCTTGGTACTACCTCAGAGCCTTTACACTGGCTGTGCCCATCTGCCTGACCATTCTGTGCCAACAGTTTTGCAGTTCTTGTTTACTGCCTTTCTGTATTATAAGAAGTAACCATTTCTGGCCCGTGCTCTTTTTGTGCTTGTCATCTGAAATAGTGCCTGCCAATTAGGAGGTGCTCACTGTATATTTTCTTGTAAATGTGAATGGAGATCTGAATGGAGGCAAAAAAATCTAGTCATTGATTGGACAATGAAGAATACTGGGGGCTCTGCTATTCACTCTGTGTATAGACAAAGACTGTATACATCTGTCACAGGGAACACAACTATTATATATTTTTAAAAAGAAATCTATGAAAACGCTTAAGGAAAAGGTTACATTGTCCTAAAAATCATAGAAAGAGAATGCACTGACAATAATCATTTTCTTTAAAATAAAGAGAAAAACAAATTTTAGAAGGCATTACCTAAATCTTAAACTATTTGCAAGAATATGTGTTTTAAAACACACAAATTGAGAGAAATGGATCATATAGAAATATGAAAGTGAATACTTTTAGAAATGAAAAAATAATCAGATTAATATGTGAAAATGACCCAAGGATACCAAAAATTCAATGACAAAATTAATATATAGTTTTAGACACTGGGGAAGGGAACTGGCATTACTGGAAACTGAAGCAGAGCTGTAAAGAACAAACTTGAGAGCCTCTCCAGAAAGCAGAAGCAAAAGGAAAATAAAGAAAATGATTGCAGAAAAGAGATGCAGGAAACAGAGAAATAGGTATTTGAGAATAAGAAAACTAGAAATAGTAGTAGCTGGCATTTTATACATACTTGTAACTAAGTCTTGTAAGTATTAATACTAAGTGAAGGATCTAGAACATTGACTACTTACAATAAACCCTTATAATAAAGAAGGTCAGTACCATTACTATTTCCATTTTGCAATAAGAACATTGAAATACAAAGAGATTATTTGGCTTGCATGGGGTGCAAAATTAAAATCAGAAATTAGTCTGTGTCAAAGCATCCAACATGGACTAATTCCACTAGATAAAATATAATAAAAATGGTTTTATTTTTGTCTATTATATGATCATTAAAAAAGTTTTATGGCTACTTACAAACATGTTTCTCTATATTATTATTATCTTTTGTCTACTTCAACTGGCAAGTAGATGTAATACAACATATGTTTTTATCTCATAAAACCATTATGTTTCTGCCCAAGCCACCTATAGTCTATATTGTTATGTTCTATGTATTAACCCATCGTTTAATTTTAAATTTTTATGACCTATTTTGATTCCAGTTTTTGCTTTTATGTGGTATACACTTTTTATTTTTGAGCCAATACCTCATATAAAAGATATGTTTGATCTAACACATCTTGTTTTAAGACACAATTTCTTTGTTTCTATTGGAAAGGTGAATTGAACAAATATCTCTTCAGCTATGTTACAAGAATCATTTAGGTGTTCTCTTGACAGGGATTGTTATTTCTATTTTTCTTAGAACTGAATTATTTAATAGAAGCGTTGTACTCAACCAGTGATGCAACTGTGAACCAGCAATATAGAAAAAAAAAATATTCACATGCACTGCAATAATCAAGGAAACAGCTTGACCCATGTGAACATAGAAAAGCATGGCATGATGACTGCCCACTCAGAGCAACACAGAATCAGGGAAACCTCCCTCACCCATGGAAGCAGTGAGTGAGTGTGCAACCCTGGGAACCTATGCTTCTGCCATGGATCTTGGCAACCCTTGGGTCAGGAGATCTGCTGGTAAACCCACTCCACTGGGACCTTCAGACTGTCACACAAAGCTATGTGGTGTCTCAGCAGAGTAGCTGCCCAGGCACACATGGAGACCCAGAAAGCTTACATACCCTGGCTTTATGGGCTTCCTGGAAAAAGCAACTGCAATTTCAGCAAAGCAGGGGGTTATACTCCCATATGTGCCCCGAGGAAAGGGGCTAAATCCAGGGGCCTGAGCAGTAAGGGTCTGAAGACTCTGCTTCCATAGCACCTCACAGAATAAGGCCCATTGTTTTGAAACTCCAGCCAGACTTCCGTAGCCTTGTTGCACTTCCCTGAAAGGGAGCTCCCAGTGGAAGGCCTGGGCCACCGTCTTTACCGTTTGGCTGACTTGGCCATTGCAGCCTTCAGGCTTTGGAGAGTGCAAGCTGACCAGGGGCTGAAGTAGTCCCACAGTACAACATAGCTGCTCTAAGAAAGTGTGGCCTGACTGCCTTATTTTTTCTGAGACAGGGTCTCACTTTGTTGCCGGGCTGGAGTGCAATAATGTGATCTCAACTCACTGCAACCTCTGGCTCCTGGGTTTAAGCAATTCTCCTGCCTCAGCCTCCCTAGTAACTGGGACTACAGGCACACACCACAACTAGCTAATTTTTGTATTTTCAGTAGTTCTCCCACCTCAGACTGCTTTTTAAAAACAGGTCCCCTATCCTCTTCCTCCTAACTAGGTGGAACTTTCCAAACAGGGTCTTCAGCCACCCCACTGGTTCTCTGGCTGACAGGATTCCAAAGCTCCCTAAAATGGAGCTCCCAGAGGGAGGGGCAGGCCACCAACTTTGCTGGTTTGTCAATAGCCATTCCAGACTTTGGGCTTTGGAGAATCCAAGACAACCATGGGGCTGAAGTGGTCCCCCACCACAGTATATCTGCTCTACAAAAACCGGCCAGACTGCTTTTTTAAGAAGTCCATAATCCTGTTTCTCTTCACTGGCTGGGACCTCCCCAGTGAGGTTTCTAGCCACCCCCTGCAGAAATGTTTGGACTAGCAACAGGTTCTTACCTTTCTGGAACAGAGCTCCCAGAGGGAGAGACTGGCTGTCGTCTTTGCTGTTTCACAGCCTTCACTGGTGATACCCCAAGGTAGTAGGTGACTAGGGACTAGGGCAGACCCTTAGCATAATGCAGCAGCCCTATGAAAAAGTGGCCAGACTATTATGTACACATTCCTGTATCTTCTCATTGGGCAGATATTCCAGGTCTGGGCCTCCAGCCAGCCTACACCAGAGCTATCAAGTAAGGAGCAGCTCTGCAAAACCTTGATGGAGACCTTAGGAGGGAACTGAAAGCCTCTGCCACTGCCTCTCCAGCGAAATTTCCTTTGTTTCACCTGGACTAATGAAGGCGCAAAGACCCTAAGTACCTTATCCATACCTCTAGCAAGCTGCAGTTGACTCAAGGTGAGGAGGCCAGTTCATCTCCCAGGGGTCTCACACATTTCCCCACTGCTCATCACCTGACAGGGAACCTGTCTTGGGCTCACAGGACAGCACACCACAGACCCTCCATCCTGGGCTGATTGCACTGAGCAATTGCTGACCACCATCTTTCTGGGGTGAAGCCCCCAGGAGATAAGCAAAAGACCCTTGGCCACAACCACTAAGTTTTCTTTCTCTGATGCCTACAAGTTGGGAATGGACATAAACCCCAAGATTGCCCAAGAGCTGCAGTAGGTAGCCCAAGAGTGCCATGCCATGATCTACAACCATTGCTCAAGCAGGAGAGGAACCCACATGGTATGGTTTGGCTTTGTCCCCACCCAGATCTCATCTTAAATTGTAATCCTGACAATCCCCACCTATCTTGGAATAGACCAAGTGAGAGGTAAGTGAATCATGGGAATGGCTTCAGCCCATGTTGTTCTCACGATAATGAGTGTGTTCTCATGAGATCTGATGGTTTTACAAACATTTGGCATTTCCCCTGCTGGCCCTCACTCCATCCTGCCACCCTGTGAAGAAGGTGCCTGCTTCTTCTTTGCCTTCCACCATGATTGTAAGTTTCCTGAGGCATTCCCAATGTGGAATTGTTAGTCAGTTAAACGTCTTTCTTTATAGAATTACGAGAATGGTCTAATATACCACACTTTCAGAGCATTGAAAGGGAACACAGCTGCAACTGTGAGGAGACACTGGGGAACCACACAGCTAAGCAAGAGTCTGCCAACTGACCAGGAAGCCTAAGTGCCATCTACTGGATCATACCCCAAAGCTTAAATATAAAAAATATCTGCTAACATACCCCACTTCTGAAACCAGAGACAAGAAGCCAGCTTCAAATAAAGACTGCACAAAACATTGGCCTGGTGAAAACATCCAGAAAATAAGTCTATCAACTATACTCAATCTACACTGCAGTTAAAAGAAGACCCACATGCACAGAAGAGAAATAACCAATGCAAGAACTCTATTAACTCAAATATGCCATCCAAATGATGGAACCAGTTCTCCAACAATAGTTCTTATCTAGGTTAAGCTGGCTGACAGGAAAGAATAGGATTCAGAATATGGACAGGAACGAAGATCATCAAGATTCAGAAGGACGCAAAACCCAATCTAAGGAAAATAATTATCACAATAAAATGATACAAAAGTTGAAGGATGGAATAGCCAGTATAAGAAAGAAGCTAACGGATTTGATGGAACTGAACAACACAATGTAAGAATTTCAAATGCAGGCATTACTATGAACAGCAGAATAGGCCAAGCTAAAGAACAAATCTCAGGACTTGAAGACTACCTCTGTAAAAACAGTCATGGCTGCGCACAGTAGCTCACGCCTGTAATCCTAGCACTTTGGGTGACTGAGGGGGGTGGATCACTTGAGGTCAGTAGCTCGAGACCAGCCTGGCCAACATGGTGGAACCCCGTCTCTACAAAAAATAAAAAAATTTGCCAGAGTTCACTTGAACCCAGGAGGTAGAAGTTGCAGTGAGCTGAGATTGTGTCACTGCACTCCAACCTGGGCAACAGAGTAAGACACTTTCTTAAAAAAAGAAAAGACAGATAAAAATAAAGAAAAGAGAATGAACAAAACCTCCATGAAGTATGGAATTATGTAAAGAAACCAAATCTATGAATCTTCAGCATCTCTGAAAAAGAAGAGGAAAAAGCAAGCAACATAGAAAACATATTTTAGGATATCTCATCTGTGAAAACTTGCCCAATCTTGCTAAAGAGGCCAATAGTGAAATGCAGGAAATAAAGAGAACTCCTACAAGATTCTACACAAGAAGATCATCCCCCAGAAAACATTATCATCAGATTTTCCAAGGTTGAAATTAAAGAGTGTATGCTAAAGGCAGTTAGAGAGAAAGGGCAGCTCACCTACAAAGGGAACCCCATCAGGCTAACAGAAGGTATCTCAGCTGAAACCCTACAAGCTAGAAAAGTTGGGGAAACTATATTCAATATTATTAAAGAAAAAAATCTTCAACCAGTAATTTTATATCCAGCCAAACTAAGCTTCCTAAGTGAAGAGAAATTAGATCACTTTCAAATAAGCAAATGTCGAGGAAGTTCATTTCCACCAGACCTGCTTTACAAGGGATTTTGAAAGCAGCAGTAAATACAGAAAGGAAAGAATGCTGTCAGCCATTACAAAAACACATACACATACCAGTGACACTATAAAGCAACTAGACAAACAAGCCATTGCAATAACCAGCTAATAACACAATGACAGGATCAAATCCATGTATTTCAATACTAAACTTGAATGTAAATAGATTAAATGACCTACTCGAAAAGCACAGAGTCGCAAGCTAAACAAAAAAGCTAGAACCAATGGTGTACTGTCTACAGGAGTCCTGTCTCACATGTAATGACACACATAGACTAAAAGTAAGAGATAATGGAAAAACCTATTAAGTGAATGTAAATCAGAAAAAAAAAGCAGATACTGCAATGCTAATTTCAGGCAAAACATATTTTAAACCAGTAAAGATCAAAAAAGACAAAGAAGGGCATTACATAATGGTAAGTCGTTAAACACAGCAATAAAATTTAACTATTTTAAATATGTAAGCACCAAACACAGGAGCATCCAGATTCATGAAGCAGTTCTTAAACACCTACAAAAGTTCTTAGACTCCCACACAATACTAGTGGGAGACTTCAATATTCCACTGACAGCATTAGACAGATCATCAAGGCAGGAAATTAACAAAGATATCCAGGACCTGAACTCAAAATTAAGCCAAATAGATCCGATAGTCCTCTATAGAACTTTCCACCCCAAAACAAAGAACATACATTTTTTTTATTGCCATAGGGTACATAATCTAAGATTGACCATAAAATGTCCAATTGGACATAAAACAATCATCAGCAAATGCAAAATAACTGAAATCCCACCAAACACATTCTTGGGTCACAACAAAATAAAACTGGAAGTCAAGGCTTAAAAAATAGCTCAAACTCAGGCAATTACATGGAAATTAAACAACATTCTCCTGAATAACTTTTGGATAAATAATAGAATTAAGGCAAAAATTAAGATTTATTTGAAACGAATGAGACTAAAGATTCAACATACCTAAATCTCTGGGACACAGCTAAGGCAGTGTTAATAGGGAAATTTATAGCACTAAATGTCCACATTAAAGACTTACAAAGATCTCAGATGAACAACCTAACATTACAACTGAAAGAATTAGAGAAGCAAGAACAAATCAACCCCAAAGCTAGCAAAAGATAAGATAAAACCAAAATCAGTGTTTGACTATGGAAAATCAAGACGCGAAAAACCATTCAAAAAAAAAAAATAACAAATACAGAAGTTACTATTTTGAAAAAGTTAATAAGATTGGCCACTAGCTAGACTAATAATGAAGAAAGAAGACTGAGATAGACACGATTAGAAATGAAAAATGGGATGTTACCACTGACCCCACAAAAACAAAAATAACCATTAGAAACTACTAGAAAAACCTCCATGCAGACAAACTAGAACACCTAGAATAGATTAATAAATTCCTGAACACATATATCCATGAAATACTGAGCCAGGAAAAAACTTGATTCTCTGAGCAGACCAATAATGACCTGCAAAATTCAATCAGCAACAAATAGCCTACCAATAACAACAACAACAACAACAACAAAACCAGGACATGTTGGATTCATAGCTGAATTCTACCAGATGTACAAAGAATAGTTGGTACCATTCCCACTGAAACCATTTCAAAAAAGTAAGAAGGACAGAATCCTCCCCAACTCATTCTATGAGGCCAGCATTATTCTGATGCCAAAACCTGACAACCACCAAAAAATTTCAAGTTAATGTCCTTGATAAATATCGATGCAAAAAGCTGCAACAAAGTACATGCAAACTGAATCCAGCAGCACATCAAAAAGCAAATCCACCACAATCAAATAGTCTTCATCCCTAAGATGAAAAGTTGTTTCCACACATACAAATCAATAAATGTGATTCATTACGTAGAGAGATCTAAAGACAAAAACCACATGGTTATCTCAGATGCAAAAAAGGCATTCCATAAAATTCAACACATCTTTATGTTAAAAACTCTCAATAAACTAGGTGTTTAAGGAACATACACAAAATAATAAGAGCTGTATGTGCCAAATTCAAAGCCAACATCATATTGAATGGGCAAAAGCTGGAAGCATTCCCCTTAAAAATCAACACAAGACAAGGATGCCTTCTCTAACCACTCCTATTTCACATAATATTGGGTTCTAGCCAGAGGAATTGGCAAGAAAAAGAAATAAGGGGCATCCAAATAGGAAGAGAGGAAGTAGAATTATCCCTGTTTGCATAGTACACAATTTTATGTGTAGAAAACCCTATAGTCTCAGCCCAAAAGCTCGTTTAGTTGATGAACAACTTCAACAAAGTTTCAGGATACAAAATCAATATGCAAAAATCATTAGCATTCCTATACACCAACAACAAACAGCCAAGCCGAGAACCAAATCAGATAGGCAATCACATTCGAAATTGCCACACGAAAATATAAAATACCTAGGAATACACCTAACTAGGGGTGCGAAAGATCTCTACAGTGATAATTACAAGACACTGCTCAAAGAAATCAGAGAGACACAAACACATGAGAAAACCTCCCAGGAATCAATATAACTAAGATGTCCATACTGCCCAAAGCAATTAACAAATTCAATGCTATTCCTGTCAAATTACCACTGAGATTCTTCACAAAGCTAGAAAAAAATCTAGTTTAAAATTCATATGGAACCAAAAAAGAATCCAAATAGCCAAGGCAATCCTAAGTGAAAAGAACAAAACTGGAGGCATCACGTTACCCAACTTCAAACTACACTGTGGGCTACAGTGAACAAAACATTACAGTACTGGTACAAAAACAGACACACACAGCAATGGAACAGAATGAGAACTCAGAAATTAGACCTCACATCTATAACCATCTGATCTTTGACAAACCTGACAAAAATGGACAATGGGGAAAAGATTTCCTTTTGCACAGCAGGAGAAACTATCAACAGAGTAAACAGACAATCTACAAATGGAAGAAAATATTGGCAACTATGAATCTGTTAAAGGTCTAATATCCAGGATCTATGAGGAACTTAAACAAATTTACAAGAGAAAACAATCCCATTACAATGTAGGCAAAGGACATGAACAGACGCTTCTCAAAAGAAGACATGCATGCATCCAACAAGCAAATGAAAAAAAAGCTCAATATCACTGATGATTAGAGAAATGCTAATCAAAACCACAGTGAGATACTATCTTACACCAGATACAATAACATTATTAAAAAGTCCAAAAATACAGGTGCTAGTAATGTTGCATAGAAAAAGGAATGCTTATACACTGTTGGTGTGAGTGTAAATTAGTTCAACCATTATGGAAAGCAGTATGCAATTCTTCAGAGAGCTGAAAGATGAACATTTGACCCAGCAATCTCTTTATTGGATATACACCCAAAAGAATACAAATAATTCTTCCATAAAGACACATGCATGTGAATGTTCATTGCAGCACTATTCACAGTAGTAAAGACATGTAATCAACCTAAATGCCCATCAATGACAAATTGGATAAAGAAAATGCGGTATTTATACACCAGGGAATACTATGCAGCCATAAAAAAGAATGAGCTTGTGTCTTTTGTGGGAACATGGATGAACCTGGAGGGTACTTTCCTTTGCAAACTAACTCAGGAACAAAAAACCAAATACCACATATTCTCACGTATAAGGAGTTAAAAGATAAGAACTCATGAACAGGAAGACAAGAAAACAGACAATGGAATCTACTTGAGGGTGGAGGATAGGAGAAGGGAGAGGAGCAGAAAACAACTATTGGGTACTAGGTTTAATACCTGGATAATGAAATAATCTACACAACAAACTCCCATGACACAAGTTTACCTATGTAACAAACCTTCACACCTACCCCCAAACTTAAAAAGTTTAAAAATAAGAAAAAAAACTTTGTTTTTGAGACACAGCCTTGCTTTGTCACCAGATTGGAGTGCAGTGGCACAATCTTCGCTCACTGTAACCTCCACCTCCTGGGTTCAAGTGATTCTCCTGCCTCAGCCTCCTGAGTAGCTGGGACTACAGGCATGCGCCACCATGCCTGGCTAATTTCTGTATTTTAAGTAGAGACAGAGTGTCACTATACTGGCCAGGCTAGTGTAAAACTCCTGACCTTGTGATCTACCCACCTCAGTCTCCTAAAGTGCTGGGATTATAGGCATGAACCACTACACCCAGACAGGGGAAAAAAAAATATTTAACAAGATAATAAATTTGGCATATTATTTTGGTTTGTTAAATGTATCATAAGTAAATCCAGAATAATTAAGGTATTAGCTATATTGTATTAGAAAACAAATCGATCTCTTTTATTACAATGAGCATGGAAACCTCTCCTGATGTTCATTATTAATTTCAAAATAAACATACTTTCAGAGGCAATCTTTTTGTCATCTCATTTGGACTTCTGGAAAGACTGCTAACACAATGATATCTAGATAATTATTTGAATATTTGACAGAATTTTGTGCACATGCAGGAAGCTCTTACAGATTAATATGTCCTTTTAGACATCCATCTACTTATTAGAATGCTGTTGGAATCCAGAGAGCTTTATTCTTAATTTTAAGGAAAGTCTTGCTATGGTTCTTCAATAATTAATCGTGAAAAGAACAGACAACATTAGATGCCTGTTTTGTGTGTGTGTGTGTGTTTTCTCGAGATGGAGTCTCGCTCTGTCACCAGGCTGGAGTGTAGTGGCGCAATCTTGGCTCACTGCAACCCCCGCCCCCGAGTTCAAGCAATTCTCCTGCTTCAGCCTCCCGAGTGGGACTACAGGCGAGTACCATCATGTCCACCTAATTTTTGTATTTTTATTTTTTATTTATTTATTTTTTTTGAGATGGAGCTTCGCTCTTGTTACCCAGGCTGGAGTGCAATGGCACGATCTCGGCTCACTGCAACCTCCGCCTCCTGGGTT
This sequence comes from Cebus imitator, assembly GCF_001604975.1. NCBI lineage: Eukaryota > Metazoa > Chordata > Mammalia > Primates > Cebidae > Cebus > Cebus imitator. The sequence goes on from NW_016107442.1 coordinate 2,401,915, forward strand.
CAAGCAATTCTGCCTCAGCCTCCCGAGTGGGACTACAGGCGAGTACCATCATGTCCACCTAATTTTTGTATTTTTATTTTTTATTTATTTATTTTTTTTGAGATGGAGCTTCGCTCTTGTTACCCAGGCTGGAGTGCAATGGCGCGATCTCGGCTCACCGCAGCCTCTGCCTCCTGGGTTCAGGCAATTCTCCTGCCTCAGCCTCCTGAGTAGCTAGGACTACAGGCACGTGCCACCATGCCCAGCTAAGTTTCTGTATTTTTAGTAAAGACGGGGTTTCATCATGTTGACCAGGATGGTCTCGATCTCTTGACCTCATGATCCACCCACCTCTGCCTCCCAAAGTGCTGCGATTATAGGCCTGAATCACCGCGCCCAACCTAGATGGCTTATATCTCTATTTTATGGGAAATTTCTATGAAAAGGTAGTATAAAAATGTATTTAAAACAAAATATATATATGCCGGTTTTTGAAATAAAATACATCATTTTAAAGATTAGTGAATTTAATTCATTATTTTGTTTTTTTTGCAGAAATTTTACAATAACCAATGTCAGAACCAATGTCACTAATTCTCTATTAGTGATGACTTGAAAATTGTGATAAGTTAACCTGAATAATCAGAGGAATTTACTTGTTTACCAAGTAAATTTTTAAAATGAAATGTAATTCCCCACGTGCGCGTGTGCGTGTGCGCACACACACGCACACACACACACACGCACACACACACACACACAGTCTGCTGCTGCCTCTGTTGAAGTGTACACAAATGCTTGAAAACCTTTCAGGATTATAAGGCATTGTGGGTAGGGTTTGTGCCTGTCTTACTCACTACAATATCCCTAGCCTTCCAACATAGTGTGGCAACATAAAGAAATAAGTACATGTTGAGATAATACACGAATGAAATTTTAGATGATTCTTAGGTTTCAAGTCATCAAGTAGTTAATTGAGCAACAATAACATGTGTGCTGCTTTTTTTTTAATTTTACACTTTATCAAATGATTTTACTAAGATAACTATTCAATCATGTGTTGGTTTGGCCGGGCGCCGTGGCTCAAGCCTGTAATCCCAGCACTTTGGGAGGCCGAGGCGGGTGGATCACGAGGTCAAGAGATCGAGACAATCCTGGACAACATGGTGAAACCCGTCTCTACCAAAAATACAAAAAATTAGCTGGGCATGGTGGTGCGTGCCTGTAATCCCAGCTACTCAGGAGGCTGAGGCAGGAGAATTGCCTGAACCCGGGAGGCGGAGGTTGCGGTGAGCCG
>NW_016107442.1:2403282-2445657 GCF_001604975.1 Cebus imitator
ATGTGTTGGTTCAACAGGTAGATGGTGCTCATGGCCTGAGAAGCAAAGAAAAAGAATGAATAAATGTTTTTGAGAGCCTTAAAGACAATTTCGAAAAATACAAAATATATTTAATAGGGAATATTCAAAATGTCACATTATCAAATCTGAAATCAATCCTATCGTTTGGACAGGAAAATTATCCTGGTTTTATAGCTGACCAAAATGATGCCCAAATGGTTCAATACTTGACTTTAGTCATATTACTAATGACTAGAAAAGAAAGAATTAGAATTCTGCCAGCTCTCCTGATATATTCACAGAAATGCAGTTCTGGTTCTTTAATTGATTCAAAGCAGGGACTGTTTTTGATTATTGGAAGCAAATTGAGGTAGATACCTCCCCAGAGATGTATACAGTAAACATGAATAATTTCCTTTTTCCTAATTCTAAGTAACATTAATTATTTAAACAACAACCCATTAAAAACAAAATAAAATTATTGTTTGATCACAGATTTTTTAGAGACAATAACAAATATCTACTTAAAATGCACTTACTGATTTTAAGATACTTTTCTTCTTTTCAGAAATAATTAGAGGATTAAAAAAACGCGCAATAATGTAGTTATATAAAAGGTGTACTTTCAGCTATCTTGGCTGATCAAAGTCTTTAATGGCCTTTAAATTCCAATTTAAATGATAACTCAATGCCTTTAAGAAATTCTACCTAACCATAGCAATTGTACAGGTCCTCTAAAGGAAGTTAATTCATGTTTGTTTTGTTAGGTCACTCTTTTTTGTTACTGAGTTTTAAATAACTTTTTCATACTCAATCTCATCCATGTTCAGTCATTACACCTCATTTCACTCATCTGTACAAGAGATTAGAAAAAATACTGGACAGGACTGTGAAAAATGAAGGAGATATATTTGTATACTATTTTACCATTGCTTGATACAAATAAAATTTTAATAATTTTTAAATAGCATTAGCAATTGTTCACCTCTCTAACAATGCTGGAATGAAGCTACTGTCCTAATTTTGAAAAACAAGATCTTAAATCTATATAGTTGGAAAACTTACTGAAATCCACACAGATACAAAGAGGCAAAGTCAAAACTTAAGGTTATTGACTTTCAAGTTGACAAGAAAATGCTCCTACAAGTATGGTGAGAAGGAAAAACTAAATAAAACATATGAATTGTGTGACAGATATAAGGGAGGTGGGTAATCAGGATAAGCTGAAGTAGGAGTAGGGAGAGAATGAAGTCTCAGGCCTTTGTTACCGAGGGCCTTGCCCAATCCCCTGCCTGTTTGTTAACCATAAAATATCTTGAAATGATAATGATGATTTGTATTAATAGCTAGCATGTATTAAGCATTTAGTACTTAGCAAGCCCTTTCATAAGCATTTTTCCTGAGCTTGCCCAGTGACTGCGGCCTCCTTTACAAATAAGAAAACTAAGGCTTAATTAAGGGGAACAGAACAATGTTTCAACCTGGGTAGTCTTACCGTAGAAACCTAAACTCTGATAAAAAGTTGTGCCCGCTTGTTCCAGACCATCAATGACTAGCAAATAAATGGGGTGATAAATGTGATTAGGTGGGAGTGATTTGAGAAATTCAACTATATATATTATTAAAATCTCCTTGTAAAAAAGTCAACTTTATGAACTCTTGAATAGAAACAAGCCAATCTTAACATACCATTGTCTGCCCATAGGATGTCTTGCTGAGGTCATTTTCCTTTGTGGTTCTTGATGAAAAAAATTGCCTCTTGGAAAAAAAGAGGAAGGAAAGAACGAAAGAAAGCAAGTATGTTTTGGGGCATTTGGCTTCTTCTATACCCTAGCATATCATTTATTTCCTTTTTAATTCATTCACTGTCTGTGTCCCTTAAATTGTCTGCTTCCTGATGATAGGACATGTTTTGTGCTTTTTTTATCCTAAGTCCCCAGAATAGTGATTAGATCAGAACAGTATTTGTTAAAACCTGAATTGATAAATGACTGGTGAATAGATGGATTTACTTCGGACTTCCAGGGCCCTAGGCTTTGAAGCTACTCTTCTCCACTCCCTCACTGTGTGACTTTGGATGAATTGTTTGATATCTCAGTTCTTTAAATGAGGACGGTGACAGCTGCTGCCCAGAGCAGTTTGGTAATTGAAGGAAGAGAGTATCTAGCGCCCAACTCTGTTGCTGGCAGGACTCAACCTTGATAGTTGTTGCTCACCCCACATATGCCTATCTCTGATGTTTAGTGTATATAATGGAAGCCCAGAATTGGCATGAAATTCAGACTCAGTGGTAATAAGTCATCTTGTCACTTAGAGTGTGTCCCCTCTAGAGAATTTACACTCCTAATGGTTTGGCTAAATTTTTGCCTCATCTTAGTTAATCATTATCTTAACTGCTGATTTTCATGCCCAATATAGATATATATTTTTAAAATTATCTAGGGAACTTAACACTGGCCCAGGAAAGCTTTCTGCTGTCATGCAGAGGGAATTAAGCTAGTCACAATCAAATCTTTCCTCATCAATAACCAATTTAAACCATTATTTCAATTTAATATCATTCTGAAAGCAATCTTAATCAATTTAGACTTGATAGACTTCCTGAAAGAATTGCCTAATTAAACTCTCTATAGAATAAAATGATTCTGCCTAGTCATCCCAGTGGTGTTAGGAAACAAGAAAACAGAGAAGAATAATATTTGGTAGCTGACCATCAGAAAACACCCAACAGAGGTTAGAGGCAACGGGACTATTCACATGAAAAATTTTTCAGAGCCGGGCCGGGCTCGGTGGCTCACGCCTGTAATCCTAGCACTTTAGGAGGTCAAGGTGGGTGGATCATAAGGTCAAGAGATCGAGACCATCCTGGTCAACATGGTGAAACCCCGTCTCTACTAAAAATACAAAAAATTAGCTGGGCATGGTAGCATGTGCCTGTAACCCCAGCTACTCAGGAGGCTGAGGCAGGAGAATTGCCTGAACCCAGGAGGCGGAGGCTGCGGTGAACCAAGATAGCCCCATTGCACTCCAGACTGGGTAACAAAAGCAAAAAAAAAACTCAACAAAAAAAAAAAAAAAAAAAAAAAAAAAAAGAATTTTCCAGAACCATTCTGAAAAGAGAGCAGTAATTATGTGTTTTCATACCACAGGACTCTCACTTTGGCACTCTTTCTCTTTGTTGAGTTCCTGACTTTCTGTAAACCCAGAGGCTTGTCACTCTTCCATTCTCAGAGTCATCATGTACAGACTTGCAGGCTGTGTGCTCCACAAAATTTTGAAGAGGTAGTAAATTGAGTTTGAAATACAGCTCAGGTGGTTCCTGGTCCATGAAGTTGTCTATGGAGTACTGTCCATTTAGAAAATGAAGCTCTTTTCTAATTCACAGAAACACGCCCTAACCTTATTCTGTCCTTCCTGTATTACTTTCCTAGAGTTGACATAACAAATTATCATGCTGTGTGGCTTAAAACAAGAGAAATGTATTATTTTACATTTCCAGAGGTTAGAGTCTAAAATCAGGGTGTCAGCAGTGCTGCACACACTCTGAAAGCTCCAGGGAAGAATCCGTTCCTTTCCTCTTCCAGCTTGTGTCAGCTGTTGGCATTCCTTGGCTTGTGAATGCTTCTCTCTGTCATTCATCTTCATATCACCATCTTCCCAGAGTGTCTGTTTTATATCTTTTTGTTTCTCTTTTGTAAATATACTAGTGTTGTTATTCAGGTCCATCTACATAATCAAAGAAAATCTCTCAAGATCCATAGCTTAGTTACATCTGCAATGATCCCTTTCCCAAATAAGGCAGCATTTGCAAGTTCCAAGGATTATGACTTGATATCTTCGGGTGCCCACTATTTATCCAACTATACCTCTCAAAATGCTTCCAGACAGTATCCTGATCTTAGAGACAGCATGATGGACTGAGCACAGTTCTTCAGACAGATGAGGGGTTCCAAGCACAACTACATCTTAGTGCTATTAGGGACACCAAATTTAGATTTAGCCATGTTATTGTAAAACTTCGGGAAGATGTCTATGCCAAGGCTGTCCAACAGAACTTTAGAGGCGATGGCAATGTGACAAATCCTCTCAAAGTCAAGGCTGCAAATTTTTTGCCTGGCTTTTTACACCATAATTCTTTGACTTGTTGGAAAGAAGACAATCCTGAGACACATAGAAAGTTGTTTCTGCTTCTTCTATGTGCCATGACAGTCATGACAGTCTTGTTTGCTGAAAAATAAGCTCTGCAACCTGTTTCTGGTAAAAACCTAGCATTCAGATAGTGCATGGCCCTGATAAACCAAATATGATCTCGGGACTTTCAATGGAAAGCAAATTCTGGATGGATACATGCGATAGAAAGACCTTTAGAATCAGTGGCACAGATTTTCATTATGAAACCCTAAGCTCTTCAGGAGAAAAGATAGGAAAGGATGTGTAAGTGAGTAGGTTATCAGCTGGTAAAAAAATATTTCTCTGAGTAAATGAACATAGCTTTAATAGGAAAACTAGTAGGGCATTGCTATGGTTTGGCTCTGCATCCACACCCAAATTTCATGTTGAATGGTAATCCAAAAATGTTGTAAGATGGATGTAATGGAAGATTATTAGATCATGGAGGCGGATTTTCCCCTTGCTGTTCTCATGACAGTGAGTGAGTTCTCATAGACCTGTTTGCTTAAAAGTGTGTAGCACTTTCCCCTTTGCTTTCTCTCCTGCTCCACCATGGTAAGAGGTTCTGGCTTTCCCTTATCCTTCTGCCATGATTTTAAGTTTCCTGCAGCCTCCCAGTTATGCTTCATCTGTAGTCTGTGGAACTGTGAGTCGATTAAATGTATCTTCAAAAATTACCCAGTCTCACATAGTTCTCTGGAGCAGAGTGAGAAGAGACTAATATAGAAAATTGGGGCCGGGCGCAGTGGCTCATGCCTGTAATCCCAGCACTTTGTGAGGCCAAGGCAGGCAGATCACCTGAGGTCAGGAATTCAAGACCAACCTGGCCAACATGGCAAAACCCTGTCTCTACTAAAAATACAAAAATAACCTGGGCATGGTGGCGCGTGAGTGTAGTCCCAGCTACTTGCGAGGCTAAGGCAGGAGAATCTCTTGAACACAGGAGGCGGAGGTGGCAGTGAGCCGAGAGTGTACCGCTGCACTCCAGCCTGGTGACAGAACTACACTCCGCCTCAAAAAAAAAAAAAAAAGTTCTACTAGAGGAGTGGGCTTTGCTATAAAGATACCTGTAAATGTGGAAGTGACTTTGGAACTGGGTAGTGGACAGAGGTTGAAACAGTTTGGAGGGATGATAAGAAGAAAAGAAGATGAGAAAAAGTTTGGAACTTCATAGAAACTTGTTGAATGGTTGTGACCAAAATGTTGCTAGTGATATGGACAATGAAGTCTGGGCTGAAGTGGTCTCAGGTGGAGATGGGAAGCTTATTCGGAACTGGAGCAAAGGTCACTCTTGCTATGCTTTAGCAAAGAGATTGGAGGCATTGTGCTCTTGCTCTAGAGATCTGTGGATCTTTGAACTGCAGAGCTGCCCAAGGCCTTGGGAGCCCACTTCTCACGTCAGCATAGCCTGGATGTGAAACATGGAGTCAAAGAAGATTATTTTGGAACTTTAAGACTTAATAACTGTCCTGCTGGGTTTTCGACTTGCATGGGGCCTCATGCCCCTTTGTTTTGGTCAATTTCTCCCATTTGAAATGGGATCATTTGCCAATGCCTGTGCTCCCATTGTATCTTGGAAGTAACTAACTTGTTTTTTATTTTACAGGCTCATAATTGGGAGGGGCTTGGATTGTCTCAGTGAGACTTTGGATTTGGACTTTTGAGTTAATGCTGGAATGAGTAAAGACTTTAGGGGACTGTTATGAGGGCATGATTGTGAATTGAAAAATGAGAAGGACGTGAGATTTATGAGTGGCTGGGAAGGAATGATATGATTTGACTCTGTGTTCCCACCCCAAATACCATGTTGAATTGTAATTCCCAACGTTAGGGGAAGGACCTGGTGGGAGGTGATTAGATCATGGGGGCAGATTTTCCCATTGGTGTTTTTGTGATAGTGACTTCTCATGAGATCTTGTTGTCTGTAGAACACACCTCCTTCACTCTCTCTCTTTCTTACCTGCTTCACCATGGTTAAGACATGCTTGCTTCCCCTTCGCCTTCCACCATGATTATAAGTTGTGAGGCCTCTCCAGCCACGCTTCTTGCACAGCCTGTGGAACTGTGAGTCAGTTAAACTTCTTTTCTTCATAAATTACACAGTCTTGGGTAGTTCTTTACCGCAGTGGGGGAACAGACTAATACAGTCACCACAGTTGGTTAGGATATCTGCTTTATTTACTTTTTCTTAAATGAACATTATTGACGTTAAAATTGAGGCATTCTTATTGAAAAAAAAATAGCAAAATATACCCAAAAATATAAGAGGAAACAAGCACAAAGGTAATCCCTACATGCTTGACTTTTGTCCTTTCTGGATGTCATTAACCAGGTCCAAGCCATTGTTCTCTTTTACCTGGATTATTACAACCATATTCTAGCCTTCAGTTATCCTTCCATGTTTGCCCATAAAATGTTTATGTAATTGATAAAATTTTACTGCAATGATTTCCTATTGTCTAAAAATAAATCCAAATCCCAGAACAAGCCTCTTTCTAATTTAGGAGTTTTTCATTTTTCAACTATACCCTTCTCCTAAGTGCTTCACTCTCTTTGGCTAAATCTGTGGAAACACTTTTAATTTCATGACAGTCTGATGTTCTCCCTCACCAAAGGACCTCTAGAATTGTTTTTTCATCACCAGAAACCCTGCATCTACCTGCTACCTTCACTTGTTTCCCATCCTCCCTTTTACTTTCTACCCATTCTTCTGGCCAGAGCTTGTGTGTATGTTTTCCTGGAACTTTCATCTGAGTCTACAACTCTAGATTACACGATCCTCCCCTGGGCTTACACAGAACCCCACACTTCTTCAGTCATTGTCTATATATTATACTTGTTGCTCACCAGGGTATAACATATCCCCACTAGATGACAAAGTCTCTGAGGACAGATTGTATCTCTTCTGCAATAGTATTGTCAGTATTTATGATAATATCTAAGATATTTGAGCCATTCCGTAGATATAAATGGAATACATATTAAATGTTAACAAAAGGATTACTCCAAGACACACCATAGTGTTTAAGAGCAAGGCCTCTAAATTCATATTGTTTGACTACAAACCTCAATGTTGTCAGTTGTTAACTTTTGACTATAGGCAGAATACTAAATCTCTCTGAGCCCTGATTCACTCACACATAAAATGATCATAAAAATAGTGTATGGAAGATACAAAATATGGTGACACACTGTGTGTCATGGCCTTTTAGGAGTTCCCACCCTTGAGTTCAGGCTGAACTTATGAATTGTTTCTAATCAATAGAATATATTAAAATGATGGGATGTCATTCCATTGATTATGCTACATTATATGGCAAAGGGAATTGATATGGTTTGGATCTGTGTCCCCACCCAAATCTCATGTTCAGTTGTAATCCTCAGTGTTGGAGGTGCAGCTTGGTGGGAGGTGATTGGATCATGGGGGCAATTTCTCATGGTTAAACATCATCCCCCTTAGTTCTGTCATGATGATAATCAGCTCTCATGAGATCTGGTAGTTTAAATGTGTGTGGCACCTCCCCTCACTCTCTCTTGCTACTGCTCTGGCTGTGTAACTCGTGCCTGCTTCCCCTTTGCCTTCCACAATGATTGTAAGTTTCCCAAGTTTTCCCCAGCCGTGCTTCCTGTACAGCCTGCAGAATCGTGAGCCTGTTAAACCTGTTTTCTTTATAAATTACCCTGTCTCAGGTATTTCTTTATAGCAGTGCTAGAACAGACTAATACAGGAATGGAATTCCATTGCCATGACTACATTACATTATATAGATCTCCATCTAAGACTATAGTTTAAGAAAGATTCCCTACTGACCTTAGGAATGCAAACAGCTGTGTTGTGAGTGGCCTATGGAGAAGAGCATGTGGCAGGGAAATGCAGGTGGCCAGAAAGAGCTGAGGGTAGCCTCCAACTGACCACCAGTGGAAGCAGAGTTTTCAGTCATAAAGCCACAGGAAATGAATTCGGCTCACAATCTGAGTGAGCTTGGAAGCAGATTCTTCCCTTGTTGAGCCCCTAGATGAGAATGCAGCTTTATTAAAGTGTAATTATAGCTTTGTGAGACCTTGAGCATAAAACCCAGCTAAACCATGCCTGGACTGCTGACCAACAAAAACTGTGCTATTACAAGTGTATGTTCTCTTAAGCTGCCAACATTGTGGTGATTTATTACACAGAAATAGAAAACTAATGCAGAGTTCATCTACCATATAGTTTTTTTGGAGGATTATGTGAATTAATATTCAGAACATGCTTAGAACCATGCGTACTACCTAGCATTATATTAGAAATTTTTAAATAAAATGAAAACTAAGTGTTTCTATTTCTTAAAAGCATCTAATGTTAATATTGTATGTTTTATTTATTCTTTCCATTATTTCCTCTATATTTTATAGTTGGAATTGCATATAGGTTGTACCAGAAACCTATATTGTATTGATAACTTCCTAATGCTAAATTGTATCTGTGTGTAATAATTTGAGTAACTGTTTCCTGTTTATAGATATTTAATATCCTTCTATTTTTTCTAAATTATACATAGTATGGACTTGATTATGGGGTTAAAATTACATCAATTATTTAGTAATTATTATTTAGAATATAATATTTATATTAATTTTGTTTACTTTCAAATATTTGTTTCCTTTCACGCAACTGCTGAGCATTGAAAATTTTATAATCTTTGTTTATAAATAAAAATAATGAAATAATGAGAGCTTATTGCCTTAAATTCTTCTAAATTTAATTCCTTGCAGAATGCCTCAACTTCCAAAACATGAAGAACACAGTACTTCACCCATTTTACCCTAAAGATTACTGTAAGACTAAAATTCCATGTTGAGGTCAACTGACTTTTCTTCTTAGAAGAAGACCAAATTGCTTAATCTTTCTTTAAGCCATTGGACTGAAGATAAATGCTACAGTGTATATATTTTGAACAGCAATGTCAATATTTTACTTTTAGTCAGTAATCACTTTGGCTGCCAGGATTTCAATGCTGTCTAAATTGACAGGAGAAATATATCCATCTTGATGGCACAGAGATTATCCAATCAACTGTGAAAGGGTAAAGATCATGTATTTTTGGTAATTATTTATTATTTCATAACATTTTAAAGCATTGTTATGCATCTAATCACAGACTAATGACATAATGTAATGCTTAAGAGATTTACAGAAATTAGTATCATATATTCTATGAAACAAAGGAAACTTTGATAGATCTAGGAATAACTGAACTATTGTATTTTGATATATACAAGTATTATCATCATTTAATATGTGTGAACCTCACCCATGGATAGGTTAGGATTACAAAACCTACATTAATGTGTTGATGTGAGAATAGATGGAATGAAATCTGTATGCAACTTTTTAAATTTAATGCAGAGACTGTGTGCCCCTGCCCATCATTAATGCAAATGAACAAATTAAAAATATTTGAACTGTTTATTATTTTTTTGTTATTTGAGAATCTCTGTTGCTTGACTGGAGTGCACTGGCGTGATCTCAGCTCACTGCAACCTCTGCCTCTAGGGTTCAAGCAATCCTTCTGCATCAGCCTACTGAGTAGCTGGGATGTAGGTGCCTGCTCAGACACACAGCTATTTTTTGTATTTTTAGTAGAGACAGGCTGGTCTCAAACTCTTGACCTCAGGTGGTCCTCCCATCTCTTCTGCAATCCCAAAGTTCTGGGGTTACAGGCATGACCCATGGTGCCAGGCCTGAACTATTTATTCTCAACATATTAAATTCTCTAGTTAATTTCTAGGCAAATTTGTCTTTATACAATGTCTTCTACAAAAGACCAAAACATCTGAGTGTCTGAGTGAAAAGTGAGAAATCTACCCAATCAGCATCATTAGACTAACATAATTGTTTAGATGAAATGTTTCTTAACTTACATGAGTAAGTGAAACTTGGGGCTGAAGATATTATGCACACACCTAATTCCAGCTTAAAGATAAAGCAAAGTGGATGTTAGATTGATCTCATCAAACAGTTAGATGATTGAAAACAGGTAGATAAATTATATGGCTGACTTCAAAAATGGGTGGCCATACTCACGAAGTAGTTTTCCAAGAAAGTATTTGTGTTCTTCAAGCCACATGTTATAAGGAGAAGAAATAGGAAGAGGGTCTTGGTTGAAGGTTATAGGTAGAGTGAGGTGATTAGTACAAATACCTCAGTTAAAAAATATATGTGTATATATATGTATATATATATATATATATATATATATATATATATATGGTGCCTGTATTGCTTATATCTACTCAGGGAATCTTCAGTAAATAAATTTGATGACTTGTGAAACTGTAAAAATTTCAAGTTGAAACATTACTTTTAATCTTGATTATCTTTATGAGTGGTTTACACATGGAGAAAAATAAATACATTTATATTACGAAGACTCAGTTACCTGCTTAAAAATACCCTGTATTGTATTGAAAATACACTGTAGCCTGAATTGTAACTCTAATATCCCACGTTTAAATGTTGTCTTTAATATGATTCTTCCCTACAGAAGGCCCATAGTTAGGACCTAGGTTGCCTTTTGTGAAATCAATTGATCACTCTATTTGTTAAATAATTTTAGAAGGAATATATGATGATGTGCAAAATCTCTTTCCTTAGCAATTTTGTGTTACTATAAAGGAATATCTGAGACTGGATAAATATACGAAGAAAACAGTTTTAATTGGCTCAGGATTCTGCAGGCTGTACAAGAAGCATGGTTTGGGCATCTGTTCAGCTTCTGGTGGGGACTCAGGGAGCTTTTACTCATGGAGGAAGGTGAAGTGGGAGCAGGCACGTCACATTGTGAGTGCTAACAAGAGAGAGAAGGGGGAGGTCCCAGGCCCTTAAACCACCAGCTCTCAGGTGAACCATCAGAGTGAAAACTCACTCATTGTCATAAGGACAGCACCAAGCCATTCATGAGAAGTCTGCCTTCATGACCCGCACACTCCCCACCACGCCCCACCTCCAATATTGGTGATTACACTTCAACATGAGATTTGGATAGGACAAACATTCAAACTATATTACTATTGATAGAAAGTTGTAATGTGACAAACACATGCTCCAAAGTGTAGAAGATTGTAATATTGGGTCACAACTGTTTATTTTTTCCCTACGCTTGTCATATTTTCCTATACACAGAATATACTTTTCTGCCCTGTTGCCTTTTGGCTTGGATCTGTGATTTCCTTTGGAAACTAAAATGTGGACACATATACGATACACCACATGTAAGCCAAAGCTTTAAATTTACTTGTTCTTGAACTTCATCATGAAAAAACCATGCCTCAGAGAGCAGCTGTTTTAGCCTTGTTTCTGAAATAAGAAGACGCATTGAGCTGAGGCCAGCAGAGCCCAGAACCTGGGAAAAACTATGATCAGTCTAATCGAACTACACATTGCTAGTTCTGTGTAGATGAACAAGAAATGTATTTTTAAAACAATGGAAACATTAGAGTTGTTTGTTACTGCAGGGAAAACTGATAGCTGATAGATAAGTAGACAGGGCATGTTAAACCTAAGTCTAGATATATCTAGGTTGTGATAGTGACTCTACTACTTAATAAATTTTTGTGCTTGGGGAAATATTGTCATGTTATGATAATCTTTAGCATTATCATTATTTTAGTTGACATTAACAACTCTGACAAATAAACACCAAAATTTCAGATGTTTAATGCCTTAAACATTTATTTCTTGTACATACAACTGCTCAAGGTAGGCATTTCTGGTAGCAGACTTTTCTCCCTGTAAAAATTCAAAGACATGGCCAGGCATAATGGTTCACACCTGTAATCCTATCACTTTGTGAGGCTGAGCTGGGGAGATCTCTTGAGCTCAGGAGTTCAAGACCAGCCTGGGCAACGTGGTGAAACCCTATCTCCACAAGAAAACAGTGTAAAAATTAGCTGGGTGTGTTGGTGCACTCCTGTAGTCCCTGCTACTCAGAAAGCTGAGGTGGGAGGACTACCTGAGCCTGGGCAAGTCAAGACTGCAGTGAGTCATGATCTGCATCGCCCTTCAACCTGGTGACAGAATAAGATCTTACCCTGTCTGAAAAAAAAAAAAATAGTCAAAGACCCAACACCATGTAATTTTGTGTTCCCACCATTCCCTGTGTGTCCTCTGAAGCCATCAAACAGAAGTGGGAAGGCAATGTGAAGTTCCATCTACTTTTTAATCCTGTTGGTCAATTTTCCTCATTTCTACTCATTTTGTGGGGGCCAATCTTGCCCCACCTGTGTGCAAAAATGTGCTGCTAAATAAAGTTCCTAATTGGGAATCCTCTTGCCAGAGGCAGCTGTATACTATGGAAGAGGAAGCAGAGATTTTAATTGGACAGTTAGTCTCCCTTGCTACAATAATCATCACAAACATGCACTGAGGGGTTGAATTCTAGGCACTGTCCTAATCTGAAAAGACAGCTGTGTGTGGAGGGATAGAGAGAAAAAGAAAAAATAAAAGAAATAAAGGTAGAGAAGAAGAAAGAGATCCTTTTCATTGACTTAGTACTGTTTTTATTAGAAATAGTAAAAAACAAACAAAACAAAACAACGACAAAAAAAACATTAAACCCAAAGGCATAAAATAGCATCCTCTGACTCTGGACAAAGAAAGATATATATTTACAGAGCTTTCCATTCAAAGACATACTATTTAAGAAATACTAAATTAAATTTTAATAATTGTGTATGATCTCCTGTTTGTCAACAATCTTAATGTCGTGGTCCTACATTTAGAAAGTCAGATGAAGTATTATATTACTCTGGATTTCTAATAAAACTATGCATCTCTTTTTTGAGAGGAAACTACTCAGATAAAAATAGACTTGCCACTAGGAGCATTTGCATGGAAAGAGATTTTTTTTCAAAGGAATTTATTCCCACAATTGTGGGAGCTGTCAAGTCAGAAACCCATATGGAAGGCTGACAGGCTGGAAATTCAGGTAAAGTTGATATTGCAGCTTTGAGTCCAGATTCTAAAGAGGAGCAGGCTAGCACTTAGTCAGGGTTTCTGTATTGCTGCCTTGAGAAGAATTACTCCAGGGAAACTCAATCTTTGCCCATTAGGCCTTCAACTCATGGGCCATCCACAGTATGGAAGCCCATCTGCTTTCTGAGTTTACAGATTTAAATATGAATTATATATAAAAAGTACCTTGACAGCAACATCTAGACTGATGTTTGGCAAAACAAACAAAAACCAAAAAAAATAACAAAGAAAAAAACAACAACAACCAAAAAACCTGAGCACCATAGCTTAGCCAAGCTGACAGCTAAAATTAACCATCACACTTTATCAACTTGACTTTGAATTTTCTCTGTTTCCTTAAATGACATTAACACTTGAATCTACCTCATATAATTCTGATGGTGACAAAAGTGATAATATATGCAAATTACTTGAAAGAGCCATTGCATTGAGCACATGGTTCCTCCATATTACTTTTATTTATTCTCACTCTACCTTGGCCTCTTGGGAGGTATTTTTCATTTCTTCTTCTTTCATGGATGAGATTGTCAAGTCATTTCATAACTTCACGTCTCAGACTCTTCAACCCCAAATGCATGTAACAAAAGCCATTTGCAGAATTTTTGTGAAGATTACAAATTACCCATGTAAAATATCTGCCATAGTATGTGGCCCATGAAAAACCCTTACAAAAACAAAACACAGGTGATTTTTTAGCAGGAGGAACCAATGTATTTTTCTGTCTACTTTTTACATGTCTGTATCATCCCAGGAAAGGGAGAATAGGAAATACTTTCTGGTAAGAAGTATTAAATTTAAGTCCCAGGAGGAAGACTTCAGTGAGAAATAGAAAATAGAAGCAGTCTCAAACATAAAAGCAAAAATCTAAAAATTCCAGGTCTTAAGAGTTTGTTCTTAATAGGGCTGTGCAATTTTAAGCGAAGAGCATTTTTTTCAGCAACCATCCATCATGTAATGGAATGAGGAAGGGAAGAGACACAGAGAATAGACAGAAGAGAGTCACTCATATATGTGATTTGTCATTCACTCACCATCTGCAAAACAGTTTTTGTTTCCTCTCCTGACTCTGAGCCATCTCTTATTATTTATCCAAATTCTTCAAAACAATGCTCTATGGAGAGCATCATTTTTGGAGAGCTCTATGGAGAGCATTATTTTGGAGAATTTGGATAAATAATAAGAGCTGGCTCAGATCTCTTATTATTTTGGTTAGATCTCCATGGTCAAATGTGGTAACAGCATCTGTAAGTACTTTAGCCCTCCCTGGAAAGAAATCTTATCTTTGCCTGTGATGATGAAATAGAATAAGAAATATGGTGACATAAAGAGAATAGGTGACAGCCTCACACGTTCGATGACTTCTCTGGCTTCATCAGGCTGCAGAAGTGTGGCCTAGGCAGGTCATCTTAGAATGGTTCCTATCAGAAAAATTTCTGTTCCGCTGACCATGATGTTAATAGCTTACCATGGATGCAAAGGAGCCAAAAGGAAAGAGTAAGGCCATGTTTGTTTGCCCAGCTTTCCTGTTGTAACTATCCCATCTTTTTTTTTTTTTTTTAATGTTTGTGGCTGATCCATTGCTAGGTTTTACATACAATTAATGTAAAAGTCTATTTTCTTTGTACAACTTCTGGCTTCTCTGAGTCTTACCTCTAAAATATTTGTACAAGGATAAAGTGCATCTTCTAAAAGAAACAAAAAAAAAATTTCATTGAACTACCTTTTTTCTTCAAAATGACTTAGTTATATTCTCTTCTGAATTAGTAAGCTAGATAATGTCTGCCTCTAAAAATCCATCATCTTTAAAATTATACAAGTTTTCTTTATTGTTTTGTGCAGTAGACTGAAATGTGAAAATCTGAATTTCCTGGGACAATCATTTAGTTTGAAAGACAGTGTTATTCTTAAAAGAAGAGGCTCATGACTTCTCAACAATAAACACACTTCAGAAAAGGGGGAAATAGGGATATTAAAGTGAAATATTTTGAATATATGCACATATGTATATTCTTCCTACAGAATAATCCATAATTTTCATTATATACTCACAGGAGTAGATAACCCATAAAAATGAAGCGTCACTGCTTTTAAATTTGAATTCTACTACAACCTCAAAGGAGATTGTTGAATCTAAACATTTTACAAGAAAAATCTGTCCTTGAACTAGAAAATAGCTAGTCCTACGCTTATCTGTTACTGTTATAAAATGAAAGAATTCATTGAGTCTTTTCATTAGACATAAAAGCTTTCATGATATTCATTCACTGAATGACAAGCTATATTGATCTCCAATGAAAATATTATAATGTTTGCTATAAAATGCAGCATATGCAAACAGCTCATCTCAGATATTTCACATACATGCTTCTTTATTATATGAGGTTAGTTATTTTGATATTCTTGGAGGCTTTCTTATAATCTTTTAAAAAATAGTTTTATATATTTAGAGGGTACAGCTGCAGATATCTTACAGGCATAGCAGTGAAGTCTGGAATTCTTGTGTACCCATCACACAAATAATGACCACTGTACCCAACAGGTAACCCTTAAACCATCACTCTCCTCCTACCCTCTCACCTTTTGTAGTTTCTGGTATCTGTCACTGCACTCTGTATGTCCATATGTACCCACGTAAACTCCCACTTATAAGTGAGAAAATGCAGAATTTAACTTTCTGCTTCTAAGTTATTTCTTTCTGCTTCTGAATTAGAATAATGGCTACCAGTTTCATCCATGTTTCTGTAAAAGAGGTGATTTATTCTCTTTTATGACTGAATAGTATTCTGTGGTATATGTGTACCACATTTTCTTTGTCCAGTCCTCCGCTGATAGACACTTAGACTGATTCCATACTTTTGTTTGATGTTGTGAACAGTACAGCAATAAACATTTGAGTGCAGGTATCTTTTGGATATAATGATTTCTTTCCTTTTGGAAATATAGCCAGTAGTTGTACTGCTGGGTTGAATGGTAGTTCTATTTTTAGTTTTTGAGAACTCTCCCTACAGTTTCTCATAAAGGTTGCAACTATTTATATTCCTACAAACGAAGTATCAGTGGTCCCTTTTCTCCTCATCCTCAACAATATCTGTTGTTTTTAGAGTTATTAGTAATAGCCATTCTGACTGGTGTAAGATGCTATCTCATTGTGGTTTTAATTTCTATTTATCTGATGATTAGTAATATTAAGTATTTTTTGTTTTGTTTGTTAGCCACTTGTATGCCTTCATTTGAAGAAGGTCTTTTCAGGTCTTTTGCCCACTTTTTAATGGCATTATTTTGTTTTTATTCTCATTGAACTGCTTAAGTTCCTTGTAGATTCTGGATATTAGTCCTTTGGTGCATAGTTAACAAATATGTTTTCATTCTATAGATTGTGTACTCTGTTCATTGTTTTACTGTGAAGAAGCTTTTTAGTTTAATTAAGCTCCATTTGTATATTATTGTTTTTTGTTATGTTTACTTTTTTGGAGTTGGTCATAAATTCTTTGCCTAGGCCAATGTCCAGAAGAATTTTTTCTCTAAGATTTTTGTAGTTTGAGGTCTTGTATTTAGATCTTCAACCTATTTTGAGTTAATTTTTGTAGGTAGTGAAAAGTATGGTTCCCGTCTTTCTGCATATCCAGTTACCATTTATTCAATATGGTACCCCGTCCCCAGTGTATACTTTTGTTAACTTTGTTGAAGATCAGTTGGTTGTAGGTATGTGGCTTCATTTCTGGGTTCTCTACTCTATTCCATTAATCTATTTTTATATCAATAACATGATGTTTTGTTACTATAGCCTTGTAGGATAACTTCAAGTCAGGTAATGTGATACTTCATGCTTTATTCTTTTTGCTTAGGTTTGCTTTGTCTACTCAGGCTTGTTTCGGTTCCATATGAATTTTAGAATTTTTTTTTCTAATTCTGTGAAAAATGACATTGATCATTTGATAAAGATTGCATTCAACTTTTAGATTGCTTTGGGCAGTATGGTCATTTTAATATTGATTTTTCCAATTCATGAGCATGGGATATTTTTTCACTTTCAGCGGTGTTTTATAGTTCTCCTTATAGGGATCTTTCACCTCCTTGGTTAAATATATTCCTACCTTATTAATCTTAATACTCATTTCATCTAAGGTATTATATAAGAAGAGAGAAAAATATAATACTATGACTCAGATGGCAATTCTCTTTTCTATTCTTCCTTTCTCCATGATTTCCTTCTACATAAGACACATGTGCAACCATGTTAAATGCAGGGTGGGAAAACTAAGTAGCAGACTGTCTTGTTAGCTCCAAACCAGGTCATATTACACAAATCATGAGATTAGCTTCCATCTTTAGACAGTGCTGGGTTCTTCAGATTTCTTACCAATTAGCCATCAACAAGTCATAAAACTGGGAGAATAAAATATAAAAATGAAAAGGGACCATCACATTCCTCTTGCATGAGGTATGATGGTCTTAAGGTATGTGTGTTTGTGTGGATGTGGATGTGCATGCAGTACTAATTTGAGAATTTTCACTGTACAAGTGCAAAACTCACCCTGTTTTTGTGCAGTTCAGAGGAGCTAAATAACTTGAATACATAAACATAGTATTGAGTTGCAGAGTTTTATAGATAGGAAGGGGTATTCTATTACCTTTATTATAGGTAACAATGCATCTGAAAAATTAGATGAGACATTAAATTGAGAAATCAATTTTAAGTGCTTAGTACATAATAATAATAAACATAATTGATCCCTAACCATAGGTTGAGGACTGTGTTAATTAAGCACCTCATATCCATCATCACCATTATCCTCAAAACTACGAAGTAGGCAATACATTGGTATGCTCACGCTATGAATGAAGAAACTTCAACTAAAAGAGATGAAAGAGAAAAAGTCATCTCAGATCCTGAATGGTTTTGGAATTCAGGAACCTGTAACTCCAAAGTCTATGTTTTTAAGCATTTGACTATGTTTTCTCCATAGCAATCTTAACAGGTATGCAGTGAGAAGGAAGGCTTGGGGGATAGGCAATTGTATTGGTGAATAGATGTATTGTAAACAGACTATGAAAGGAGAGAAAGAGAACAACACGGAACTCCATAGATGTTAGCTAATATTAGAACTTTATTAGTTCCCAAGGTCACCTAGACTATTGCTGTAGTCAAGATGAGGTTTCTGATAGTCCAATTCAATCTTGTCTTCATTTTATTTTTGCAGATCACATGCTACCTCCTTCTTTCTGTTTCTAACTAATATATTCATTCTAGAAAAATATAGCTGCAGACCTTTTCACTGCACCTTTTTCACTGTAACTTTAGATATCAAATCTGAAATGCTTTAATGGTTAATTTAAATTGAAATAACTATTTCATTATCAAAACACTCTAATTCACCATGAATACTGTCTCCTTTTATTCATACCCTTCAATAATTGATTTTGCTTCTAAATTACAATGCAGTGGTTCATTATCCAGATACTACTAAGGCTTCTCCAGAATTGCTGTTTGGAAGGATGGAAGATTTTATACCCTAGGCTCAGGCCTAGCCTGTTTTCCAAAGTTGTCACTCAACTTCTGGTGTGTTTGGTTATCTAGTGCAACTAGATCTCTGCTTTTGTTTCTCATTATTGTTACATTTTTTTCACATGATTATTGACCCACCGTGCACTTGCAAACTAAAATCAAATTTAACATGTTGTTCAAAAGAGTCTCGAATAACCTGAGGATCAACGGTTCAGTAAAACTGCAATTGTAATGAATGTCTATATGTTCCAATGGCTCCCTGTATTTGGCGCCTTTATAGCAATAAGCACAGTGTACTGCAAATCCCTGAATATTTGTGTGTCTTTCTTCTTAGACATTAAGCTCTTTGAGGTCAGGGACTATATGTGTCTATTATGTATTCCAAACTCTTAACAATGGAGGAGGTATTCACTAAACAGTAGTAAAATAGTGAATGCATCCATGGTAACAAAGACTTCAGGGCACATCATATTCTTTTTATGTAATATGCAAAATATGCTTCTCATGATTGTTTACACCTTTCCCATGAAGCTGCATTAACTACAACCATCTGGTCTAATGTGTTGTGTCGGTCAATTTGCTAATTGCACTTTATTTTTTCCCTTATCATTTGCTCATACTCCACCATTATATGAATAATTTTAATCATCTGCTTTGCACATTTCACTTCCTACACAAAATCTCCAGGGTCTCTTCTATATCTGGAGAACCCTCAAAGGCTTATTTACCAGAACCCTCTACCTCCTAATAATACCAATAATCTCCAGTCATAATATAGAGTTTTACAAAATTGTATGCTCTAATTGATCTATAGAGCATATAGATTTGTCTGCTCAACGCTGCATTTCCTTTCTCTCATTATGGTATATATTTCCCGTATCCCTTCTACCTTTTTAATCTTTCTTCATTCTTGTTGTAAGATTACTTTTCCACTGAAATTCATTTCAAATTTTACTTTTTCTACAAAGATTTCTTCTGTTGCTTCTCAGATCTCATATCCTAAGGAACCAAAGACCGAGACATTATAAAGCATTTGAAGTTTCAAGTCAGAACCTCTATGGAGTCTCTTTTCTTAAGTACGCAGTTGGAGGTCAGACCCATTTTTAACCATTAACTTTTCCACTTGCCAGTGGTACCTTTCTTCTCCCATTTTTAAACTGGTTGTAATAATCATAGAGAAATACCGTAAGAATGAGATGAGAAAAACACTCAAAGCACCTTGCATGTATGACATGCTTTTCCAAAACTTAGTTACCTTTTATGTTTTTTTTCTGAGTACTTCAGTATTCAAGCATGTCTAGTCCAGGATGTTGGAATGAAATTATTGACATTATATGATTAGGAAGAGTGGGGATTTTCTCAGTATTTCTGATATAATACAATGTGTCTGCAGAATCACTAAAAGTTTTATGATTTGAAAATACATAAAAAAATCAAACATTCAAATAATTTTTAGCTTATGAGATTAAATATTCATTTCAAAAAAATGATGTGGTCACTGGTTTGCTCTGAAATGGTTAGAAAATGGGAATGGAAACTCAATATGTTTGGCCCATTTCCAAATTTTCTGCTTTAATCCATGTTTCTCCTAATGCTATGACCCCACATGAGAAGGAAAAAATAGCAACAAAAAATGTCCCGTTGCAGAAAGAAAAACAGGACTGAATGTGATCTTGTCTTAGGTTATTTATGTAACCTTTTAAGAATTAGATGTGTTTGAATAAAGCACCATCGCTTGCTTTCTTAGGATGATGGTTTTATTAAAAAGCCTTTCTGCTGAAACCTGGAATGCTTTGCCTGGAGAAGCAGGTCAGAGTTCACAGTTGAAACTGCTCATGCAAAGCGTGTCTGAAACTACTACCCACATAAAAAAATGACAGTGTCTGTGTGTTTGTGTGTGTAAGTACGGGTGCATGTGTGGGTGCATGCATTCCTGCTTTACTTCAGGAAATAAGGAAGTGAGCCTGAGAAGGAGGAGCTAGAGGAAGAAGAGGATGCTGGCATGAGATTTCAGTGAGCATTTTACATAGTTCTACACTGTTCTTGTAGTGACAGCATGGTGCAACATACAGATAGTTTGGAAGCCTGGGAGAGCATAATCTTTGACAAGAGAAAGTAAAACAAACCACATTTATCTCTGATTATTTATCAGATTCATAATCATAAATCTTAAACCAGAAGACTCAGAGCAACCCCTTATCTTTTGAAGGCACAAAACAGAACTTCCCTACCTGTCTGGTGTCTCTGGACTGAAATTGCGGGTCTGTCATTCGTGGGCAGGGATTCTCCTGGATGACAGGAGACAGTGTAGTGGGTCTGTGCAGGGAGAGTTGTTTGTCAGCAAAAATGGCTGGCTTCCTCCTCTCACTGCATGTGGAATGCTGATCATGATGAATGTTGCCTGAGTAACTGCATTGTTAGCACTGGGCATTTGACAGAGAATTGTCAGAATATCTTTTGCAAAGAATTCCAGGGAAGCAGATTTCTTCAATGTTTCTTTCTTTTCTCTCCCCCAATGCCGCCCAACTTTTGCTCCAATAATTAAACAGATGTCTAAAAATGAAGTAGAATTTTATATTTTTCATTCCGTAAAGAATTTATATATTCAGCCTATTCTTATAGAGTAAATAAAACATGCAAAATTACTGCTGTCACGGAACTTATATTTTATATAGAAAATAATTAGATAAATTAAAATATGCTAATTTTTATAATGTATGCTATGATAAAAAAAGTAATGAGCTGGAGAGAGGATAGTCAAAACAGGAGGAAGAAGAGGTGTGGTTGGTTATTTCAGATAGGGTAGTCAGGAAAACGCTATATGGGCCATTTGATAGAACCTCTGAAGAGAACAAATTAAGGCAGTAAGTTGAGATGTCATCTGACATAAGAATGCTTCAGGCAGAGGCAACAGCAAGTTCAAGCAAAGTCCCTGAGCCTAAGGCACATCCTGATAAAGTAAGAGAAAAGTGGTAAAATCTGAGCTTGGCCAGAGTAGGCCAGGGTATTAAAGAAATGTCATGTCAAAATAAAGTCCATCTATCATAGTATTAATGAGATAGGAAGGTCTGGGAGGCTTTTGAGCAGAGGCATGAACTAATTTCTGCCTGCAGGGAGAAGAGACAGAGGTCAAGACCCGAAATAGGAGTTGTTGAGAAAGATCCTATTGGAAGTGATTGGAGAAAAACTGACAGGGTTCCACAGGTGGAAAAGTGGACAGATTCTGCATGTATTTTGATAGTAAAGAAGACAGTATTTGGGGACTTGGATATGCACTGTGACAGAAATAGAAGATATACATGTAACTTCAATGTGTGAGGTCTGAACAACTGCAAGTACAAATGTGACATTTACTGGGTGGCTGATTTCATTTCATTTTTTAATTTGGTTCTTTTACTAGTACCAAAATTTACATGCAGAAATTAATGCTATAGTTCAAATGACTTTGCTTAGAAAAATACCTACTTGGTACTGTAATGCTGCTCAACTTAAAACAGTTAAACTTTTCTTCTTAAGAATGTCTTTCAATTTTATGAGCCATACAGGATATTCAGTCTCCATCTTCGTTTTAAGCATGGGAGTATATTTACCTTACTTTTGGCTCTTTTAAAAACATGATTTCAATTTATTAGGCATAAGATATCATCAGTATTTGAAAACAGCAAATGTAAAAGGCAGAGGGACTTTGCTTGCACTTGCTGTTGCCTCTGCCTGTGTAATTCTCCACAAAAGACTTTACTAGTCATACATATTTACTGAGGTTGTCCTAATTGGTTTTTTTAGTCCCATCTGTAAAACATTTTAACTTCACATAGTTTGCCCATAATAATGGTGAGATTTTATTCAAATAGATGTGATTCAGAGTGAATTATTACAATTTCTCAGGAAAGGTTGGAAAGTTAGGATTGAATAAAAAGTGAAGAATGAAAAAAGAAAGAAGGAAGGGAGGAAGGGAAGGGAGAGGAAGGGGAGGGGAGGGAAGCGAAGGGAAAGAAGAGAGGAAAGGGGGAAGGGAGGAAGGGAGGATAAAAGGAAAGAAAGAAGTATGTAGCAGTCATGAAGATTAAAGATAGCCCAAGGTATGAAAGTATAGCTGATGGGAGGAATGCATTCTAGTGTCCTGTAGCACCGTATGATAACTATAGCAAATGACAATTGATTGAATATTTTCAAATAGCTAGAAGAGTGGATTTTGAATGTTCCCAACACAAACAAATGATAAATATTTGAAGTGATTAATATATTAATTACCCTGATTTGATCATTATACGTGATATAAATATACCAAAATATCACACTGCATGCCAAAAATATGTATAATTATTATGTTCATTAAGATAACAATAAAAACAAAAAAATGAAAGAATATATATTTCTCAAATAACAAGAAGCCTAGAGGTCACAATCCACAACAAATTACCTTGCTCAGAAGTAAACGCTTGTTTATTTTAGCATATAATTTTAAGTCTTATAAAGTAACTGATCTACCTCTAGATTCATATCCAAGTCTCAGGAATGAAGAAAGGGAAATGGACGAGGATAAAAGTCAAAAGTCATGGTCTGAGCCTTCTATTGGGAAAACAATGGTCTCTACTACAAAGTTCCATCCTGTAGAATGCCTCTTGTATCTTAGTATCTCACAGTAGTCCACATGGACACAACCAGCTGCAAAAAGTGGATTTTTGTCGTTATAGTAACTATTTTCTTTCTCTTTTCACTTATTATTGAGGAAAGATTTACCTACCAAAAGCTGTAGGTAAGAAAAGTGCACAGTGTGATACAATTTTACTGACAGAGTACCAGTACAGTCTGTGACCAGATCAAGGCACGGAACATTAGAAGCACCCTATAACTTCTCCTCAGACTCTCTCCCAGTCACTGCATTCTAAAGGAATAAGGATGTTTTTTAGTGGGTGCATTGCTGGCCTCGATGCCTTTGGAAATGAAGAGAAGAATGGATATCAATTATGAAACTAGCAGCGTTTGCCACAGAAACATAAGGGACAAATTTAAACTGGGGAAGGAGATAATGGGAATAATATAACGACCCCAGATATGATGGGATGGTGTAATAGATGAACCAGAACATCAAGCTTGGCTCAAACATAAAGAGTTAAGAAGCAGCGGAAAAAAAAAAAAAATAGGAATCTCAGCGCAGAGCTGAAATTGGTTCTAGGCAGACAGTGCATCAAAAACTTGTATACCCCAAGTGGGGCCATGTGAGGCTTGTTTCTAAAGACTTCTTTTGTGTATATTTTTGTGACTCAAAATATGTATCCTTATATATGGTACCAATCATGTGAAATAGTCCAGTGAAAAATACATTAACTTTGAAAATGTTATGAACTAGGGATTAAAGTCCAGCTTGATGTCTTCATGAAAGTTTTTTTGAAAATTCAAATTCCTCATCAATGAAATCGTGATCATAACACTTCATAGATGGTTAAGACAATAAATTGGATGTGACTGGAGAAAAATTACTGGTTTGGAAGTGTTTCCTCCAATTGCCAAAGAGAATTGAGCAACTACCACATCAATTCCTACCCTCTTCACCACCTATCACTTATACTTCCTCAAGAAATAACACTCTTTCTTGCTGATGAAAGACAAAGTAGCTCTACATTTAAAAATGGAGAAAGGGGCATGGGTGTTAGCAGAAAAAAGCAATGTGAGGCTTGGCTCTGAGAAGGAACTGGAGGCTCCTGGGAAAAAATATGTTTCAATCATCGTGCTGTGTGATGGACATGTATTTTTAAAAGGGGAAGTAAAAAAAAATTAAATATCTCTGTAGAAAATATAACTCAATCTCCCACGTATTTTTAAAGATGAAAGTAACTGGTAATATTTGGCATTTTTTTTTTTTGGCTGGACTATGTTTCTTTAACTTTCACAGTGCTTTCAGACAAAATGTTACAGACCCCTCTTGATAAGGTTAAGCAATGAGAAATAACAGTCTTAGTACAGGGCTAGGCACACAGCCAATGTTCAAGAAACAGCCTCTTTTATAAATGACTGGCTTCGTTCTCTATGACTAATTATTGAAATGTATTTGTCAACGAAGCATAATCATCATCATCATCATCATCATCATCACATATTGAGAGCTTTCCAAGAGCTAGGCGCTGCTCACAACAACTCTAAAACCAAGAACAATAATTACTAATATTTAACAGATGAGGAAACTTAGGCTAAGAAAAGGTCTACCAAGTTAATAGAGGACACACATCTGGTAAATTTCTATCTCTGGAGTTTGAACTTAGGTAGTTTATATCTTATGCATTTAATCACCATGCTATGATTTGAGCAAAGACTACATTGTTTTAAAGCAGCTACAACTTTCCTATTTAAGTAAAGGTATGGGAGCAGGTATTTAGATATGTACATACTAATGAGTTTAGGAAAAATCAAACCTTATGGCCTTAAAACATTTGCTAATAATAAATCTAATTCACTCAGAATCAAGCTAGCTCATTTGTAGAAAATTAATGTTGAGAGCCAAAGTCTTTTTTCTTCTAATATTGGGTAAAAAACTGTTTGAAGCATACGACTTGACACTTTTATTTTGATTAACTTAGGATAAAGGCATTTTCACTTAATGTAGTGAAGCGACAAACTGATGAATGATACAAAATCTGACTCCCCTATGCAGCTCTAGAAAGTACAAGAGAAAACCAGAGTCAATTTTTCAAGAGGGAGAAAGGCAAATTATTCAAATGATGAGAATCTTTGGCAATGGCTTGGGAACCTGAGACAACGTCCAGTTGCCTTTGGCTATCCACAGTTTTGTGAATGAAATTATTCCTCATAACTTTTCAGTTTTTCTTTCTGTTTCAAATTAATAGTGATTTTGACGTTGAAAAAATATTTTTGAAATACGTGGAGGCAGAAATGTCTTTTTGTTTTTAGAGTGTAGGTCCCTTGTCCTTTTAAAATAACTTTAATTTACCAACTACCTATTTATAACTGTTTGAACCAGAGACTGGACATTCAGGACTACAAGAGCATTGTTTAATTTTATAAATGAGACTTGTCAAGGAAAAGACTTTCAAGTATAAAAATTAATTTGGACATCCAATAAGGAAAAATATTTAATTTATAATTATCATGCTTTGAGTAATTCCAACATGCCAGAATCCACATTTATCTCTTGATTTTTAATGTAAGAGTATTGAGACTCTTATAAATGTATCATTTTCTTTAAGATTATGCCACCAGTATAGAGAATGGTTATGATATGAGCCTTGAGAATATGATCTAAACTGTCTCCAAAGCCTGTGAGTCATCAATTTGATGCTTTAATAACACAGGTGACATCTTGCTGTGTCCTGAAAGAATCATACTGTAAAATTTGGGGATAATATGATAATAAAGCGTGAAGAACTACGTATTAGACGTTTTGGTTTACGTAAGATACTGGGGCCTTTGACATATTAAAGCAATTCATTTGGCTTTGTTGGGAAGTATTTATCTCCAAAGTCTCTTTTGTAACTATCCATAAGTCTGTTAAATTGTGCACATGCATAATCTCATTTTCTCTTTGAGTATTATTTGATCTTGTATCTAGAACAGGGACACATTATCATGGATAAACATTTCCCCAAATTTGGAGAAATGTGGAGTTCAAGAGAAATCTTACCTTTGATGCAGAAAAATAAAAATAAAAAGACTAAAACATATAATCCCTTTAAAGGATAAACTCATTTCTATGTTAGTTACCACTGTATCCCCAGAACCAAAAATAGTTCCTGAGACTTAGTAAATATAAATAAATAATTTTTGAATGAAAATTAAAATGAGAAGAAAGTCATCCTTAAAAGAGAAATTTTCCTCACAAAACTTTCCTTGATTTAATTTTTAAAATCCAGTACTAGGGAAACTATATAATCAAAAGTGCTTAGGCTTTTAAGCTGAAGCTTCATAGGACAAATGGATAATTTCTATAATCAAGTCACAGTAGGAAGAGAGGCTACAACTCATGTCCTGCACTTTTTAGAAGTATAGAACAATGCTAGCTCAAATGCTGCTGCTAGAGCTCTTCAGTTCAAACTGGAAGTCTTTCCAAGGTGATGTCTATTCTACTTTATTAGCTGTAATCACTTAATAGAATGTGGAACTATTTTTCCCCATGTTTTTCCTGAGGACATGTGCCTCCAAATTCTGAACAAACCTCTGAAGACTCGGAAGGCTGCATCCTCAAATGGCAGCTTTATGGTTAGGAATCTTGTCAGTTCTGTAGGTTGCTAAGATTGCTCAAGGCATTCAGAAATCCTAATCATCTTTACAGTACCGAAGGCCACCAGTCAGAAGTTCTCACTTCCTGGAAGGTGTCACAAAACATGATTGATGATTCTTCCAGAAAGTACCAGCATCCTAAAACAACTTGATTCCCAAAAATGCCTGTAAAGCATCTACTTACAAGTACAGTCATGTATCACTTAATGACAGGGATAGTTTCTGAGAAATGTGTCCTTAGGCAGTTTCTTCATTGTGCAAACATCATAGGGAACACTTACATAAATCTAGGTGGTATAGCCTATTATACACCTAAGCTACATGATATGGCCTATTGCTCTTAGGCTGCAAACTTGTATAGCATATTACTGTACTGAATACTGTAGGCAACTGTAACACAATGGTTTTGTGTATCTAAATAGCTAAATGTAGATTAGGTACAGTAGAAATATGTTAGAAGACATAAAAACAATAACAACAACCAGGACTTCTGTATAGCACACTTATGAATGGAGTTACCAAATTGAAAGTTGCTCTGGCCAAGTCAGTGAGTGAGTGGTGAGTGAATGTGTAGTCCTACGAGATGACTGAACACTACTGTAGATTTTGTAAATACTGTACATTTAGGCTACATTAAATTTATTGAAAATTTCTTTCTTTGATAATAAACTTAGCTTGCTCTAACAGTTTTACTTTATAAACGTTTTGATTTTTTTTTTTTTTTTTTGAGATAGAGTCTCACTCTGTTACCCAGGCTAGAGGACAACGATGCAATCTCATCTCACTGCAACCTCCATCTCCTAGGATCAAGCCATGCTCTCACCTCAGCCTCAGCTTGCCGAGTAGCTTGGACTACAGGTGCACATCACCATGCCTGGCTAATTTTTGTATTTTTTTTTTTTGTAGGGATGGGGTTTCACCATGTAGCACAGGCTGGTTTCAAACTCCTAGGGTCACGCTATCCACTGGCCTCAGCCTCCCAAAGTGCTGAGATTACAGTCATGAGCCAGAGCGATCAGCCTAATTTATTTAACATATGTAGTACACCTAACGTCAAACACAAATGCATTGTATAGCTATCTTATTTATTTATATCTTTATAAGATTTTTTCCTTTTTAATTACTTTTTAAACTTTTATATGAAAACAAAGACACAAACACACACATTAGCCCAGGCTTACACAGGGTCAGGATCATCAGTATGACTGTCTTCTGCCTTCACATCTTGTCCCACTGGAAAACCTTCAGGGGCAATAATGTGCATGGATCTGTCATCTCCTATAATAATGATGTCTTCTTCTGGAATATCTCTGGAATAAACTGTTTGCTGTTCTACAGTTAACTTTCTTTTTTAAATAAACTGAAGAAGTAGATTCAAAAATAACAAGCAGTTTAGTAAATACTTAAATTAGTAACATAGTCATTTATTATTATGATCAATTATGGTGTACTCTACATGACTGTACGTGCTAGACTTTTAAAGGACTGACAATACAGTAGGTTTGTTTACACCAGCATCCTAACAAACATGTGAGATCTTTGTGAGTAAAAATGAAGCAAGTAAAAAAGATTGTGGGGTCAAAATAAGCTGAGTTAATAGCCAACTTCCATTACTTATTAATGGCATAAATTCATCAACAAACTTTACCTGTCAACACTTTGGTTTTCACATCTAAAGAATGTTGATAATAATGACTACTGTTTCCAACACAAAATTTATTGATGATTAAACAGCATTTCAAGTACTGTATCAAACATATGAACTCCCAATAATTGATAGTTCTTATTATTCTGTGTATGATTAACAATGACAATAATATGCATTGTTCTGATTAGCTATAGCTAAGTACATAACCACTTAAAAATATAGAGGCTAAAAATGGAAACCATTGCATCACACTTCATGATTCTAAAGATATGCCGAGGCTCAGCTGAGTATTCTCCTTCCTGGCCTCATGTGAGGTCTTTTGGATGTTCCAGTCAGATTGTGGCTGTGACTGGAACTGCTTGGCTCTCCCCTGTGTGCACCCATTTGGCCCCTCCCCACACAGCAAATCACTCTCCATGTTCTTGTCATGTGGCCATTTTTTTGGGCAACCTAGTCTGGGTTTCTTCTATGGTGGCTGTTATGGACTGAGTATGTGTACTCCTTTTAGGGTAAAGCCTAAATTCCCAATGGGATGGTAAGGTAGACATCCCTTATTCCTCAGAAACATGTCTCAAGGCCCCAGTGAATGCCTGAAACTGCAGATAGTACCAAACCATATAGATATACAAAATGTGATTTTTTTCCTATGCACATAAACCTATGATAAAGTTTAATTTATAAATTAGACATAGTAAGAGTGTAACAACAATAATTAGTTATAAAATAAAACAATTATCACACTATACTGTCATAAGTGTTATGTGAATATGGTCTCTCTCTTCCTTTCTCCCTCAACATGTCTGCGTGTACTCTATCTCATATAACTAAAACCATGGAAAGCAATATGAGAATAAGCGGGGTCTACTGTATCTGGAGATGAGGGTATTTGAAAGATAATTAATTCCTTTGAATGGGATTAGTGCCCCTTTAAAGGGATAAAGAGCTCTGATTCTCTGCCATGTGAGAATAAATCCAAAGATGGCCATGTGCAAGCCAGGACAAGGCCTCTCGTTAGTCAGCAGATCTGCTGGCACCTTGATCCTGGACTTCCCAGCCTCCAGAACTGTGAAAAATAAATTTCTGTGGTTTAAGCCACCCAGCCTATGATATTTTTCTTTTGGCAGCTCAAACTGGCTAAGACAGTGCTTGGGATGTCAAGAGAAAGGAAGCAGAAGTCAGAACTCAGAAGTCCTAAGACACTGCATTGTCTGTATTCTACTGGTCCTGTCACTCACAGGCTTAAAGGGGAGAGGATATGAAGAAGAGAGAATATACGTTTCCTCTTAAAGGGCAGAGTAGCGTGGGTATATAGGAAATTGACTGGAGACTAGCTGTCAGAGGTGTGATTCATTTAAACTATAAATGTTATATTGTCCATTTTATCAGTGTCACAGGTTCTTTGCACAGAGACTTTGCATCCAGATAACAGCTTTGTGACTGTTAGTGAGTGCCAACAGGAATCTCTTAATTATACATTCAGACTGTGCTGCAGTAGACAACACATTAGAGAAAAGGGAAATCATGGGTTTGTGGATGAAGTAAAAAAATATTGGTCTATATAGTGTGATGAGAAGGCAGAGCATTGGTGGAAGGAAAACCAGGATTCAGCCTCTGGCTCTGTACTTGTCAGCTCTTTGAAAGCCAAGGCTAAATATTTCATTGACTCACCTGAGTCACCTGTGATCCAGTTCCAGGCACTGAGGCTATGAAATAAAGCACTCCACCATCTGGTGGCTTCAATAAAGCATCATGACTTTTAGTCATGTATCTGCAATCTGGACAGAGCCCTATGTGGAAGGTGTTTCTGCTCTTGTTACCATCAGCATGAGTGGCTCAAAAGCCAGGGGCTGGAAAATCTGAAGTCTTCTTCATTCACATGCTGGCAATTGGACTTGAACAGCTCTGAAATGGAGCAGCTGAAGCTCCTTGGGCTAGTCTATCTCCATATAATCTAAGTTCAGGGGAGATAAACTTCTTATGTGGAGGTGCAGGGCTCCAAAGACCTGAGTACACAAGACATAAAAGAGAAAAAGGAAGAGAGAGACAACCAGGTTGTAACTGTATATAGTTTATACAGCATCCTATTGATTAGAAGTAAATCATTTCATGTTGATGCAAATTTAAGGGGTGAGCAATTATATCACACTTTCTGTGGAAGGAACTTGTATTAGTCTGTTCCCATGTTGCTAATAAAGTCATACTTGAGACCGAGTAATTTATAAAGGAAGAGGTTTAATGAACTCACATTTCCACATGGCTGGGGAGGCCTCACAATCATGGTAAAAGGCAAAGGAGAATAAAGGCAAATCTTACATGGTGACAGACAAGAGAGCTTGTGCAGGGGAACTCCCATTTATAAAACAATCAGATCTCATGAGATGTATTTACTACCATGAGAACAGCATGGGAAAAACCCACCCCCATGATACAATTACCTCCCACTAGGTCCCTCTCATGATACATGGGAATTATGGGAGCTACAATTCAAGTTTAGATTTGGGTGGGGACACAGCCAAACCATATCAGAGTGTCAAAGAGTTGCAGACATATTTTAAAACTTTTTAACTAGGATAGGATGATACTTCTGCCTTAAGTAGTTACTAACTCCGTGAATGTTAGACACTCACTATGCATTCATTTATTTTTTCTTCCTACCCGGCCCTCATGCTCCCACTTTACCCCTTACTTTAATTTCTCAAAACAATCATTTGAAAAGAGTCAGATCATTCCAAGATCTCTTGTTTACTATCTCAGGTCTCGTGGAATATTCCAGTAGTATAGAAGCAGCGCATTCTGTGATGCTTTAGATATCGGCTTAATAGCAGCATTCTCAGAAGGCTCAAGTAACCCATTAGAGGGCCAGCTTAATGTAGGAGGAATCAAGCACTGGTGTTTTTACAGGTCAGTCAGCTGCCTCACTATTACTTGACAGGACTTCGAATTACCTTGGGTTAATGTGTTGGCTCTGGGAAGCTCCGATTTTGAAAGGAAGCCCAGAGGAGTATAGGATAGACCTACTTGGTGAGACTTAATCTAAGAATAATGTGTGAAAAGAAATGAATGCAGAGATAAACTTTGAAATCTACAGGAGGCTATGAAGAAAGCCACAGTGAACTGCAGTTTTAACTCAGCTGGTAGTTATGCACATTAGGGAAAATATATTCTTCTCTCTCTGAGTATCACTCTTTATGTTATTCTGACTCTTCTACCTTGGTTTACTGGTCAGCAAGGACTCTTTCAAGACTCAGAGAAAATATCATCACCTCTATTTTAATTAGACTCTCTTATTTTCTCTGTGACGTATGGGAATAACTGAACATTTCTGGGCTTCCTTTTCTTCATTTCTGAAAAGACTGGAAAAGTAAATTATGAAGATGCTTTTCAGCTGAAAAATGTTACTATTCTTTGTTTTTCAAGAAGCAAAACCCAGTCCAATGTAAGGAATTCGAATTATGTATTTTTCCTACAAATGTGGGTGCTCTAGAATCTCAATGGAAATGTCACAAACAAATAGAAATATTTTCAATCTCCTGGGAATCCAGTTAAAACTCTTTCAGATTGTAAACTTTGGAGACAGTTTTCAATAATTATATTTTTCTGTTAACTGAATATTTGGCAGGCAATTTTAAATAAAATGTAACGTGGGTTGTTTTGGAATTAGAAGCAGGTGACACAATATTTTTACACCTCAAAATAATTTTGATAGGTATTTTGGCATAACTTTCTCAATAAACGGCTGTAACATTAGAGCAAGAAAATGTGTTCAATTGCTAACAGAAAATGTGTGTCCTCTGGGGGTTACAGAAAACGCATTCAGGCATAAAAATGTTCGAAGTGAAATTATTTTAGAGTGCACTTCTTTTAAAATGCAAATGGAATTTGAAATTGTACATTGGCACGTTCGATCTCGGTGGAATTTTGCAATCACATATTATTTTATCGCTCCTATTCTCTGTCACATATCCAGAGTACCCAGGTAACCCATTGACTAGAATTATCCCTCTTTATTTTTAAAAGGTCTAAAGAATGGCAGTCTTTTGTAGGATATAAGACAAATCACTATAAGGAAGCGTTTTTGAAATTTATTCCAGATGCTTGATGTTTACTTGTGGAAAGACGTTGAGACAATAAATACCATGGGGCTGGGTGCTGTGGCTCATGCGTGCCATCCTAACACTTTGGGAGGCTGAAGAGGGCAGATTGCTTGAACCCAGAACTTTAAGACCAGACTAAGCAACATGGCAAGACCCCATCTCTACAAAAAATACAAAAATTAGCCAGGCATGGTGATGAGTGGCTGTAGTCTCAGCTACTTGGTAGGCTGAGGTGGGAGGATCACCCGAGCCCAGGAGATCGAGGCTACAGTGAGCCGTGATCATGCCACTGTACTCCAGCCTGAGTGACAGAGTGAAACCTTGTCTCTAAAACAAATAAATAAATAAATATCATGGTTATCTGCTAAATGACCAATGTGACTGAGCAAAAAGGCCTATGCCTTTATCTTCCCCTTAAAAGTATTTCATGAGGAATATTTTTAGTTGAATTCATATATGCTCACACATGCAGACACTCATATACACATTATCATGTTTATTTTTTATATCTACATATGTAATTGATCATTAAAAACTCAAATGAATTTGCTTTATCTGTGATGAAATAGTATTGATAAAGTAATTGTATAATAATATTTTGTTTTAGGAGACATTTAGCCTTATGATGACAAAATATCTTTAATTCCCTTTTCTATCTTCATTTTGTTACACAGTTATTTTTACATCAGTTATAACTCAATTACAACTAGACATCAAATAATGTCTTTTCTTATAAGTTTTTTGATATTTTATTAATTTTAATAAGGGTCCAAATAGATCATTATAATCAATCAATTATGAAACAATTGTGTTTTCTATTTTGTGGTAAGCTTTTGTGGCTATGGTGAACAAAAAATGCAGTATTTTTGTTCTCATTGTAAGCATTATTCTGTCTATTGTGGGGCTGACACAGAGGGTGGGAACCTTTATCTAAATTCATGTGAATTGAAGTCAGCAAAATGGCCAGTTAGAATTACCTGATGCTCATCTTCCTTGCTCCCACAAAAAAGAGGCTAAATCAATGAATCAGCAAATATATTTCGACTAGAGTGACCTCAGAAGCACACTGGAGAGCACCAGGGAAACAGTGAAATCCCTGTGAAGCATGGGAACCCAGGATAGGACTGCAGAGAGGGCAGTGAGATAGCCTGCCTCTGCCACAATGTTTCTCCCACTGCTATTGGCGCAGAGTCAGGGGACTTCCCCTTATGGAGAAAAAGAAAGCTGAGATCTCCAGGGGTTCCCATTGCTGCCACAAACACCAGCTATCTTTGCTATAAGAGAGGCCTTTGGTCCTCACAGGCCCCAAGTCCAGTTTGGAAAGTAGCCATGAGTCTGTGCATCTGTATTGCCTTTGAATAGAAGCCCACCTTTTGTACCACTCATTTCCATGACCTAAGCTGCTACAGCATAATGCTATCTTGAAACCATAACCATTACTAGCATGTGTTCTACCTGGAGACCCCCCTGAAGTCTCACTGTGATTCTGCTTTATTTACATGGATGCCTGCAGCACCCTGACCTGGCAGCCCACAGCTTAGGCCAGATGAGATAACTGAGACCTGATGTTCAAACCCACGCAACACTCCCAGGCTAACCTGCATAGCAGGGAAGCTGTCCAACAACCTGCTGTACACTTTGCCCACAGAGCTTTGTCATACAACTGGCAGCCCCCAAATCTGCACATGCCCACCACCAGACCTACAGCCAGTACTACAATGGCCTCATCCTACAGAGGATCCACAGCAGAGCCTCCCAATTCCATTCTGCCTGCACCCACATATGCCTGTTTTGATAGCCAATCATGTAGAAATCCTGTATTAGTCTGTTTTCAGGCTGCTGATAAAGACATACCCAAGACTGGGAAGAAAAAAAGGTTTAATTGGACTTACATTTCCACCTACCTGGGGAGGCTTCAGAATCATAGTGGGAGGTGAAAGGCACTTCTTACATGGTGGTGGCAAGAGAAAATGAGGAAGAAGCAAAAGCAGAAATGCCTGATAAACCCATTAGATCTCATGAGACTTATTCATTATCATTAGAATAACATGAGAAGGACCAGGCCCAGTGATTCACTTACCTCCCCCTGAGTCTCTCCCACAACATGTAGGAATTCTGGGAGATAGAATTCAAGTTAAGCTTTGGATGGGGACAAAGCCAAACTACTTCATTTCATCCCAGCCCCTCCCAAATCTAATATCCTCACATTTCAAAATAAATCATGCCTTCCCAACAATCCCCCAAAGTCTTAACTCATTTTGACTTTAACCCAAAAGCCCACAGTCCAAAATGTCAACTGAGACAAGGCGAGTCCCTTCCACCTATGAGCCTGTAAAATCAAAACAAGCTAATTATTTCCAGATACAGTTAGATACAGGTATTGGGTAAATGCAACCATTCCAAATAGGAGAAATTGAACAAAACAAAGGGGTTACAGGGCCCATGCAAGTCCAAAACCCAGCAGGGCAATCAAATTTTAAAGCTCCAAAATGATCTCCTTTGACTCCAGGTCTCATATCCAGGTCGCACTAATGCAAGAGAGGTGGGTTCCCATGGTCTTGTACAGCTCCACCCTTGTGGCTTTGCAGGGTACAGCCTCCCTTCCAGCTGCTTTCATGGGCTGCTGTTGAGTGTCTGTGGCTTTTCCAGGAGCACAGTGCAAGCTGTTGGTGGATCTACCATTCTGGGGTCTGGAGGAGGGTGGCTGTCTTCTCACAGCACCACTAGGCAGTACCCCAGCAGGGAGTGGCTGTCTTCTCACAGCACCACTAGGCAGTACCCCAGCAGGGACTCTGTGTGGGAGCCCTGACCTTACATTTCCTTTCTGCACTTCCCTAGCAGAGGTTGTCCATTAGGTCCCCACCCCTGCAGCAAGCTTGCCTGGGCATGCAGGCCTTTCGATACATCTTCTGAAATCTAGGCAGAGGTTCCCAAACCTCAATTCTTGACTTCTGTGTACCTGCAGGCTTAACATCACAGGGAAGCTGCCAAGGCTTGGGGCTTCCACCCTTTGAAGCCACAGCCCAAGCTGTGCATTGGCCACTTTCAGCCACAGCTGGAGTGGCTGGGAAGAAGGAACCACGTCCCTAGGCTGCACACAGCACAGGGACCCTGGGCCCAGCGCACAAAACCACTTTTTCGTCCTGGGCCTCCAGGCTTGTGATGGGAGGGGCTGCTGTGAGGGTCTCTAACATGGCCTGGAGACATTTTCCCCATGGTCTTGGGGTTTAACATTAGGCTCCTTGCTACTTACGCAAATTTCTGTAGCTGGCTTGAATTTCTCCACAGGAAAATGGTTTTGGGCAAAATTATTCAACAAGTCTCTAGGAAGTTCCAAAATTTCCCAAATTTTCCTCTCTTCCCCGAGCCCTCCAAACTGTTCCAACCTCTGCCTGTTATCCAGTTTCAAAGTTGCTTCCACATTTTTGGGTATCCTTAGCAAAAACCCACTCTACTGGGACCAGTTTACTGTATTAGTCTGTTTTCCTGATGCTGATAAACCACACCTGAGACTTGGAAGAAAAAGAGATTTAATTGGACTTACGGATCCACATGGGGGTGGCCTCTGAATTACAGCAGGAGGTGAAAGGCACTTCTTATATGGTGGCAGCAAGAGAAATGAGGAAGAAGCAAAAGCAGAAAATCCCTGATGAAACCATCAGATCTTGTGGGACTTATTGACTATCACAAGAATAGCATGAAAAAGACTGGTCCCATGATTTAATGACTTACCCCTACATCCCTCCCACAAAACATTGGAATTCTGGGAGATACAATTCAAGTTGAGATTTGGGTAGGGACACAGCCAAACCATATCAAATCCCAACACACAAACAGCCTGCCACAGAGGCATGTGGCCCTGCAACATCTGCCTATACCTGTGACTGGCCTGATGTCTGGTCTGGTGGTGCCCTTCAACCTGAAGAGACAACCTGACAGCCACTGGACTGGTTGCACCAACACGTGCCCAACACTTGCCCAACAACCCACCTAGCAGTTCCTACCACCTCCCCCAAAAGCCCTACAGACAGTCTTTTGGCCTTTTGAATCTGCATATGCACAAATATCGGTGTGGGAACATAAGAAACAAAAACAAAGTCAGGAAAATATTCACCCTCCAAAAAGCATAATAACTCTTAAGTAAAATAACTAACCATATATGAAATGCCCAAAAAGGAATTCAAAGTCATAATCATAAGGAAAGTCAGCAAGTTATTAAAAAACACAGTCCATTTAATAAAATCAGGAAACAGTTCATGATCTGAATAAGGAATTTAACAAAGGGATAGATATCATAAAAAAAAGAAAATAAAAAAACAAACGTTGGAGCTGAATAAATCAATGAATGAAATTTTAAAAATACAATTGATAGAGAGTGATATGTGAGCATTTATGTTGCCCTGGCTGGGAATTTGGTGAAGAAGCTAGATAAAAGGGAGGGGTATAAAGGCAAGGAGAATATAGAGACTCTAACCAGACAATCCCTCCACCTGGGGTGGGGTTGGGTGACAAAAGAGTTATGGCCTAAAATCTGGATGATTCTGAGCAAGACAGTGTGGAATCCCAGGACATGGGATCCTTGGAAAGAAGAGGAAAATAGTGAGAATGATATAGAGGTGACAGAAACCTGAGAGCCTCCCCACAGTGTGTCTGATGGTACAGTTGAAGGCAAAAGCCATAAACATCATGCCATTTAGTTGGCTTCAAAATAAATATAGATAAATAAATTTGAGAGCTTTAACAACAGATTATATCAGAAGAAATAACACAGTGAGAGGAAAAATAAAGAATTAAAAAGAAGGAAATAATCAATCCACAAAACTTGTGGGACCAATAAACTAACAATTTTTATTATTATTATTATTATATAAGTTCCAGAGAGAGAATATGTGGAGAAAGCACAGAAACCCTATTTTGCAAAATAATAGCTGAAAACTTTCCAGGTGGTGAGATGGATATGAACATACAGATTCAGGAAGCTCAAAAGCTCAAAGTATATTCAATACAAACTCTCTGTGGCACATTATAATCAAACTGTCAAAAATCATAGATAAAGAGAGATTTATAAAAGCAGCGAGAGAAAGTGTCAAGTCACATTTGAAAGGTCACCTTTATATTTTTTACCAGAAACCTTGCAGACCAGGTGAGAATGGGATGATACATTCAAAGTGCTCAAAGAAAGAAAAAACTGTCAGCTAAGAATACTATTCCAGCAAATGTATTATTCAGAAATAAAGGAGAAATAAAGACGTTTACTGACAAAGAAATGCAAAGGAAATTCACCATTAGACTGGGCTGACAAGAATTGCTTAAAGGAGTGCTGCAACTGGAAACAAAGGATAATGATTGCTATCATGGAAACACATGAATGTATAAAACTCATCAGTAGACATAAAGTCATAAATTATACCCAGAATACCCCAGTGATGTAATGGTGCTATGTACATCTTTCAATTGTCTAGTATAAAGTTTTGAAGTAAAAATAGTAAGAAAACAACAGATTCAATTGGTGGATAAGGAACAATAATAGATAAAGAAGTAAATTAAGGCAACATAAATATAAACTGTGGGGAAAAGGAAATAGTATAGAGTATTTTTATATGATCAAATATAAATTGCTGTCAGCTTAAAAAATCTATTATAACTTTAAGACACTTGATATTAGCCCCATGGCTAACACAAATAATAATAATTATTATTATAGCAAATACACAAATGAGAAAGATAAATAAACAAAGCTTAGTACCACAGAAAACCATCAAACCATGGAGGTAAATAATTCAAGAGGAAGAAAGGAACAAAGCATTAACAAAACCACCAGAAAATTAATAAAATGGCAGAAGTAATTTTTTATCTATCAATAATAACGTTGAATGTAAATGTGTTAAATTCTCCAATTAAAAGTTATAGAGTTGTTAATAGATGAAAGAAATGGCTCAATTTATATTTTTACCTACAAAAGATTCATCTCACTGTTTCATTGTTAAAGACAAACATAGACTGAACATGAAGGAAGGGAAATATATTTCATGCAAATGGAAACCAACATCAAATACATGCAGTCATAATGATATCAAATAAAAAAGACTTGAAGACAACAACTGTTAAAACAGAAAAAAGTCTTTATTTAATGATAAAAGGATCAATTCAGAAATAGTATATAACAATTATAAATACATATGCATCCAACACTACAGCACACAGATACATAAAGCAAATGTTATTAGACCTAAAGGGAGAGATAAATGGCAATATGATAACAGTAGGAGAGTTTACCACTACACTTTCAACTATGGACAGACCATGTAGTCAAATCATTAACAGAAAAATTGGACCTAAATACACTGGAGACCAAATAGACCTAGCAGACATTTACAGAGCATTCCATCCAACAGTTGCAGAATACATATTTTTCTCAAGTGCACAAGAAACATTCTCCAGAATAGATTACACATTAGGCCACAAAATAAGTCTTAACAAACTGTTGAAGCTAGAGGTCCAAGTATCCTTTCTGATTCCACATGACATAAAACTAGAAATGAACAATTAAAAAAACTTTGGAAACAATAAATAGCTTGAAATTAAACAATGTGCTCCTAAACAAAGAGATGATGAAGAAATTAAAAGGGAAATTAAAAAATTTTGGAGACAAATAAGACCAGAAAGGTATTATGTCAACATCTATGAGAAATAGCAAAAGCAGTTCTAAGAGGTAAATTTATATAAAGCAGCATCTAAATAAAATGAAAAGGATTTCTAATAAATAATATAATGATGCACCTCAAGAAACTATAAAAACATGAACAAATTAAACTCAAAAATTATAGAAGAAGGAAAATAAATCTCAAAGTAGAGATAAAATAAATACTTGAAAAATTTTTAAAAAATCGACAAAACAGACTTTGGTTTTTGGAAAAATCAATAAAATCGATCAACTTTTAGCTAAACTAAGAAAAGCAGAAAAATAACATACAAAGATTAATAGTATTTCTAGATGCTAATAGTTAACTGTCTGAAAAAAATTAAGAAAATAATTTCATTTACAAGAACTATAAAAGTAAGATAGGTAGGCATAAATTTATGCAAGGATGCAAAAGATCTCTATTGAAGAGGACACACGTAAATGAAAAGATATCCATGTTCATGAACTGAAAGAATTTATATTTTTACAATGGCATACCCTAAGTGATATGCAAATGTAATGTAAATCTCTATAAAAATTCCAATGACATTCTTCACAGAAATAGAAAAAAAAATCCTAAAATTCATATGGAACAGCAACAACAAAAATCCCAGATAGCCTAAACAAAGCAGAGCAAAAAGAAGAAAGTTGGCAGTGTCACACTTCAAAATATACTTCAGATCTATAGTAACCAATAAAATACAGTACTGGCACAAAAACAGACACATAGATCAATAAAATAGAAGAGAGATGCCTGGAATAAATTCATGTATCTATAGCCAACTGATTGTTGACAAAGGTGCCAATGACACACATTATGACAAAAACTGTCTCTTCAATAAATGCTACTGGGAT
This sequence comes from Cebus imitator, assembly GCF_001604975.1. Taxonomy (NCBI): domain Eukaryota; kingdom Metazoa; phylum Chordata; class Mammalia; order Primates; family Cebidae; genus Cebus; species Cebus imitator. Next base: position 2,443,483 of record NW_016107442.1, read on the forward strand.
AAGTGAATATTCATACTAGATCAAAGACTTAAGTGTATTACCTGAAATGATGAAACATAAAAAGGAAATGCTTCCCCATCATTGGGTTGAGTAAAGATTTTTGAAATACCTCAAAAGTACAGGAAATAAAAACAAAACAAAACAAATGAAATTACATGAAACTAAAATGCTTTTGCACAGCAATGGAAACTCATACAGGAGTTAAAAGACAAACTACAAAATGGGAAGACGTATTTGTAAACTATACATCTGATGAGAAGCTAATATCTAGAATATATAAGGAACATAATTAAAAATGATCAACAGGACTTTCTCTCAAAAGAAAACACACAAAATGCCAACAGGCATATGAATAATGCTTAACATCACAAATCACTGGAGAAATTTAAATAAGAGTCACAGTGTGATATGTCACCCAATTAATTTAACAAAAAGACCAAAGAAACAAGTATTGATGAGGATGTTGAGAAAAGGGACCACTCATACACTGTTGGTTGAATTGTGAACTAGTGCAGCCGTTATGAAAAACAGCCTGGAAGATACATCAAAAAAATTAAGAATTGGACTACTATATGCACAGTAACAATCACACTACTGAGTATAGACACAAAGGTAGTGAAATAAGTATTCTGAAGAGATATTGCAACACTGTGTATCATAGCAAAGATATAAAATCAACCTAAGTGTCAAAGAATGGATAAATGGATAAAGAAAATATGTATACCCAATAGAATATTATTCGGTCTTTTAAAAAACAAAATCTTGTCATTGTGGCAATATAGATGCACTTGGAGGATATCACATTAAGCGAAATAAGCCAGAAAAGGAAAGACAAATACTGCATGTAATCACTTACATGTGAAATTAAAAAATAAAAATATTATATCATAGCAGCAGAAAGTAGAACAATGAGTGGTTAATGCATTTAAATGCATGATGTGATAGAGACACTACCTTGACTGGATCACTGTACGACATAGATATGTATCAAAACATAAAATTTTATCTCAGAAATATATATAATTACAATGTACCAATTAAAAATATTGACTAATTAATAAAAAATAATACATTAATGTGTCCATTAGGTAAATATTAAATGAAAAGAAATTGATAGATGAGACAAAATTTGAGAATAATTAAACACTAATCCATGAAGTATTGAGTTACTGAAGTTGAGACAAAAAAAAATCAATGTACACATTTTGAATCTGGAAAAAATTATTGAACAAAGTCAGCTTTCAACAGCAGTCTTTCAAGAAAAGTGAGCAAAACTTGTGTGAAAACAGTGAGGGATAGAACATTAATAAGCACAATAATTTGTAGAGAATGATAGTTTAACCTGATATATATTTTCAAAAGTCCATACCCATTTGGCTCATAGATAGCATCAATAATGGCCACAGTTGTTATAGTTTTTCCTACATCATTCCTAAGAGTTGTATATCAAAAATTAAGAATGCTGTCTCTATCTCTGTCTCCATTTCTCTTTCTCTCTCTGGCGTGTGCGTGTACACACACATAACATACACATAAATGAATTACTTTGTTATTTGATATTTTCTCAATTTCTTCTCTCCTAAATGTTTAGGCTTGGTTTTTTATGTGAACCTTCGTTTTATGGCAGATAATTTTTTTTTGAGTTTAACATAGTGGAATGGAAGGAGCTCTTTCATGAAATATGTTTAAGCTAAAACTCTTTCACTCATTTTTGTAACTTGTGCAAATCACTGAAACTCTCTCAACAGCCACCACCTTTATGATGGAAATAGAAATATCTTATATTCTACAATGAATATCCCACAGTGTTTCTGAAGATCAAATGGAATGATGTCTATGGAAGAAGTTCTATAAACATTAAAATAGTGACAAAAGTAACAAATTGGAATTATTATCCAAAGGGACATCAAGACATGACTGAGGTAACAGACTGATTATATAGTTGTATGAGACAAACTGCAGGGCAACCACCTTAACACTGATTATTTTATTCTATTGGCATGTTCCCTTTCCTTTATATAAAATCAAATCAGTCCTATGCTGTGTGAAAAATTAATGTCAATACAAAGAGAAAATGTCTGTTCATATCCTTTGCCCACTTTTGAATGGGCTTGTTAGTTTTTTTCTTGTAAATCTGCTTTAGTTCTTTGTAAATTTTGGATATCAGCCCTTTGT
>NW_016107442.1:2447287-2463728 GCF_001604975.1 Cebus imitator
GGGGGGGATAGCAGTGGGAGAAATGCCAGATGTAGGTGATGGGGAGGAAGGCAGCAAATTACACTGCCATGTGTGTTCCTATGCAACAATTTTGCATGTTCTTCACATGTACCCCAAAACCTAAAATACAATAAAATAAATAAATGGGAAAAAAAATACAAAGAGAAAATGAAAGATACATAAGATGAATCTATAGAAAAACATATCAACTAGATATTTTCACAGGCACCATAAACAGCTTTGCTCTTCCTTAGAATCACAACTTACTTAGAATGAAAATTAATAAAAATATTCTTTTCAACTTATCCTATATTGAATATCACCTGTAATAGTATTCATCATCATTTTGAAGGTGGATTTGAATTTTAGAAACTACCAAATACTAGCCAGAGTGAATACTAGTTGAAGAGTAGAGTGATTTAACTGAACAACAGAATTTTTCATTTAAAAATAAACAAAATTTTTTTTGGTATATATTTCACCAAAAAGTGGTTCAAAAGAAATTTTGAAACTGTGCTAAATAAATTTTTTAAAAACTGGATTAATTGCATTGTGTTCACTGTTGTGGATATAGAACATCTTTGCATGTGGAAAGAAATGACAAGACTGTTTTTAAAAATCAGACTTATCATCATCATATTTCATGTACTTCCTCACAAGATGAACCCAACTGGATGTAAGTGTGTAAATAAAGTCACCCAGAAAGACAAAGTACTCTCACATGCACAAAATCCCAGTTACACTTTTATCTCATTTTTCCGGGATTTATTCTTGCTCTTGGCTTTTACACTTAAATAATACATGTTTCTTGGCACTGAGGAGATGATATTAAAACAGTTGAATGACAAGAAGCAGCCAACATTGGCTATGTAGGCTCATGCAATGATACAAATCCGTTTGGACAATCTCTGTTTACAATAAATCTATAAACTAGTTACACCCCACCACTCCAGATTCCTCAAACATTCAGCCTACAGAGCACAGACCCTGCCTGGATGCTGTCACTTTCGATTATGCAACCGGATTTTCCGCTTTCTGCAGAAACTCCATGGTCAGACTTCCCTTACTGTTATCACTTCCTTGGTCCACCTCTTATCTGTTTATCATATGCCAGCCCACTCCCTTCCAGACTCTTACCACCAGGATTTGGCCATTCTTTGCAGGATGATTTCTATCTTTGTGTTTACATATTTACAATGTGAATACAGTTTGGCCTTTATCTCTACTCTCCTGTCTTTCATGATAAGGCCTTGATCCCAACATAGACTGCATCTCCCTAAATCCAGGACCTTCCCATCTCATCTATTCCTATTAGTGATTTGAACTCTACTAAAATATTTCTCCTTCTACTCCATCCTCCACATTCTTATTATATTAAGTGTTAGGTAGCTAAGAAAGAGCTAAATTAGATTTCAAATTCCTACTGAGATTTGTAAAGCTGCCACTAATTGAATAAAGATAAATTAAAATAAGTACCTCATAATTAACAATATCTGCTGTGTGTTCCAGCCATTTAATACTCAAAATGAATCTGAAAATTTACAGATTCAATATTTATTATACAATTGAACATTGCTTGACAGTATTTGAATTGTTTCTATCAGGCCCCTACCTTCCTCTTCATTAAATGTTTGGGAGATTTAGGAAAATTATTCAGTCTTCCAGCACGTAGGGAAAATTGTGGCAGGGCCATGAACTATAGGATAGGTCCTCACTCAGGCCATGAAATTCAATAGCAAGCACAAAACTGAGATGGTAGCACAATTTCTGGCCTGTGTCAATAATTCAAGTGAGGGGAAAGAGAAAGTAATGCTGGGGAAAGCTGCTACCCTTTGATAAAAAGTTACTCAGGGGTTCTAAACTCATTAAATACAATACCTGAAGCATCCTGGCTAATTCTGCATCTCTTTAAATATAGGTTTCCTTACTGGGTGGTACTTTGCCTGTAGACGATAGAATCAGAGGATCCATTTGCCAGGATAAGAAAGAGTTTAGGTGTCTCTCCTCCAAGAAAGACCAGAGGACTGTCCTAAAAAAGCAGCATTTTCCCTACATATTCCAAACTTTATTTATTTTAGAGCTGCTTTTCCAGAGATGACTTACCCCCATCACTTGACATATTAATAACTTTATGTATTTTATTGGTATCAAAATATGTCCACTATTTGTTTTAGTTAATAATATATAGCATGCATGTTGCTGGTGGTCTCAAGAAGTGAATGTATAAAAAGAATTTGAGGATTGAAAGGAGTAAGTCAAGTTTATTGTACATATCTTACATGTACAATATAGCTAAATACATTAAATTATATTATTTGATTGAATGTTAATCTGTAAGATCATTATTATACCCACTTTACAGGTGCGAATATCTGAAGTTTCTACAAGTTTAAGAAATTTTCCAAAAACGCATGCATAGCACTGTTAATCAAATATTTTAGAGTAGTGTTTCTAAAACTTGAGTAATATGGTTGGTGCCTTCAGGAAAATGAAAACCCAGACTTTCCATATTCCATGTATCCAATTTTTAGAAATACTTCAATCATGTTTAAATGCTGTCATTTAAGTAATTTTTTTGGTCCCAATGTGACTATATAAACATAAATTTTGGCACTAAACTCTTGAGATGTGATTTGACTTTGACATTGTCATTTAAATGATGCTGAAGTATTCTTACATTATTTGAAATATATTATGGCAGTAAACGCAATTTTAAAAATCTTGTTAAAACAAACATGTTCTAGAAAATTTGTTCCCATTTGTCCAAGGAAGAGCAATTTTGGTCAAGGTAGGGGTCTTTCCCTCCTTTGGGCTTAAAGATTCTGTGGTCTCCCTCCAGGCATAAAATTTGGTGGTTCTAAATCATTAAATTTTCATAAAACTATTCTTATTCCAATTTCAGAAGCTTTCCTCTAGTTCTGGTAATTTTCTTACTACTGTCTAGAGTCCAGACTCTGGAAATTTAATCAATATAATAAGGTGAAATTTTATGTTTAAAAATGTCACTGTGGAATGTCTAGAGTTCTCGGTGTGGAGCTTAGGAGCTTAATTTCTCCTCTTTCAGGTGAAAGTTAGGTAATATTTACTCCCTTGTATTTACTTTTGACACTAACATTCTGCACATCCTTCTCTACTGACATGTTTAGTGGGGTGGGTGTGTTTCCCTTGGAGTCCAGAATTAAAGGGATCAACATAAATATGACCATAAGTTGAATAGAAGTCAAAGAGCTATTGGTGATTATAGACATGATAATGTAAGTCAAAGAGTGAGTTGATTTATTTCACCAAGGGGGATTACTTAGAAGTTTAAAGCATGAAGTTAAAAGGAATGTTGTCCGTGGACTGCTCTTAAGAAAAACAAGTCACTCCAGGAGAGGGAAGGCTGATATTTCAAAGCCATGCATCCTCAAGAAATGAGGGAAAGAGGAAGGGAACATAACTGGTATTTACTTAGCACTTACTATTATGCTGCTTAATTTTATATTCTAGTTAATCTTCAAAATAGTCTTGTAAGATTGGTATTATGCCCACTTTATGGTGAGGAAACTGAGGCTTAGGGAATTCCACAGTCAGTGATAGGGCTGGATATGAAATCCACATCTCTCTGACACTAGAATCCATGATCTGTTCTGTAAGTTAGTGTTTTCTTCCTAAGAAGCTGTATTGGTACAGGGGATTTATTTGACACATAGTAGGTAGTGATTCTGAGCCCAGTCTTTTTCTTTCATCTGCAAAGTGGCCTTAAAATTGGTACCAATCTATGGTTTCTTCTATTTTAATGGACATCTTGGTAAATAGAAGATGATAATTCCATTCTGCAGCATCCTCATGAGTCTGGATTCAATGTTTGAATGAACAGCTTTCGTAAAGTATCTTCCAAAAGAAGTAGATGTATGCATGAAATTAAATGTCTAGTTATTTATTCAGTCTAATTGCATTCCATACCAAGTGTTTATGAGTAGGGAAATTTATGAATTCAGCCTGATCCAATGCAAACATCTTATTAGAATCCAACATTTTAGCCCCAGCTCTGCCTCTAACTAGTATGGAAAGCTGTCTGTTCTGTTTCCTCAGCTGAAAACAAAGAGAACAGATCTTCTTTCCTCTTTTGTATGCAACCTTAGATCTAAGAGAGAAATACAATCTTAGCCAGTGGAACACATTTTTTTCTTTTATGTTGGATTTTATGGAAAGATGAGAATAATATAACACTCATACATTGTCTTCCAGATTGTACATGACAAATCACATCAAGTAATCCAGTTTCTTCATTTGCCGTTGTGTGTGGTTTGGTTATAAGCTCTGAGCCCTCTGTAATGATGCCTTACCCATTCTCTAGCTGCCCACCTTTTAGGAAAATGATAGTGATAATGAGGAGGTAAAGAAACAGAGCTAGAAAGAGAAAATTTGTCTCAAAGTCATGCCTTCTTCCGTATAACACCCAGTCTCAGATATCACCATGTTCTGAAAGGCTGGAAGAAATTTCCTATGAATAAAAATAATAATAGTTGCAATTGAGACAGGCACGGTAGTAACTTTTACATGGCCAACGTAAGCTTCATAGCATCTTACTCCCTCAGTTCCCATTTCTTCCCTCACCTTTTTTTTTTTTAATAATAAGGAATGTTTATGCTTACTAGGTAACTTGTTTGGTGTTCAAATAACTGGTAAGGGAGAGAACCAGGAATATAGATCCTCATAATTTGAAAATTCACTCTAAAATTATTAAATTCTGTAAAGTGTCAAGCTATATTGCCAGTGTGGGTACTGACTCAGCTTTAGAATTTCACCCTATTTTTATAATGAACACCAATGAATATTTTGAAATCTGCTATTGGGTGTCATGTGTACATATGTATATATGCATGTATTTATGTTATTTTATATATGATAACTAAGCATTATGATAATAATTATTCAAGGCCATTAATCTCATCTTACACTGGAGGAAACTGAGGCACAAATTATGAGACTTCCTCTCAAGATCTCATAATTTGTAAGGGGCAGAGTCAAGCTCGAACGACACGCCTGTCTGAAAGCTATCACCCATGCCATGATTTTTCACTACTTTATAACAGACTAGTTAATCACACAGTGACTAATTAATATCTACCATGCCATGTTACTTTTTAGATTTGCATGAAGTCAGTACAACTCAAAGTTGATATAAGGATTTTTTGTCTCACTTAACCATTGAGCCTTTATCTCTAAACTTTAACTCATGCTATTTATCCCTTTTGTGTGAACAATAAACATAGTTATTGACCAATGAACAGGCTGAAGAATTCCAGCTTACTTAACCACTCCTTACACCTTTTCAAGCCAAACACCCTCAGATTACTGTCTTTAAAAAGCAGCCAGGGCCGGGCACAGTGGCTCACACCTATAATCCCAGCACTTTGGGAGGCCAAGGCAGGTGGATAACAAGGTTAGGAGTTCTAGACAAGCCTGGCCAATATAGTGAAATCCCATCTCTACTAAAAATACAAAAATTAGCCAGGTGTTATGGTAGGTGCCTGTAATCCCAGCTACAAGGGAGACTGAGGCAGAAGAATCACTTGAACCGGGGAGGCAGAGGTTGCAATGAGATGAGATCATGCCACTGCACTCCAGCTTGGGTGACAGAACAAAACTTCATCTCAAAAAGAAAGAAAAGAAAGAAGGAAGGAAGGAGAAAAAAAGAAAAAGCAGCTGGGACTCCACTATTGTCCAGAAACATTTTTGACTAGAATCAAGGGATCTGGATTATCTTATTGGCTCATCTGGTGAAGGAAAAAAAAGATCATGGCAAGTTACTTGACACCTCTCACCCTAAGTTGCCTTGTCTGTGAAATGAAAGGTTGAAATAGATGATATTTAAACACTCTCTAGTTCTGAGGGTCTATACTCACCCCCTGGTCCTCTCCCAGAATATGATTGCTACTGCTATTCTTAAATTGTTGCCAGAGAAGGAAGAAGGAAATAAAGGTAAGTACTTTACTTTTTCATTGCACGGCTGCCTCTGGGCTCCTAATGAAAATCACAGTGACTTGCTCACAAACACTAAAGTGCCTTCGCATTATTTGGTTTTTTGAAGGAGGCACTTTAAGATTTACATATGTATTTCCTTCCTTCTGATTATTCAGGTCAAGTTCTCAGTTTCCAAGATTTTTCCCGCAATCCTCAAGTCTTCCTCTTAGCATTCTTTCCTCTTCCCTGACTCTGTTCTCTCAGTGACACTCTTTACTGTGTCCCTACTTTTTTACAGTGTCCTCAGCTTTATCACCATCACTCATACTTCCCACAATGAAGCATTTATCAGGCTACTTGGCATTTTCACAAAGCCTGTCAAGCAAATTCCCAGTGTTTGTGAGGTCCATTTATGTCACCCAAGCTCTAGATAAGTGGACTGGCTGATGTAATCTCCCACCTGGGACATCTGTGATAGCTTTTTCTACATTTACCACTGAAAATTCTTAGTTCTGTAAAGGCAATGCCTCCATAACTGTCGGACGATTTATTCATGGAGAAATGAAGATTAGACAAACTCTGTGTCAGTTCACAGAATGAGCCATCATAGAAAGCAAATAGAAAAGCTGATCTACACATATTTTATTCCTAGACAGAATCCATACCTACATACTAATGTCCTTATTTACCATATTTCCTCCCTGTTTGTTTTCTTCAAGAGACAGTTATTGAGCACGTACCAAGTGCCACCCACTGCTTTATGAGCTGAGAATACAAAAGTAAACATGTCAGAAGACGTTTCTATCCTCTTGGGCTTAACAGTTCAGTCTATCTCTAATATAGCACTTATCACATTCTAAGTATACACAGTAGTTTGTGTGTGTGTGTTTCTCTAATTGATTGTGGATTTTCAGAAGAGAGTGTCTCTCTAAATTATCTCTGATTGCAATGGTTGCAAACATTTTTTAGTATATGGGATATCCTTAATAAATATTATGCATGTACAAAAACTTCAGTTTGTAAAAATACAAATGTGTACTAACCCCCAATGACTTTTCAGCCGATGTAAAATGAGATGCAAATGCCTTGCCACAATCTACAAAGCTTTCCTTGATATTTTCTCTACCTTAGCTTGTTCCTACATTTGCTATTACTTGCAATGATCCAGTCTCCTTAAGATGTAATATTTGCTCCTTAAGAAGGTCAAGTTCTTATACCTTCAGTATCTTTGCATATGCTGTATACCCTCTGCCTGGCATGCTTTATCCTAAGAGCAAGGCATAGTATACTCTTATTGTAAAGCTATTTTCATTTCAAATGGCTTTCAGCAACCACTCACCCTGGAGTTGACCTTCCCTGCCTGGCTGCGTAATTCTCTATCTCCTTGCTCCAGTGTATTTTCTTCAGAACACTGATTGTTGGATAAAATAAGCTAGGTGTCTTGAACTTAACAACCTCTCTGGACTTTTGCTTTAAGTGGAAAATTAGACGCAATAAATATTTATTAAAAAAAGGAAAGGCTAAGATTATGCTCATTTTAAAACACTTATCAGTCAACAAACAGATCATGTTATACTTCTTTTTTTTTTTTTTTTTTTTTGAGTCAGAGTTTTGTTCTTTGTCACCCAGGCTGAAAGGCAATGGCATGATCTTGGCTCACTGAAACCTCCACCTCCTGGGTTCAAGCAATTCTTCTGCCTCAGCCTCCTGAGTAGCTGAAATTACAGGTGTGCACCGCCACACCTGGTCAATTTTTATGTGTTGTTAGTAGAGACAGTATTTCACCATGTTGGCCAGGCTGGTCTCGAACTCCTAACCTCAGATCTCCTATTCACCTCGGCCTCGCAAAGTGCTGGGATTATCGGCATGAGCCACCACACCCAGCCTTGTTATACCTCTTGGGTGAGAGTAAGTGATAGTTGCTGTGGTGTGTTACAGATGAAATAGTCATTTTTTTTTTTTTACAGCAAGAAGTGGTCAATTTTTATGGGCATACCCATAAGTAAAAGAATATCTCTGACATTAAAAATAATAAAAATAATAAATGTTCTGAATTCACAGATGTAAGAATCCTGGTTGTCTAAGAAATCCATGAATGTGTGTGGAAGGAGCAAGGATGGGAACTAGGGCTTAACTGATGTTACCATTTCAACACTTATTTCTAAAACCATTCTAAGCAGAGAGATTTTGTTTTAAGTAAAATTTAGTAGGTAGGAATTTACCAGCTGTTTGAAGAAGAGTATGGTGAAAATAGCAGGTAATTCAACACTTATTGAGCTGTATATCTTTTTGAATGCTTGACTGAAAGCACAAATCCACTTTAACTTCTACAGCTTTATAGAGAGGAAGATATTAATCTTGCAAATAAATACATAACTTAAAATGGTGAAACTTAGCAAGAGTGCACGTATTGGTGGACCTAACGTAAGTTTGGGATGAAGGATAGCTTTGCTAAAAAAACTGAGGGTCAAACAGAATGCACTAACAATATAATTTTTTGCCCCGTCCCTTGAGCAGCAAATGAGTTTACCATACAGTGCTTCAGATTTTTGGCACTTATGTGACTCAGCTATTCTCTCCTTATCTGCATCAGTATGTCTGGGAGAGGATCTAATTAACACAACTAGCCTGATAGACTCTCTGAAAATCAATCATATAAGAATGTGTCTTAGGCCAAGCCACAGACAAGCCCTCATCTTTGGGAATCTGCTCTAAATCAACTCTGCATGGGTTAGGAAATAGGAGGAATAACCTCAGCAGACAGGAGGAATAACCTCTTGTGAGTGAGAAAACGCCATATTTAAGACTATGGATTAGGCAGTTATTCAGAGAAGGGAGCCTATAATGACAAGCACTAGGGGGTGTGCACCTGAACATTTGTAACCGAGGCTTCATGATCTCACAGACACCATGCCAGAAAAGATGTGACTTTTGCAATACAGAGAAAAGCATAGACGAATGCCTCCCAAACCAGCTGAAATGGGTTTAAAAGACTACTTAGAGGAGGTGGTACTTGAACTAGGTCCCAAAGGGTAGAAGAGAAGTGGCATAAGACAGGTGTAAGAGGGACAGAGAGAGCAACATGATCAAAATCCTGGAAGTATAAGACAACTGAATTAAAAATTAAAATAGGTAGTCAGGAAATCATAGATCATTGATAAGTTCATGGCATAATGCCTGATGTATTCTAACCTCTCAAATGTTCATTTCTCAATTGATTTATATTTTCTGATAAGAGGACAAAAGCCTGCCCATATTCCCATTCCCTTAACGCATACTAGTAATAATAGTACCAGTTTGACCTATAGAAAGTTGGGGAGAAAATAGAGTCAGAGGCACTTATAGTACTAAGAAATGAGAAAATTTTACAATGAGTTTATTACTTGAAATTCTGACAAGCAGCTAAATATTAAAGTCATCCAAGAATATCCATGTTTTATGCCATTGAAATGATGACTGTGACATTCTTGATAACTGTCTTAAGAACCTTTTGCTTTTCAGACTGAGTACAGAATTAGAAGGAATATTCTGCTTGGCTCCTTCCCCCGAATGAATGGGTAGGGTGACAGATATGTATCTAGGAATAAAACTCCTTTAAAGTTTTAAATATAAAACATTTGTTTGCAGGAATAGAAGAAAAGTGAAAGTATAAAAGTCCACTCCTTCCCTTCCCTCCCTCCCTCCCTGCCTTGCTTCCTTCCTTTTCTTTCATCTTTCTTTTTTATTTATTATTTTTTTTGACATGACATCACTCCATTGCCCAGGCTGGAGTGCAGTGGTACAAGCATGTGTCACTACAGTCTCTACCTCCTGGGCTCAAGTGATCTATCTTCCTCTGTCTCCTGAGTAGCTGGGACCATAGGCATGTACCACCATACTTAGCTAATTTATTTTAAATTTTCTGTAGGGATGAGGTCTTGCCATGTTACCCAGGCTAGTCTTGACTTCCTGGGCTCAAGCAATTCTCCCACCTCGGCCTCCCAAATTACTGTGACTACAAGTGTGAGCTGCCATGCCCGGACATTTAACCTATTTCTCATCTGTTGTGTATTTATCAGAGTTTAAAAGTAAGATAGCAACAGCTAGCTAGCTAATGGAGAGTAGAGGCAAATGACTGCAGCTCTGTGCATAGTGGTTCCAGAATTATGTAGCCAGCAAAATTTAACAGAGCGCCCTGTTAAATTTGAAGTTCAGAAAAACAATAAATACATTTTTAGTTTAACTATGTTCCATGCAATATTGGGGAGATACACACACACACACACACACACACACACACACACACACACACACGCACACGCATATACTAAAGCTGTATTTTTGTGTGTTTGAAATTTAAATCTAGATATTCTCTACTTGTTTTGCTAAATCTTGCATCATTTTACTAGGATTCACCTTAATGGACTGAAAAATGATACGTTAACCCAAACAAGCATGAATGCTGTGTTTATTAAAATAATATTTCTTGAATGAGTTAAGTTTCAACAAGTACAAACCAACTCCTTGAGATATTCATTAGGTAATGCATAAATGATTTATCTGGCTATCATAAAGTAGATGTACTTAAATGGACAAATAAATCTATGTGCAAAATCAATTCCCTTTTTCTCTTGTTCTTTCTCTACAGCAATGAATTTGAAAGGAAAAGAGAAGTGGAGGAAGAACATGAAGAATAGAATTATATGTACATTTGAGAAACTCACTTGGCATCATGGTAAGATTTGAGATACTTTAATTTCCCCTCAATGACTAAACTTTGATAGGAATCTAATGATGATAGTGAAAGTAGAGGTAGTATTAAAAATGCCTTCCCTGTATTTTATGCCTGCAATATTATTTTTAAAATGTTTTTGTTTCTTGACAGGAAAAAAAGAAACACTCAGACCAATTTGCCATTCAATATTATGGATTATACACTGGCAAAAATATGTCCGTTTGCCCAGTAGACAGCAACCATTTAAACCAAATTAATTTAATTATCAAACATACAGAAATGTGGATTGTTGTGAAGGAAAATGGTAAGTGATGGACAGCAACAGCATCAACAAAATGACATTTACATTAAAATACACTTCAGGGAAAGTCAGGCTCTGAAAACATTGTTTTAATAATTCACAAGATATTGAAAGAAGCTAAACTATTTCTTACTGAGGCAGAGATTGATCTACTTGGTTTAAAACAGAGCTGATAGCCTTAGTGTTTTGAATAGTGTTGTTGCCAGCTTTTATAGATTTAATTACCATCTCTATATGCACAAGACATAGATCTAATTGTCCAACCCTTGAGAGAACAAAATCAGTTTACCTCCAACTCATGATATAGCTTCTTTTCTTTTTACTTGAGGAAATAGATTTCAGTCATAAAGGATCTTTGGGACATTTCAATTCCAATCGAACCAATCCTTTATAGAGTTTTGCTTCCTGCCACAAGTATTCCAGAGCCAGGTAAAAGATTTTACCCAACTCCAAGATGATACAGCACCATGATTGTGGAAATTTTTAGCTACTTCATATATTAGTCTGGATTCTCCAGAGCAACAAAACTAATATATATTCATTTTGAGAATTGGCTCATGTGATCACGGAGATTGAAAAGTTTCTTGATCTGTCATCTGCAGCTGGAGAACCAGGAAACCCTGAGGTCTAATTCAGTCTGAGTTCAAAAGCTGACCCAGAGGAGATGATGGTGAAACTCTCAGTCTGAATCCAAAGGCTTGCAAATTTGGGTCCATGGTGTAAGTCTTGAAGTATATAAAGGCCTGAAAACCAGAACATGAATGTTTGATGGCAGTAAAAGGTGTATGTCCCAGGTAAGAAGTGGTAGAAAGAAAGGAAGTTCACCCTTCCTCAGTCTTTTTAATCTTCATGGGCTTCGGTGGATTGGATGATGCTCACCCACATTGTGGAGGGTGATATTCTCCCTTCAACTGACTCTAATGGTGATCACTTCTGGAAATACCCTCATGGACACACCCAGAGATCATCTTTTACCTGCCCTATGAGTATCTTAGGGGCCAGTCAGTTTGACACATACAGTTTACCATCTCATTTAAGCTTTCATATATCATTTGTAGAAGGAAATATAAATTTCAATCATAAAGATTTTGAAAAGGAAAAAAAAAGCACCCCTCAAAATCACCTACTAATTAACTGAAAGTATGAGGCCTCTTCCCTTTTTCTTTCAACAGTTTCAACACATTTTCCACTAAAAAGCTTCCATGACAACACAGAGAAAAATACCTATGTGGCATATATATTGATATATATGTCAACACAGAAAAAAAAAAAAATATATATATATATACACACACACACGCACATACAGCCATGCACCACATTTTGACGTTTCAGTTAATGAGAAATTGCATATACAGTGGTGGTCCCACAGAATTGTAATACTGTATTTTTACTGTACCTTTCCTATGTTTACATATGTTTAAATACAAAAATACTTCCCATTGTGTTACAATTGCCTAGAATATTCAGTATGGTAACATACTGAACAGGTTTGTAGTTTAGGAACAGGCAAGACCGTGAAACCCAGATGTGTCTTAGGCTATACCATCAAGCTTTGCTAATTACACTCTATGATGTTCACACAATGACAAAATCACCTAACAACACGTCTCAGAATATATCTTCCTCATTAAGCAACACATGGCTGTTTATTCTCTATATATTGTACATATAAATTCATATATATATATATATATGTATCAAGGATGGGGATAGAAATTTCATTTCACTATGTTGTTGATGAAAAGAGTCAATCTCTATAATATATATATAAATAGGTTTATTCTGAGCCAAATATGAGTGACCTTGACCTTAGGCACAGTCTCAAGAGGTCCTGAGAATATGTGCCCATGGTGATTGGGTTACAGCCTGGCTTTGTATGTTTTAGGGAGACAAAGGACATCAATTAATACATGTAAGGTGTACATTGTTTCTGTTTGGAAAGTAGGAACAACCTCAAGTGGTGGCAGGGAGAGAAGGTGCTTGAAAGTCACAGGTGGATTCAAAGATTTTTTTTCTGATTTGTAATTGTTTGAAAGAGCTAAGTTATTATATAAAGATGGAAATCAATCGAAAGAGTGTCTGGATTAAGAAATAAGGGGTGGTAGAGACCAAGGTTCTTTATTTATATAGATGGAGTTTCATAGGTGGCCACCTTTAGAAGCAATAGATGGCAAATGTTTCCTATTCACACCTTTAAAAGGTACTAGACTCTTGGCTAATCTTTTCAGGATCAAAAAAGACCTGGAAAGGGAAGATGATTCTCTACAACATGTAAATTTCCCCCACCAGAGAAAGCTTTGCAGAGCCATTTAAAAATATGTCAAATAAATATATTTTGTGGTAAAATGTTTTGATTTTTTCCAGGGCCTTCTACCTGTCATGTGGTGCTGTACTAGAGCCAGGTTGGAATTTGGTATTTTATTGCCACAGAGTCTGTTTTGTCAGTATTGATGATACTGATGTGTTGGGGAGGGTCCCTAGACGCTGATGGGTTGTCAATACCAGCTGGTGTCCAGACTCTTGACACCACTGCAAGAAGAAATTCAAGAATGAATTGGAAAATAGTTAAAGTACAAAGATTTATTGCAAAGAGACAACTACACACTCAGGAAAGGAGAGTGCAGGAATACTCAAGAGGAGGTCGTGCAATGGAGTTTGAGGTCTACCTTTATAAGTTACTTTCAACAGGGAGTGGGATTCATAAATATTCCAGGAAAAAGGGAAAGATTTCTCAGAACTGTGGTGCCACCCATTTTTACACCAAACATGGGCATTCCAGGAACAGTCATGTAGCTGGTCGTTGTGTTATTTAGTATGTTAATGAGCATATGATTAGGTCATAGGTGAAACCTAGGTCAAATCCAGTGCCATGTTGTGTCCCGTCGGTCTTGGCTGGCTTGATCCACACTGGTTTTTCAGGGTCTTATCAGCCCTTAGCTTATGCAGCTATCTCAACTGTTTCCTTTTGCTAGTCATGTGAAACTGTTGCCTGAAATATTCTATTCTCCTGTGACCACCCTATATTATTTCTTGCTTATCAAGATCCCTGTTTTAATGTTAATCCTGGTCAGTTGTGCCTGAATTCTAAAAAGAGGAGTGTATCGTGAGGCACCTCTGATTCCCCCTTCCCATTAACAGCCCATTCTAATTTTTCAGGTTTCCTTGACATCCCCGTGGCTGAGGAGAAGAATCCACTTAGTTAGTTGGGGAGCTTGGAATTTTGTTTTCGTCTTATAACAGGTATCCAAATGAGTGTGCCCACTTCTCATTTATATATAAAGGCACATTACCCAATATTGGCAAGCTGGAAAAGCTTGTCACCAGGTCAGACCTGGATCTGGACAGTATTATCTTTCAAAGAACTACTTTGCTGCTATAGAAATGGAAAATACTGCTCAAATATTGCAGAAATACATATTATATGCACATAAAATAAACTTTTCTAAAGCAATAGGCATGCGATAGAAATGGATTTATAGACAGTGCATTAAACTATGAAATCATTTCTGACAGAAATATAAATCAACTTAAGAAAACCCAAAGTTCAGGAATCAAATAAGGAGAGGGTTTTTGAGAAAGCATCAAGACTAGATAACTACTAAAAGTACCGACGTTAACTGTATAAACATTATGAAAACAAAACTTAGCCAAGGGAATAGAAGGGAAGTAGCAAAAATACTTCAAATCATGCTTTATTTTCATGAAAAAACAATTATATGATTAGCATCAGTTTCTACCCTCGAGGTACTTTTTTATTCATTTTTCTTTTGCAGAATTCTTTGTACATTATTCATATTCCTAACAAAAAGAGGTAAGCTGGCTTCAAACTGATTGGTAGTTATATGGCAACCACGTTGTTTTCATGCTGCTTTTATGTTCAGTTCAACAAAATTGCCTAAAAGGAACCTGAACAGCCAATGCGCAAAAGAAATACAAATAAAAAAAATGCAGGCATAAACAACCGTTCAAGCCTACCAGTAATCAACAAAGTGAGGATTAAAATAATAATGGAATAGTATTTTTATACACCAATTAATTAAGATTTTATAAATAAAAATGCTAAAATTTGCTGAGAGTGCGTTATGACAAGCAATTTAATAAGCTATTGATGTAAACAAAAATACATACACATTTTCTGAAAAACTATTTGGCATGTGTATAAGAATTTTAAGGCTGGGCATGGTGGCTCACACCTATAATCCCAGCATTTTGGGAGGCCAAGGAGGGTGGATCACGAGGTCAAGAGATTGAGATCATCCTGATCAACATGGTGAAACCCACGTCTCTACTAAAAATACAAATATTAGATGGGCGTGGTGGTACATGCCTGTAATCCCCGCTACACAGGAGGCTGAGGCAGGAGAATTGCTTGAACCCAGGAGGCAGAGGTTGTGATGAGCTGAGATAGGGCCATTGCACCCCAGCCTGGGTAACAGGAGCGAAACTCCGTCTCAAAAAACAGAAAGAATTTTAAAATGTTAGTATTCTTCAATTCAGCATTTTCAGCTCTAAGAAATACTCTGAAAGAAATAGTAAGAAATACTGAAAACATTTGAAAATTATGTATACATTTGTTCACTTCTATTATTTATTACAATGAATAACATAAAATAACCTGACTGTACAGCAGTATGGGAAAGTTTAAATACATTTTGTTAAATGAATACAATGTCACATTATGTAGTTTCTCAAAGAGTATTTACATGCTAAGGGACATGCATATAAGAAAATGTTATTTTTTTTTTTTTTAAAGATAACCGAACCTAAAGTTTTATATTCTAAGTTATTCCACTGTTCAGACATATGGGTGTGCATCTGATGTGTGTGTGTGTTTGTGTTTATGGAGCTGTACATCTGTGTTTTCTACATTCACAGTTAACACATCAAGAAAACACTGAAAAAGAATATACTTCATATGAACAAAGCTTATCTATGGGGTAGTAACAATATGTGTATTTTAATAACATTTTGTCTTCCATATTCTTCACATTGTCTACATCAATTCATGATAAAATATATTTTTAATTTGTCCAGCAGATTGATATTGTAATTTCATGTAACATACGTCTACTTTTATCTCCCAAATTTTAAATGACAAATCATCAGGAATCTGAAAAAGTTCTAATTAAGTAAATAAATAGGATTGCTTCCTTCCTTTGCTTTATCTCTCACCCCAAAATAACAGTTGACAATTAGCATTTTTTCTCATAATTTTATAAGGATTTGAGTTTTATAGTAGTTTCCCTACAATAAAATGTTAATGTAGTTACATAAAGGTGTACAGTTGAGTTGTTATATGCTCCGACTATTAAAAAGCACATATTTTGAAGTTAGGCCTCAAAATATGCATTTTGCAAATTTTAGATGTTACAGACACTTTGAAAATATAAAAACTATATGTTTTTCTATAATTTACATACAATCCAAACCATGTGAGTTGCGTCTATATTAAAAGAATAATTTCTTTTTTTTTT
>NW_016107442.1:2466203-2495015 GCF_001604975.1 Cebus imitator
AGGAAGGAAGGAAGGAAGGAAGGAAGGAAGGAAGGAAGGAAGGAAAGAAAAGAAGGAAGGGAGGAAGGGAAGGAAAGAAGGAGGGAAGGAAAGTAGGAAGGAAGGAAGGAAAAAAGAAAAAAGAAAGAAAAGAAAAGAAACTAACACAACCATTTCTGGAATCATTGGTGCCTAAATGCCTGGCATTACACTCAGAACAAATTTCTTTCAAAAATGTTTCCTCTTAGCAAACACCTACCTAACCATTGGTCCTTTTATACTCCATGTGGACCTTCAATCGCTCTCCTGGGATTAGCTGAACAACTCAAACACAGATCTGAGCATTCAGGAGTCATGTGTTTAATGAGTCCTACCTGTAAAACAAAAGAAATACATTTCATTACCTTCCCACCTATTTGACTTTTTCTCCTGACTTCTAAAATCTTATTTCAAATAGTAAACGAAACAAACAAGTCATTGTGAAAGAGACGTCTGCGATTTCTTTTTAGTGACGCAGTAGCTTACTGATTTAATTTTTCTTAAATGCCGCCATCTAGTGTTCACTAATTCAAATTTTATTACTAAGATATTGTTAATGTGGAAGTAATGTTCCCCAGTTTCCCAGAGGCAAACAGCATCAAGTTAATTTGGTTCAAGTTTCTAAGTCTTTCTAAAAAGACTTTCTATATCTGAAATAACACAATAATGTTTAAATAAAAACAATCACAGTATTAAGCGGTAGGACTATAAACATGGTTTACACTATACCTTGCGAAATACAGATATATTGTTATTACAGTTCTTCTCTTTCTCTCTCTACTCTCCCCATCTCTTTCTGCAAGCATTCTTTAGAAGTGCTTTTCTTATAAACTCAATGGCAAAAAACAAATAACCCAATTATAAGATGGGCAAAGGACTTGGATGAGCAATACTCTAAAAAGATATACAAACGGCCAACAGGTATATGAAAAGATGCTCAAAACTTCTAACCATCAAGGAATGCAAATAAAAACCATAATAAAGTATCACCAAACTCTTAGGATGGCTATTATAAAAACAAACAAACAAAAAAGTTAACAGTTGTTGGTGCCTATGTGGAGAAAATGAGAACCTTTGTACACTTGTGGTGGGAATGTAAAATGGGGCAGTCTCTATGGAAACCAGTATGAAGTTTCCTCAAAATTTAAAAATAGAACTACCATATGACCCAGCAATTCTAATCCCACTTCTGGGTATGTGTTCAAAAGACCTGAAATTAGAATCTCAAAGACATATCTGCACTTCCATGTCCACTGTAGCATTAAATTGAAGATAAAGAAACTCAGATGTTCACTGACAAATGAAGAAAGAAATATGATATAAACATACAATAAAATATTATTCAGCCTTAATAAAGACAGAAATCCTACCATTCACAACAAAATGGATGGACCTGAAAGACGTTCTGTTAAGTGAAATAAGTTAGTGACAGAAGGACAAGTATGGAATCTAAAATAGTCACATTGGCTGGGTGGGGCGTCTCATGCCTGAAATCCTAGCCATTTGGGAGGCCAAGGCAGATGGATCCTTTGAGGTCAAGAGATCGAATCCAGCCTGGTCAACATGGTGAAACCCTGTCTCCACCAAAAATACAAAAAAATAGGCCAGGGGTGGTGGCAGACATCTGTAGTCCCAGCTACTTGGGAGGCTGAGGCAGGAGAATTGCTTGAATCCAGGAGGCAGAGGTTTCAGTGAGCTGAGATCAAGCCACTGCACTCCAGCCTGGGTGATAGAGCATGACTCTATCTCAAAAAAAATAAATAAATAAAATCAAGTAAAAATAATACAATAAAACAGTCACTAGGACATTGTAAACAGGGTATACAATTTCCTATAGAAACAGGAGTATCTGCAATATCTTACCTATCATTATTTAAGTAATTGCCATGATTAATGATAGATTAGGGTTAGGGCTATATTTTTTTTAACAAAAGAAAAATATTTTCTTATGATATTACTTACAGAGGTAGACAATAGAATGGTGGTTACCAGGGAGTGGACGGAGGGAAATATGAGAAGTTAGTAGTCAATGGGTATAAAGTTAAAGTTTTATAAGATAACTTCTAGAGATCTGCTGAACAACATAATTCCCATAGTAAACAATGAAGTATCATGCACTTGAAAATGGCTGAGAGGGTAGATCTCATGTTAAGTGTTCAAAGAAACAAACCAACCAATGAAAAGCAGAGTGACACCACAAAACTTTTAGAGGCGATGGGTACATTTGTCAACTTGACTGTGGTGAAGGTAACATGAATATAGACATATGTCCAATCTTACCAAATGGTATGATAATTACATATTAATTATATGCCATTTGGGTATACCAATTTTATTCCAGTAAAGCTGAGAGAGAGAAAATGTTATCAGTTATGGTTGATCAATTCTGTGAATAGTGTAAAACTCATTTAATTGTGTAATTTCAAATGGTGAACTTTATGGTTTATGAATTATATTAATAAAGTTGTCCAAACAAAAAGAAAGAAAAATAAAGAACTATTTTGCTCTCCATTGTATCTTGAGCTTCTAGCATAGTGCTTGGCAAGTAGCTGATGCTCCATGAGATGGGTGTTGTTTAATAAAACACCTAATGTTTATATGACAGAAATTCTAAGCAATTCTTATGTGTTATCTCATTTAGTTGCTGAAAACTCTGAGCAAGGTTCTATTATTGTTTCCTTACAGATAAGAAAACTGCACGCTAGGAAAATTCGGTAAGCTTCCCATGAACATACACTTGTTAAATTGTCAGGTCAAGATTTGAAGTCAGTAGTCTGACTCAAGAGTTCTCACTTTCAACCATTACCTGGTCTGACAATTATCAAAATTTCCAAAGTGAAACATAAAATTTATATTAAAAAAAAAAAAAAAACTTTGGATCTCAGAGCACCTACAACTTTGCATACATTGGCTGGAAAAATGAGAATTGAGAGGTAAACATGTTTAGAATCATTTTTCCTCTTTACAAGACAGCGTCATTACTAAAGAATTTAAAACATGTATGAAACTGAACTGAAACTATTTAAGGTAATTGAAGCGTGTCACCACTGATCCGCAAAACAAAAAAATATACAATATGTTGCTCTGTCTCCAAAAAATAAATGCTTATTTATAAATTAACTGTTTAATTTAGCCTTTTTAAATGAATTATTTCTTCTCCAACAAAAACTGCATTCAAAAATGTGACTAACTGCAGAGATGCTTTGTTTATTAAACTGGTGATTGAGTGGTGTGATTTTAATTACACTATGCATTTGTTCTATTACGTTATTATGGTGTGCTGTAAATATCATACATTTACAAATAATATTATATATTTGTATCTTTTTCCTTTTTACTCTACTCAAACTGCCTTCTAAGCTTGGGAAATTATTCAAATTGGAAACCTTTCATGAGATTCATTTATAGGCCACACATTCACCAGTTTCATACCATGAGCACCTGTCCTAATGACAGAGGGAAAATTGTACATATGTTGTCGTAGAAATCAAGTGAATATACATTGTTAGGTTACCAAACACATTTCCAAAACAGGAGAAGCCCCAGGTAATGGTGCAATGATGCCAATCCTTTCTCACCAGGACATTGTAAACAGGGTATACAATTTCCTATAGAAACAGGAGTATCTGCAATGTCATTACCTAACATAAATTTAAGTAATTGCCATGATCAATGATAGATTACGGTTAGGTCTCTCTCTCTCTCTCTCTCTCCCCCTCCCTCTCTCCCTCTCTCTCTTTCTCTCTCTCTCTCTCTCTCTCTCTCTCTGTGTGTGTGTGTGTGAATTTTTTTTTTTTTTTTTTGTAGCTTAGGTTCTGGGGTACATGTGCAGATCATGCAGGATTGTTGCATAGGTACATACATGCCAATGTGGTTTTCTGCCTCAATCTCCCCATCACCTATATCTGGCATGTCTTCCCATGTTATCTTTCCCAAACCTGCCCATGTTATCCTTCCCAAACCTCCCCACTGGCCATACCACCCTGAAGGTGCTTGATCTTGTCTGATCTCAGAAGCTAATCAGGGTCAGGCCTGGTTAGTTCTTGAATGGGAGGTCTTATTTATTTTAAAAGAGAAAAACTGTTTTCTTTTCATATTTATTTGTAAGCATGCTGATAAAAGTTATAATAAAAATGAGTTGAAATACCAGGGCTAAAAATTATATTAACAATTAGGAGTATTCAAAAGCATTCTACGGGTAATGTTGCATTATTTTGTGTTTAATTCAGAGAAATACAGAATGCTACAGTGTCCTAAAATATATCCACACTAACCTTTATTTGTCAAATAAGAAAATGGTAGCTGTAAAATATTAGGAGCTTTGTTCAAATCCAAGTGGTATTTTTATATCCAAGACAAGTACCTAGAAATCCTTCTCAATACAATGAACTTTTGCTACATGGAAAAGTGTCATCCTTTCTAAGCTATACTCAGAATAAATTGTTGCTAAAAACAAACATGGAAGGAACAGGATTGATGGATTTAAAGTCATAGACCCTACTATCATAATACAACACAGCTAAAGCCATAACTTATTATTGATCATTCTTGGGATTATTTATTCAACATGTATTGTTTAAGACCTCACGACCTTACACAAACAGGCTTAAATCTAAACAGCATCCTCCCTTTCTAATTTCCGTATCTAACACTGGATGTGAAAGTAGCATATGTGTGACAAGGCAGTAGGGTGACTACAATCAAGGAGAACTTAATTGTGTATTATAAAATAACTTAAAAGTGTGTAATTAGATCGTGTGCAACTCAATCATGGAGTATGAGGTATCTATTCCCTCAATCAATAAATGCTTAAGAAGATGGATACCCCGTTCTCCATGATGTGCTTATTTTACATTGCATGCCTGTATCAAAACATCCAATATGCCCAGTAAATATATACACCTACTATGTAACAATAAAAATTTTAAAACATAATTTAAAACTTAAAAAGATGTCAGGGCTCTTTTTGTTCTTGTTCGTGAATTTATTTCTAAATTCATTAGAGCAATTTATTAATCTTTTTTTTTTATCTGTATATTTTCCTTAGTAAACTGTAACTCACTTTGGCCATAATAGATCCTCGAAGAATGTTTATTAAAAATAAGGACCTAATTATTTGAGAATTAGTCTATTTCTTCCTCACTACCATCCTTCCCTTCTTTCTTCGATTCCAATAGGAAGACATCTACTGCCTCTAATTTCCCCCATATATTTTCAGAAGAGGAAATAAATATCAATACAATCATATAAAAACAATTGGTCATTTTTTTCAGTATAAAAATAAAACATATTTAGATGCGGCATGTATTTAAGCCAGTTACTTGGTTGAAAATGTGCCTAAGAAGAGCCTATTTTTCCTTCATTCTTACAGAGTTTAGGAACTAAATTACCCAAATATATTATCTGTATTCCCCTAAATTGTGCATGCAATAAACATTTTATACTTTTGTTTACCAAGTCTAAAAATCTATATACTGTGTATAACTTGTAGTAGAATATATTTGGTAAACCTTATTTTGTAGTGTTAGCAAACAATATTAAAAATATAAGTGAAAATTCAAAATTAAACATTTTCTCTAAGGCAATTTCCAAGATCAAAACAAAAATTTTGTATATTATAATTCTCAGGCAATTTGCTAATTAAAACCTACCATGAAAACAAGCATTTTTTAAATCCTTTATTTTATAATCTGAAGGAAACAATTTTAATAAGAATTGCTGAGTAATATTTTAACATTCTCTTTAGGCATAAAGAAATGAAGAGGTACCTGAAACAACACTTTAATATCTTATTTTTTCCCAAATGTATTCAGAAAGCAAAATATTTTTAATGGCTAAGTTGCATTTGACATGGGTTGGATTTACAGTCATATGAAGTTAGTAATTATAGAGGAATCACTACATAAAATAATGCCTGGAGAGAGGATCTAATACAATGGAAGTAGGACATTCTATGAAATTTCAAGCAGAGCATCATTTGGGTTGAGTTTCTATCAAGCAAAATATTTTCAAGTTTATTTTACTGCAGAATAAAATACCCATACATAATATTTTATGATTTATGTGGGTGTAAGAAAATTCACAAAAAAATTATACATGTACACACATATATACATACAGATATACACAAAAATGTGTGTATATTTATAATATTTTGTGATTCTGTTGTTCCATTTTATTACATAGAAAGGACTACCACATTTCATCCCCATCCCCATCCCTGAAACATTTAGATGACTTTGAATAGAAATATTGAGAATCTAGAGAGAGCGAGTAAATTGTATCTGGAGTTGGAAAACAAAAGGTAATTCTGTGAGAAGCAATATATAGCCCCTTCTAACCATGTTGCATTCATACTTTATTTGTGTATTCAATAAATTGATTAATGACCAGCATTTTGTACAGTACAAGTTGTAGAATATTAATTCATAGTAAAAATGTTTTGGCTTTTACCCTGAGATGACATGCCTTTGGAGGATTTTAAACAAAAGACTGATATGATTTGATTTCTGTTTTGAAAGAATCACTGGCTGCTGTGTGGAAAACAGAATGTGGGCTCATAAGAGTGAATGCAAGGACACTGGTTAAGAGGCTCCTGAAATAATACAGGCAAATGTGATAGTGCCTTGAAATAAGATGGTAGTAACTATAGCTGATGGTTCTATTTCTAAAAAGGAATACTTTTAACTAACTTATGAATTATTAACTTAGTTAAAATCATAGAACCTATTAAATCAATGAGCACTGAAGTCAAAACATAACAAAGTAATCTCAATAAAAGAAAACTAGTGAGCAAACTCATTTGTTATTTTAAATACAAATACAGGTTGAGTCCTTCACTATCTTGAAATAATAAGAAAACAATTAAAATTATCCTGATGTACAAGGTACTCGATTTATGTAATTAATCCATGTAATAAATTACTTCAGTTACAAGAAAAAAAATACATCTAGTTGAATGCATAAAGTATTTGATGAAGCATCTCATCTATTCCTTAATAATATAAAATTTACAAAAATAAGAAAAAAATTATATTTCCTCATTCAGAAGAAGGTCAATAATTTAAAATCTTGAAAACTAATATAATTATGTCATGCTATATTCACATTATTGTCAAACTCAAGGAAAAAAGGATACTCATTGTCATTACCAGTGTTTGGCTGTTTTGTGACTTATAGCCAATACCTAAACATTAGAATGTAAGTAGGGGAATATGCTTGCAATATATTACAAGCTTCTTAATAAATAGAAATTATTGCAAATAAATAATTGATAGAAAATATTTGTAAATTTGCAAATTAATTACACAGCGTATTAGTCTGCTCTGGTGCTACCATAAAGAAATACCTGAGATGGTAATCTCTAGAGAAAAGTGGTTTAATTGACTCCGTTTTCATGGCTGGGGAGGCCTTAGGAAACTTACAATCATGGTGGAAGGCACCTCTTCCCAGAGGGACAAATGCCGAGCAAAGGGGGAAGCCCCTTATAAAACCATGAGATCTCACTCACTATCAATAGAACAGCATGGGGGAAATCACCCCCATGATTCAATTATCTCCACCTGGTCCTACCATTGACATTTGGGGATTATTACAATTCAAGGTGAGATTTCGGTGGGAACAGAGAGCCAAACCATGTTACATAGTTATAAATTAGAAAATGAATAATTGTTTAATATGAAAATTACTAAACTTCCTATCATTAGATAAATGCACATTTTAAAATGATATGCCATATTTTATTACTGATATTGACAGTTTTTTAAAATGGTAATAATATAAAGCAGCTTAAGGCAATTCATGTTGTTTGACATAGTTGGTGGCAGTAAGAGTTATTTAACATTTCCAGTTGTCAATTTGGAAGTATATGAAAGGCTTCAACTCTGGCACTCCTTCTACCTATTAATTTCATTTCTACATAATTCTCATTTAAAAAAGTAGTTATATGTGCAATCAAAGACATAGGCATAAGAATCTTCTTCACATTATTTATTATGACAGTGCTAATCTCTTCAAAGACAAAAGAAAATATAGATATCCTAAAAGGAAAATAACTAATATATTATGACAAACCAAGATGATGAAATAGCATACAGTACTTTAAAAATAAAACAAGGGAAAACATTTAATAAATTGAACACTTTCATGATATATTAAGTTTAAACTGATTGCAAAAAAATGTGTACAGTACGAAATAAATTTTAAAAATCTACCTTTTTATAGTAAAAGTTGAAAAACTTGTAAGCAGCTATTCTGAAATGTTACTAATGGTTATCTCTAGGTGGTAAGATCCTGGTATGTTTTCTCTTTTCTTTGCTTTTTAGAATTTTTAAAACTTTTGGCAAAATACATGTATTATTTAGTAACCCTGTGAAAACAAGGCATACAGTTTATTTTAAAATAATCCAATTGAAGTTGTTTTTGATGCCAAAGGGGAAAGGAGGTATAAGAGTATAGGCCGGGCACACTGGCTCACGCCTGTAATCCCAGCACTTTGGGAGGCCAAGGTGGGTGAAGCACTAGGTCAAGAGATTGAGACCATCCTGGCCAACATGGTGAAACCCCGTCTCTACTTAAAAAATACAAAAATTAGCTGAGCGTGGTGAAACATGACTGTAGTCCCAGCTACTCAGGAGGCTGAGGCAGGAGAATCACTTGAACAAGGGAGCCAGAGGTTGCAGTGAGCTGAGTCGGTGCCATTGTACTCAGCCTGGTGACAGAATGAGACTCCATCTCAAAAAAAAAATAAAAAAAAGAGTATTGATTAGGGACCTAATCTTTCTTTAGAAAGGCTTATAGCTCATTCATTATTTCAACAAGCAGAGATTGACTCTCTGTTCCATTTTTTTTCCCCATAAGCTGGACACAAGGCATTTAAAGATGAGTTAGTCATGATCACTTTCAAATAGATCTCATAGACAAATGAAGAAACCTGACATATGATGTCAGTATAATTGTAATGAATTGTGTCTTAATGTGGTGTTAAAGGACATAAGAAGAACTGAGACTGCCTGGGGGAATAGGAGTTTATTATGCCATTTTCATATTGATGTGAAGAAATATCTAAGACTGGGTAATTCATAAAGAAAAGGAGGTTTAATGGACTCACCATTCCATATGGCAGGGGAGGCCTGGCAATCATGGTGAAAGGCAAAAGAGGAGCACAGGCACATCTTACATGGTGGCAGGCAAGAGAGCAGGTACAAGGGTACTACTTTTATAAAACCATCAGATTTTGTGATAATTCACTCACTATCACAGGAATGGGATACAGGTAACAGCCCCCATGATTCAATTACCTCCTACTGGGTCCCTCCCGTAATACATGAGGATTATGGGAACTATAATTCAAGATAGATTTGGCTGGAAACACAGTCAAACCATATAAGGAGGTTTTTTCCTTTAAAAAACAACAGGTTTCTTAAAACAATGACCTTCAAATTAATAATTTTTGATAAGCAAAAATGTTTCACATAGAAACCAAAGGCCAAGTCATTCCAGGATGAGAGCAGAGCATGAGAAAAAATGCAGGAAACATAATTTGAAGCATATTGTTTTTAATTATTACTATCCCATTATATTTATATTAACTTTTATAAAGTTCTTAGGACAACCAAAATTCTGAATAAGAAAATATTTGAAAGAAGTTATTCATGATTACTATAGAACTTTTATAGGGTGACTTGCCAATAAGACGCTTAATGATTTGGTCTCTTCCTAACAATCTTTCATGACTTCAGCCTGCCCAGTATTAACATCAACCATAGTATCTTGCTCCATGTTTCCCAAATATGGCATTTAAGTTCATTCTCAATACCCTCTGTATCCTATTTTCTTCAAAATTAGTCCCAGAAACCATAGACTTTATAATATACCCACATTTTATACTCTCTTGTCATCATAGGCATAACTCATTCAAAATGTTTTGTCCTATATAATTTTTGAATGATCATATGTTATTCAATTAGTTTAACATCCAGCATCCAACGAAGAACCTGAAGACATGAAGTATTCATTGAATAAATTAATTAATAAATGAATGAATGATGTCCTACCATTCTTACTATGGAATTTAGTAGGCAATTTCTGTCTTTAGTATTTATAAAGACAAATCAGGATAAAGTGACCATCTGGTTATATCTGTTTAAGAAATAAACCAGAAATCATATTGAAAGCCCCCAAATAATTTAAATTAACCAAATTGAACCAAATTTCTAAAGCTAAACAAAAAAAAATAATTTTAAAAATGGTTCAAATTGAAACCTGGTATTTTCATTTCAAAACAGATTTTACTGAACAGAAACAGCACAACCTAATAGCTTTAAACATAGTTTACATCAACTAGAACACTAGTACATTAATCATGACAGTACTGTACAAAAGTTGGTGTTGTTTAGTGCTCTCGCCAGCATTAAAAATAAAAATAGAATGACTATCTATCAATTTCATTGAACCCCAGGCTCCACAGGCCATGGGAATATCAATCAAGGAATGAAGACCTTTCTCTTCTCCCAAAGGGTATGAGCTGTTGGGTGGCCTGAGAACTTATCCAACTACTGAATTCCTTTCTTATGTATACAGCTATCTTGTAACTGGCGGTCCTCTAATCAAAGGCATGCTAAGAGAAAAATTTGCTCTAGAGACATTCCTTATTTGCACGTTTGCAAAACATTTTTAAAGAGCACCAGAAGCATCTGGGCCACACAGTGGAAGTGGAAGCTTTTTTATTATCTTTTCTTGGTACATGAGAATTTGTATCCTATTCTGAAGGGTCATAAGGCTTATCAGCAAATGAGTTAAATAGACTGCACAGGCACTGCTAGGAGGCTGTGTGCAAAAGACAGAACTAGCTCTTTCGTAAGCCTAGAAACTGCTTTATAAACTGTTTGGCATTTGGAAGTGTGCACTTTGCATATGTATATTTCCAATGATGCTGACCACAGAGTTTTAGACAGAGCAGTGAGTCAATAAATTTTGAATAAAAAGTAAATGAGTGGATGGATAAATTATGTTTAATGAAATGTAATTTGATAAAAGGTTGTTGGTAAGCTATTTCTAATCAGTAATCCATGTAAAAGCCTGCTGGCTAAAACTTGCAGTCCTAAGCAAAAGTTGTATAAGGACATAACCTTTATGCCATAAACTGTCTATGTATGAATATAGATTTGCCTGTTTGTACTCAGATTCATGCATATATGTATTCTGCTTAAATATATGGCCCTAAAGATACATGTGTATATGTATATATGCACACACACATATAGCTGCATATATATATATACACACAAAAAACGAAATGAATGTCTTTTAAAAAATAAATATTTCAATTTAAAGTAGTTAAAAATGTTTATCTTTTCTAGTGAGAATATGGATATTTTTTTTCTTAATTTCACTTGTCTTTATTTTCTAACTGTTCAATAATAAAGATGTATTATTTCTCTAGTCACAAAAGTATTTAGCAAAAGGTACTTGTGAATATATAGAGAGGAGAGCGATTAAAAGTTTTCTTTCTACTGTAAAATTAAAGATTATTCACTAGATTGAATATGTGAAGAGAGAAGTCTGGTTCAATAATGGCTTGCATTTTTTGTTCTGTTTTGCTTTGAGTATCCACTCTGGATGAAACTGGGTAGATACTGCTTCTCAAAGGACAGTTGTAGACATGAATGGAAATTATTTTTGCCTCATGACTTTAAACAAAGGTTGAACCAAAAAATATATAGAATTAGTCTTTTGTTAACAAGAAAATCTATTACATTGGAAGCCTCTGTTGTAACAACATTCTGATTAATTGAGGCTGTACTGTACTTGCCGATAATTTGATATATGGCCTCGTCAGTCAGTCTCCTCACTTTCTTCCAGAATTGCTCTCCGTAACAGGCAGACAACTAGAAAAGGAGGCCATGTCCCCCTTCTAGAGAAGAAAGGATTTGCGATGAACTCAATGGAACCTTTGGCAGGAACATTAAAAAAGACCTTGGTGTCTCTGACTGCCAGATTAAACAAAGTAAAGGATGTCGTTTATTTTACTTGACAGCTCAGTTGATTCATAATACTAGTGGTAAATGCATCTTAGAGGAACAGGTCAGGGATCACTAATCCTTTCTTAGTGGCTTTCTTATCTCATAAGATTTAAGCTAAAGGAAAAACAAAACAATCCAATAAGCAGCCAAGATGCTCACAGAGAACTAAAATGCTTTCTGTGGTTATTTGGGACTGAACACAGTTTCAGTCTTAGCTTAAAATAACAAGCAACTTTCCTTCCATTAAGCTCAATAAAAGAATACTATCTGTGTATTAAAATGTGAAATATCTGGGATTTATAACTATCTTTGCATTTACTGAAATCATCTCCTAGTTGGTCTCTCAGCTTCCCAGTTCTCGTTGCTGTACTTCATCTTTCACTTGGGCACTGTCTGCTGCTCACCGCCTCTCCTGGTGGCCCACTACTTATAGACATGGGCCTCCATGTGTGATATCTAAAAGCCCAGGCTCAGAATTTTCTGGGGTACAAAGTAAATAACTCTGGGGTTAGTCACAGCATTACTGATGTTTTATTTGCAAATAAATGTTTAGAGCCACTGGCCTCA
Source organism: Cebus imitator (assembly GCF_001604975.1). Classification (NCBI taxonomy): domain Eukaryota; kingdom Metazoa; phylum Chordata; class Mammalia; order Primates; family Cebidae; genus Cebus; species Cebus imitator. The sequence continues at coordinate 2,478,812 of NW_016107442.1, forward strand.
AAACCACTACATAAATCTTTTGATGTAGCATTACGTGTCCACTGAATTCTGTCCCTGATTTAGTTTTTGGTAATTTCCATGTGTTTCTCTCCATCTGGATCAATGAGCCAGATTCTCTCCTGCTTCATGATCTCACCATAGCCTCCCAGTCTTACATTTCTTGTACTGACCTCGGCCTGTATTGTTTAATTCCTTGCTACTGTTGGAAAATGTTGGATTCATCTTTTAATGCTGTTTGCTAGATCACACCAGACAGTCCTATTACCCAGCATCTATCACTCTGGGACCAGAGAAGATTTTGAGCCACTAGGCTGCAGTTTAGGTGCACAGTGTTCGTTGAGTATGAGTGTTAAGTTCATATGCTAACGCTTATCCTGAACCAATGCATTCATAAATATTTTATTCCTTAAACTCATCAATAATTGTTGATTATTCCAGCCTCTCCGTACATGCCTGTAGAGCCAGCATAATAGAGCAAAACGACAATATAAAAGAAAAAAAAAAAAAGAATATGGGCTTTGGAGTTCAGTAGTTCTGGCCTTGATTAGCAGGACTGCCATCTAATAGCTATAACTTAACCTCTTTTACTCCAGTTTACTTTTTTTTAATGGGCATAATATCTCAAGGTATTTACGCATATTAATAAAAAATTACAGAATTCTCAATTTTATTTGAAATGTGTCTCTACATTATAATTTCTCACAGGACGGTCTAATTCCCCGCTCTGAGTTGATATTTAGTAAATGTTTGTTAAACTTATTTTAATAAATAGATGATTTTTTTAAATGCCAGATAAAATTCCCTTAGCATTATCTGCTTTTTTGTTCTATTATCATCCATTTTGGTCTAAGTTGTATTTATTCCCCAAAAAATCATATGTGAAAATAATAATCCCCAATCCCTCAGAATGTGACTATATTTGGAGACAGCATCTTTAAAGAGGTGATGAAGTTCAAATGAGAATGGGACTGAATCCAACCTTGTGGCATCTTTATAAGAAGAGTTGAAAACACAGACACATAAAGGAGAGACCATATGAAGAACCGGGAGGATATAACAATTTACAAAGTGAGAAGAGAAGCCTTGGAAGAAACCAACCCTTCTGACACCTTAATCTCATATTTCTAGCCTCTAGGAATGTGAAAAAATAAATTTCTGTTTTTTAAGTCACTGAGTCTGTGGCACTTTGTTATGGCATCACTAGCAAAAAAATATACCAATCCTTTATGGTTAAAATTGGTACACTTGGAATATAGACTAATTTATTTGTGCTTATGGTGTCTGTGTTCATTTGTTTGGAAAAAAATCAGATATCATTACAAAATTATAATTTTCACCAGGAAGCAGTATGGCAACAAAATTTTTCTTGATAAGGAAAGTGAAGTCTGAAACATAACATATGTTCCTAATGGGCAACTCTGTCTCATGCAGAGGATGGGCAGTGAGTCTGGTAAATAAACTGCATTAAGTGGATTGTATTGCTGTATTGCAGTGGATTTGTTAGCAGAGGTACTTGAGGAGAATGAATCATGAATAAACTGCACAGTGTTTGGAGACCTAATGATTATGATTTCAATTTAAGGGTGCACAGTGGTCAGTCACATTCCCCAGTGGTGCTTGGTGGATTCCACTTCAATGGAACTGGCCTCACTGGGTCCCACAGCAAATGTAACCCAATCTATTGCATTTGTATAGCACATTACAGATTTGAAAGTATTTTCTCACATTTTCTTATTTGTCTTTTATATTTTTAATTATCATCATAATTATAAACCCAGGATGTTTACCCAAAAGCATAAAAATGTAGTCTTTTTCTCAAGTCCCAATGATGGAAACTATAAAGTAACTAGATTTTTAAGAATTAATTCACATTATAAAATTTTTTGGTGTTTTGTATCCAACTTTTTATTTTGAAAATTTTATATTTAAAGAAATTCAAAATTGTACAATGAATATCTAAATACTCTTTGCCTTTATTTATCAGTCCCACACATTGCACTCCCTGTTCCTCTTTAAAAATTTTTATTTAAAAAAAATTATGATTACACATTAGGTGTATATATTTATAGGGGAATATAAACTGCTTTGATACAGGTGTACAATGTGTAATAATCACATGAGGGTAAGTAGAGTTTTCAGCACCTCAAGCACTCGCTATTTTTTTGTGTTATGAACATTCCATTTGTAACCCCTCAGTTAATCTAAAAGGTTCAACAAATTATTGTTGTCTGTAGCCATCCTGTTGTGCTATTAAATACTAGAGCTTATTTATTCTATCTAACTGTATTTTCATACCCATCAACCATCCTCATTTCCCACCTCCTATACTTCCCAGACTCTGGTAACCAGCCTTCTCAAGTGTTTTAATTTTTAGCTCCCACAAATGAGTGATAACATGCAAAATTTGTCTTTGTGTGCCTTGCTTGTTTTATTTAACGTAATGTTCCCCAGTAGTGTTTACACTATTGAGCGTAAAAAGATCTCATTGTATTTTATGGCTGAGTAGTACTCCATTGTGTATATGTACCACATTTTCTTTATCCGTTCATCTGTTGATGGCCACTTAGGTTGTATTCAAATCTTGGCTTTTGTGATCAGTGCTTCAATATTCATGGGGGTGCAGATAGCTCTTTGAATACTGATTTCTTTTCTTTTGGATATATTCCTAGCAGTTTGATTGCTGGATCATATGGTTGGTCTATTTTGAGTTTTTTAAACAAACTCCAAGCTGTTCTCCATAGTGGCTGTACTAACAGTGGCTGGACTAACAGTCCCCTTTCCCCACATCCTTGCTAGCATTTGTTATTGCCAGTCTTTTGCATAAAAGCTGTTTTAACTGAGTGAGATAGTGTCTAACTGTAGTTTTGATTTGGATTTCTCTGATAATCAATTATGTTGAGCACCTTTCCATATGCCTGTTTGCCATTTGTGTATCTTCTTTTGAGAAATGTCTATTCAGATATTTTGTTCATTTTTAAATCAGATATTTTTTTCTATAGAGTTACTTAAGCTCCTTATATATTCTGATTATTAATCTCTGTTACATGGATAGTTTTCAAGTATTATCTCATTCTGTGGACTGTCTTCTCACTTTGTTGATTGTTTCCTTTAGGAGCTAGGACTTTTACTCAAGATCTGTATGATTCTTTCAGTGCTATGGTTGCTGGACTATACTACAAGTTACTACTTGATATGGTTTGGATTTGTGTCCCTGCCCAAATCTTACGTCAAATTGTAACCCCCAGTGTTGGAGAAGGCCTGGAGGGAGGTGATTGGATCATGCAGGTAAATTTCCCCCTTGCTCTTTTCATATTAATGAGTGAATTCTTGTGAGATCCGGTTAAGGGTGTGTAGCACCTCCCCCTTCCCTCTCTTTCTCCTGCTCCAGCCATGTAAGGCTTGCCTCCTTCCTCACTGCCTTCTGCCATGATTGTACATTTCCTGAGACCTCCCAGCCATGCTTCCTGTACAGTCTTTTTGTATAGAACCATGAGCCAATTAATCCTCTTTTTTTTATAAATTACCCAGTCTCAGGTAGTTCTTTATAGCAATGCAAGAGTGGACTAATACATTACTGCTTAACACTGATTCCCCTGAGAACAAAGGACAAGTTTTCAGTTACAGGGACATGTAAGTACAGGTTGTTTGGGAGGGAACTAGTTGGTGAGTGAGAGTATTAAAATCAAAGAAGATACATTGAGTTATTGGTAGAAATTATGATAAAATTTTGCTAAGATTCTGCCAGTCAGTTTTGAAGAGCAGTTCAAGCAAATCTCATTTCATAAATGAAGACAAAAATTCAGAATGTTACTCATTCAAAGTCATTGTCATAACTGGAAATTGAAAGTAGCTCTGTTGGACTGCAATGTTTATATATTTTCATTAAAATATCTCACTGTATTTTCATACCCATTAACCATCCTCATTTCCCATCTCCTATGCTTCCCAGACTCTGGTAACCAGCCTTCTCAATCGTTTTAATTTTTAACTCCGACAAATGAGTGATAACATGCAAAATTTGTCTTTGTGTGCCTTGCTTGTTTTATTTAACATAATGTTCTCCAATAGTAATTCCTACTTTTCTTCCCTAAAAGTATTATTTCAATCTGCTTAATTATTATAGGTAACAACCTTGGAGCAAAAGTGACCACCATATGGAAAAATTCTCATGCCAGAAAAGTGCTAACAAAAGAACTAGAAATAATCCCTTACATATTATTTTTATAAATCCCACCCTCTCAATATGCCTGAAGATCATAGTGTGAAACAAAAAGCATAATAATCAATAAAATAATAAATAAAAATAAGATGCAATATTTATGGTGTGCTTACCGTATATGAGATGAAAATCATGAAATGCTTACTAAAAGACAAAAATGCTCTGAGGTAACTATTTCTAACTTAAATGAGGAAACTGGGGCAACAAGAGATGAAAGAACTTGTCCAAGGTCATATAGCTAGTACATGACAAAGCTGAATTTGGAACCTAGGTATCCAGGCTCCAGTGCCTGCCACTATACTATTTTATATTTCAATTTTAAAAAGCTTCAAATTATTCTCTAAGATAACATAATATTTGACACTGGCTCTTCTGTATTAGATAGCTATCTAAATATATCCATTGTAAAGCTATCTCAATATATGCATTCACTGATTTATAGCAAAACATATTTACTGAGCACCTATTATGTGCTTGGCATTGAGAATATATGACAAACTTAGTTCTTGTTCTGGAGGCATAAGTTTTACTTATGGAAAACAAGCATTAAGCAAAAAAATGCATGCTTACTTAACCATAACGAATGCTATATTGAAACTCTACAGGATAATTTAAAGTAACAGGGGAACTAAATATTTATTTTAATGATGAAACTCTCCTTCTTTGTCAGTTAATATACATAATATGATTTTTAAATTAACATTCTGCTTAATATCTCTGTAATTTATCATTTTGGTTTTCGCATCTTGCACTCATCATATGCTTAAGTGATGACATGAATCCTAGTTAAACCACTGTACCAAGCTTCTACATTTTTGTTCACTGGTAATAATGCCCTTATAACAGTGCTTCAGGCAGAACTCTGCTAAGAGCTATAAAAATTACATCAAAGACTTTATTTCAGGAAGGACACTCAGATGTTCATTTGTTTAATAAGAGAAAGACTGAAATATTTTTGTTTTCCCTGCTTATTTATGTCAAAAGAACATCAGGGGGAAATTATCCCCTGGTCTTCTTTTCTATGCCTAGCATAGAAAAGTTACATATCAAAACTTGGCCAAGTTTGAGGAATGAGGAACTAAATCAGTTCGTGTGTGTGTGTGTGTGTGTGTGTGTGCATGTGTGTGTGTGTGTGTGTGTGTGTAGGTGTATGGCTGAAACTGTCTTGGTTATGAAATGCTTTATTAAATACTTCAACTCAACAATGAAGTTCTACCTTTTAAGTTCAGAATAGCACAGAGGACCATGTGGTACCATGAAAAGATTAAGGCATTTGAAATCTTTCAGAACTGAATTCAGAGCCAAGTTTTGATTCTTATTAAATACAACTGTAAGCAAATTAATTTATCTGAGGCTCCATATCTACTTATCTATGTACCTGTCCATCCGTCTATTTGTATGTGGTAAAGGCAATGAATATAAGTACCTTTTAATGTCAGCTGAGCATTCAACAAGTAATTTATCTTAAGTATCTACAAAATTCCTTGGCCACTGTGAGTACCCAGTCTTGTCAAGATTATTATTAAAGCTAAACTCTTCAAACATATATAAATTACAGACATCAGTGAAAACAAAGACAATATGGAGAGGCAAGTAATGTTGGAGGGTTTTTGGGTTTTATTCTAGAATTGATTTTCTTATGTAGCAAAGATGAAGAGGATAGCAGATGTTCATTTCTGAATTTTATAAGCTTTAAACCATTGTCAAGAATGCCTCATTAAGCATTAAAAATATTGAGAGTAATCAAGATGCTGGAGATGGTCTATTTCAGTTAAATTAGTATCAGAATTATTTGAGACTTTGTAAAGACATCCAACTGTGCTCTCCAAATGTGGATAGAGAATATCCAATTTAGAGAACATAATAAGAATAGCGAAATTCACAGAAACTATCTAAATTCTTAATATTTACCTGAAATGTCAAATGTGACAGATTGACAGGGCAATTTTGAATAAAATGACAAGATCTAACATAGCAAAATTATATAACTATGGGTAACTGATGAATTTATTTATAATGCAACATTATATAAATGAATATTTGAAAAGATCTTTATGATAATCACAGATCTCTTAGCATGTAAATCCATGAAAAGTTAAATTTATGGACAGATGGACAGTTATATGTTTATTCAATCTGGTAGGAAATATATATGTATATAGAATATTCTCAGAATGTTAATATTTGTTTCCCAAAAAGTGAAAAATCATTCTTTTCTTCTTTTTTTTCTTTTTTTGAGATGGAGTCTCACTCTGTCACCCAGGCTGGAGTGCAGTGGTGCTATCTTGGCTCACCACAACCTCTGCCTCCATGTTCAAGCATTTCTCCTGCCTCAGCCTACTGAGTAGCTGGGATTACAGGTGCCTACCATCATGGCCGGCTAACTTTTGTATTTTTAGTAGAGGCAGTATTTCGCCATGTTGGCCAGGCTGGTCTCGAACTTCTGGCCTCAGGTAATCCACTCACCTCGATCTCCCAACGTGCTGGGATTACAGGGTTGAGTCACTGCTCCCAGCTTCTTATTCATTTTTATGTTCATTCATCCACTTGTTCATTCAGCATTTACGGAGCATGATCATAGGCATTAGTATTATAGAGATGAGTAAGAAAATCTTACACACTCTTGCTGCTGATCATCTGGGTGTTTCATGTAGAGACTCAGAATTACAGTAAAAAGTAGGAATAAGGAAGATCAAATCACTAATGTATCATAAAGGAATCACAGAGGATTTCTCCTGGGAGTTACTCTATGAGTTGAATCTTAAGAGAAGTTTGCATGCTAGAGAAAGAGAAGACCAACGAAGACATTACCGACAGGAAAAAAAAAAAAAAAAAAAACAGAGCATATGTTAAAGCAAGGAGGAGAGGTGCATTCTTAGTGCTTAAGAATGGCACAGTGTATCTGGTAGTGTTTCTCACAGTAGGTTTGGACCTTACTGTGATAGTCCTTGTATGCCACACCAAGAGGTGGTATCCTTTCTCATAACTATAGGTCCACCTTTCTGACTGTCTCCACACTACTCTTTGAGCACTTACTATACACCAACCACTGTGGTAAAAAATATATTGACTTATGTAACCCTGGCAGCAACTGTAAAGGTGAGTATTAATATTAACTCATGCAGGAACAAGAATTTGAGGCTTAACAAGGCTGTATAACTAGGGTTGAATTCAAACATTCTAATTACAGAGCTCATACTCACAACATACAGGTTATATAAGTTTCCAATATTATTGTTGGAATGAAAGAAACTAGTTAATAAAAACAGAGAAAAAGACAAAAGCAATGCCATCAGTGAAATTTTACCCATAATTGGGCACTTAGAATTGAATTATAGACATGAATTATTTAACTTACAAAGAAGTTACAGGGGAAAAGATTATAAGCTCACCATGCGGGAACTGACAAAAACTTACAGGAGTAAAATGAAAAAGGGTTTTGTGAATAACAAATATTCTGAATTAATTATAGAAACACTGTCAAGTTCTGAATTGATGTTCATGAGAGTGATGATATCAATAGAAGTGGATTCTCTAATCTAACTTGGAAAAGTATAATTGTGCATTTTTTAAGACCTATAAAAAATACCAGTCTCAATAAGTGGCTACTCATTTGTCTTAAAGAGACAGATTTAGTATGTTTATATTTTCAAAAATACCTGCTAGTCAGCACACCATTGAATACCATGTGATGTCTGTATTAGCTTGTCTACTTAGCAATTTTAAATATGTGTAGACTTTGTGCATCAGCTATGACCAATTTAGAACTATCTAAATTTGGCTTTAAATTATGAGTTGGGCTTAACTCTGTTACATGTGTTTTCTATTTTACTTATCTTTGATCAGTAGTTATTCATGTCATGTTCATTTTATAGCAGATCATAGGAACTCAGGAAGGCAAGGCAATTCATGCCCACACATAAATGTCCACATCATACTTATTAATATTTAATTAAGCAAAAATGTCACAAAACCAAGACAGACATCATGGCACTAGATGAATGTACTCCACCCACACTGGAAGATACGCAAGGGTGCAAGTAAAATATGTGGATATAATTAGCCTCACACAATGCCATCACAAATTCAGCAAATTAAACCATGTATGCTTTATAAATGAAATTTATTTTCAGAATTGATAATCTAATTTGTGGCCATGAGATGATAAGAAAAATTTTTTACCATTTCTAAATATCATTTTATAGTCATTTTCTATACTATGGCAAAGTAGATTATTAAAATATAATAATACTAAAAATAAAATATTCTGTAAATTTATTGATCTAAGGGTAATTTTAGTATGACACATCTCAATGTGCTGAAAGCAAAAGAAAAATTGTAATGGTCCTAATTGTTAGATTTGTGGTAAATACCCCATCTTTATCTTAGGCATCATCAACATACCACAAGTGATGTTTCCCCTTCAGACGTATGAACCTGATATGAGAGCTAGGGTGAAAACATAAATATTCGTAAAATTCATAAAGATCACAGTAATTTTTCTATGAATCATTCTGTAAATACCATTTGGGAGACCACTTTATAGAGTAGTAATTAAAAGCCCAGACTCTGTAAACCAATTATTATTATTATTTAAGTTCTGGGATACATGTGCAGGATGTGCAGGTTTGTTACATAGGTAAACATGTGACATGGTGGTTTGCTGCACATATTAACCAATCACCTAGGTATTAAGCTCAGCATGCATTATTTTTCCTCATGCTTTTCCTCCCTTCACTGCTCCTCCCCTCCCCTGAAAGCCCCAGTATGCGTTGTTTCCCTCAAAGTGTCCTTGTGTTCTCATTGCTCAGTTCCCACTTTCAAGTGAGAACAGGTGGTGTTTGGGTTTTCTATTCCTGTGTTAATTTGCTGAAGATAATGGCTTCCAGCTCTATCCATATCCCTGCAAAGGACATGATCGTATTCCTTCCTATGTCTGCATAGTATTTCAAGTATATATGTACCACATTTTCTTTATCCAGTCTTACATTGATGGGCATTTGGGTTGATTCCATGTCTTTGCTATTGTGAATAGTGCTGCAGTGAACATATGCATGCATGCATTTTATAATAGAATAATTTACATTCCTTTTGGTATATACCCAGTAATGGGATTGCTGGGTCAAATGGTATTTCTGGTTCTAGATCTTTGAGGAATCACCACACTGTCTTCTACAATGGTTGAACTAATTTACATTCCCACCAACAGTATAAAAGGGTTTCTATTTCTCTAAAGCCTTTTCAGCACCTGTTGTTTCTTAACTTTTAAATAATTGCCATTCTGACTGGTGTGAGATGGTATCTCATTGTGTTTTTGATTTGCATTTCTCTAATGATCAGTGGTGTTGAGCTTTTTTTCATATGTTTGTTGCCACCATAAATGTCTTCTTTGGAGAAGACATTTTTCTCAAAATATTTTGTTCATGTCCTTAGCCCACTTTTTAGTGGGGTTGATTGTATATGTCTTGTAAATTTATATAAGTTCCTTGTATATTATGGATATTAGTCTTTTGTCAAATGGATAAATTGCAAAAATTTTCTCTCATTCTCTAGGTTTCCTGTTCACTCAGATGATTGTTTCCTTTGCTATACAGAAGCTCTTTAGTTTGATTAGATCCCATTTGTCAATTTTGGCTTTAGTTGCAGTTGATTTTTATGTTTTAGGTAGGAAATATTTGCCTACCTATGTTCTGAATGATAGTGCCTAGATTTTCTTCTAGGGATTTTCTAGTTTAGGATTATATATTTAAGTCTATAATCCAGCTTGAGTTAATTTTTGTGTAAGGTATAAGGAAGAGGTCCAGTTTCAATTTTTTGCGTATGGCTAGCCAGTTCTCCCAGCATCATTTATTAAATAGGAAACAATTTCTCCATTGCTTGTTTTCATCAGGTTTGTCAAAGATCAGATGGTTGTAGATGTGGGGTCTTATTTCTGTGTTGTCTATTCTGTTGCATTCTATGTGTCTGTTCTTCTACCAGTGCCATGCTGTTTTGGTTACCTTAGCCTTGTAGTATAGTTTGAAGTCAGGGAGTATAATGCCTCCATCTTTGTTCCTTTTGTTTAAGATTGCCTTGACTATATGGGCTCTTTTTTTGTTCCACATGAATTTTTAAGTAGTTTTTGTTCTAATTCTGTGAAGAATGTCAATGGTAGTTTAGTGGGAATAGCATTGAATCTATACATTACTTTGGGCAGTATGGCCATATCACAATAATGATTCTTCCTATCTGTTAGCATGGAATGTTTTTCCATTTGTTTGTGTCCTCTCTGATTCCCTTTAGCAGTGATTTGTAGTTCTCCTTGATGAGGCCTTTTACTTCCCTTGTTAGCTTTATTCCTATGTATTTTATTATCTTTGTATCAATTTTGAATGGGAGTTGTTTAATGAGTTTGAGTTTCATTCTTTCTATCAAATGGGAATAATAATACATACCTCTTATGATTGTTGTATAGATTAAATGAGGTAATTTCTATAGAAGACAAATCACAGTGCCTAAAATGTAGAAACACAACTACTATAATTATTTTTACTATAATAGTTAATATTCTCAGAACCCCAATTCATCATCTGCACCGTAATTGCTATAGTACCTCTTTGTGAGCATTTCAAGGACTGAGTGAGCATTTTCTATGTTTATGAAGAAGCCAGGGCTTTCAGATTTCTTTAAACCAATAATTTGAAAGAGAAACCAGTAACATTCATTGAAACACAATAGAAAAAATTATTGTATGATTGAAAATTTAAAAAATAAAATAAAATCTGGACATTCAGGCTGGAAATTGTAGTCTGACTGGAGAGAGGAGAGGTAGGTAGTTGAAGGAAATGAGAGCAAGTACTGGAGTAGGCAGTAAAGTAAAAAGTAGGAGTTTCATAAAGGAAAGGAAGCTGTATTTGTAGTTGAAGATGGAAATCAACTTGATTCATTTGGAAATACTGGTAGGATTTTGGCAGCATGTTTTGAATAGTTGGCAAAAATATTAAAGTATGGCTTTTTAAAGAAAACTGAATAAATTACTGGAAGTTCCATGTTCCAATATCACTTTCCAAAGGAAAACAGAAATGAGGCTATAACTTTTTTCTCATGAATCCACAGCCTTTGAAAACTCTTCTAATGTTATATTTTAAACTTGCTGATGTCATATTTGAAACTTTCTACAAACCCATTTAAAACTATATATATGTATGTGTATATATATATATATATGTATATATATATATAACTGCCATTGTTACTTCCACAGATGAATCATCTTAAATAGAACATTTACCTTGTAATGACTGTTCTAAAACTGACAGTAAATTGAATTTCCTAGGTTCCAAATATGCTCTAGCAACATCACTTTTGAATTTTGAGGAAGATATCAATCTTTCCTAATTCAAATTCTATGTAACAATAGCAAAGCATGACTTTCTGTTATGTAAAGGAAATATTTTATGTTTTTGTTCTTAAAAAAAAATTAAATAAAAATGGCTTCCAGTAAATGGAAACATCAAAAAACTCATAAACATTCTTTAATAAGTAAATTAAAGTTATAAATTATAGTGCTTTGGACATGACATAGAATAAACTGGGGTAAATATTTAGCATAGGAGAAAACCAAAACCTCTCAAAAAATAATTCAGGTCACATTTATGAATGTATATGAATGAATTCCGAATGTATCAGTGTGCGTATGTGAGAAGGGATGGAGATACATATTTTTAAACTACTAGTGAAATATTGTAGGCTTTTAAAAAATATAAATCATTATATTCACAGCATATGTGTAAGAATAAGAATATTAAAGATATTAGCCATGATTATAAAAACATATCTTTGTATATTATCACAAATTATTAAGTAAAATATAAGTTAAAAGAACTCATAGAACAAGTCACAGCACAAAAAGTATTTTAAAAAGCTAATCTGCCTGAAAAAATGCTTCCTTCTATTTTAACAGTTAAAACAGAATATTCCTTCTTTATGGAATATTCTCTGAGTTGTACATTCAGTTTTAACATTGTGTTAATCATGAGGACTGTTAACATATTGTTCTATTATTCTAAACATATTGGACCTACCCATTGCGTCTGAAGATAAGTGTGGTTTTATGATTTGTCTGGATTAACAAAAAATAAGAGGAAGCTTCACTTCCAGGTAGAAACTTTCAGATTCAGTGTATGATTGGTTATGTATGATTTTTCCCCTGTTAATAGTGATTATTAAGGCATGTGGCACTATTTGAGCCTTTCTTAGCCAGATCCCTGGGTATCTATAATAACTACAGCAACTCGTAGCCTGTATTAGACATACAGAATGAGAGAGAAATAAAATTCAATCATGTTAAGTCACACAGAGTTGGGAACTGATTGTGATAAAGTACAACTTAGGATGTCTTGACTAATACAATTGCTGCTCTTACTTTTGTGATTTAAATTTAGTTAATCCAGCATATAGAGATTCAGCAAATAGCTCTTCATAGAGTATTATCTAGTTAAATGTCTTTGTTAAAATTAGAATTAAAGTATTTTTAGGATCTGGTTTTTGCATTTTTGTTGGGCATTACTTGATATACAGTGGGCACTAAAATGTGTTTTCCAAATAAATACTATTAAAAAGTACTTACTCGATGTATGCTTACTTTATTGACTTTTGTGTTCCAAAAATTTATAGAATTTGGATATTTTCTGAATATTTTATGATGAACAAATGAATGGATCATTTCTATCAGAAATAGCAAGTAATTGGGAAATAAAATAATGTGCATTTCTTATCACTTAACCAGATACTTAGAACCAGAAAATTAAATCCTCCCCCAAGTCTCACATATAAATTAAGATAGAACACTGTATACAGCATAGATTTTATATTGTCAAAATAGCCACACATAAGATACATGGAAACAAAAATAGGAGAAATAGTCCCGACAGCAATACATTTTCTCTCGTAAATAGATAATGGTCAAGTTCCTCTGGCATCACTGTGAGCTGACAGTCTATTTTACTATAAGTGGGTGTTTTCTCCATGTCTTTGAAAGGGAAAACTTTAACATATCTTATAGGCAGCTAGATGTATTGCTACATACTGCATTGTTTCTTTTTCTAGTATGGTTTTTCCTCACATGAAAAAAACACATAGTTTATATGCATTTTTAACCCAAACATCGTACTTGTTTCTCATAAAAGATCGTACAAATTCAGCAAGCACTGCTCAATTGCACTCTTCCATTTGTGCTTATAACCCATTGGAAAGCATCCAATAAAGGCATTTGAGAGAGGAAAAAAAGAAATGTATTACACAATTTTATAAAATTGAATTGAAATTTTAGAGAGCAATCATTCTTGCCTCAATCATTGTTTACACTGAATCCATTGTGCAATTTTGTGTAGAGTATTTAAAGTCCTTAAAAAAATGTAAAGCTGATCTTGTAAGTGGATGGCAGTGGTAGCAGCGGCTTTAAGTCATACCACCCTTTAGTTTTTCCATTTCCTGTCACTGAGACTTTTGACTGCTTTTGTATAACCACATCTTGTTACTTGCCCAACACAGTAAAAAATCAAATTATATCCTTCTAATATAGGAACAAAAATGGAAATTATTATTTCGGTTCATGTAGGAAAAGTCACAAGTTAAAGACCTGAAGTTTTCAAATTTCAGCTTTAATTTTTACAGATTTAGCTTTTTCTTGTTTGCTTCTGTGTTACTTCAAGACACCTGTCATTCAGGGGACACTCTGTAAATAATTGTCAAGTCTTACAGTTTAATATCTTCTTTGTCAACAAGAAATAGCTTTACCATTCTAGATAAATAAATTGTAGTCATTAAAATAGAGAACAGTTTAATAAAGGGATTATATACAAGGGGGTGGATAGGTTTAGGGACTAGAGTTTGGGTTGATACAATACCCCAGGCCTGATGACGACAGAAGTGTTTTCCCACCTTTGAGTTGGAAGTAACATATGGAGGAGATGATTGTAGGATCCACCAAGTGAATGATATAGAGAGGGTTAGTGGAAAAGACCTGTGACTTCTGATAAAGGGACACATCCAAATATGGTAACCCAGCAGGAAGGAAACCAACGTAATAACTTCCAGGACTTCATTACCCTTTTTCCTTCTCATACTTCAGATTGATCACACCCACATAAATGTCAGATAGCAGGAAGGGAACATACTCAGGCAGTCCATGAGAAACAGTCCCCTGAAGCGTAGAGTGGGTTCAGCCGGAAAGCCGAATATATCAAGCACGTTCTCCTTCCTCCCTTCTGCAAATTGTCAGACTTTAAACAATATAATCAATAAGCCAAGATAAATTATTCCTTACTTGTTATGATTATTACTAATTATTTCTTGAGATGAAGTCTTGCTCTGTTGCCCAGGCTAGAGTGCAGTTGTGCTATCTTGGCTCACTGCAACCTCTGCCTCCTGGGTTCAAGCGATTCTCATGAACCGGCCTCCTAAGTAGCTAGGATTACAGCATGCACCACTACACCTGGCTAATTTTTGGATTTTTAGTAGAGAGGGGGTTCACCATGCTGGTCAGGCTGGTCTCAAACTCCTGACCTCAGGCGATCTGCCTGCCTCAGCCTCCCAAAATGCTGGAAATACGGGCATGAGCAACTGCACCCAGCCCTTACTTATTATTTATTGGCAATTTACTTTGATCAAATCTAAAAATTAAAAAATAAGAGATTATAATACTACAGCTTCTTCCCTTACACATTTTATCACTTAGTAGGAAACAAAGGTATGTATGCTAAAAATTCAGTATCCTCCAAAGTGGTCATTGCTATGATATTGACATGAATATAGGTGAACAAAGGACAGAGTTAACAACTCTTAAAGAATTCTGCAAATAACCGCTTTAAAATGCTGAATTAGATATACCCATTGAAAAATAAAAACAAGAAGAAATCCTACTAGAAAGGTAAGAGCAGTGTCAAATTTCAGTCACATACAAGTCAACTATACAACAGGATATAGTAATTCAAAAAGACCATAATAAACCAAAACAGGCCTCATTAGCTGTAGATCAAATGTCTCAATAACAAGACCATATGTTAACCTGATAATCTGGTTTTAAGCAAATTTTCCTGCTTATTCAGTAGGTGCCTTAACTCCCTTTCCACCCTTCATTCTCACACTGGCATGTTTCCAGGCAGCATGATTCCTTTCCGTAGTTATTTGGTGAAGTTCCTCCAATTGCTGACCAGAAAGCCAATACCCAGAGTAGCAATTTAAAACTCAAGGATTAGTCCCACTACACATCTTTGCCGACCTCCTCCCCTAAATACAGTAGTTTGATGACCAGTAAAATTATGAGTGATTTCATTACTAGTCAAGCTTGCTATTCATTTTTTTATTGCATATGTCACTTACCTCTGTGATAGAGGCTCACGGTAACCTTAGGAGCATTCTAGCAAAGATGACTACTTTGGATTAGCATTGTTGTAAATCAATAACATCAAAAATTTCACTCAGAAATACCCTGCTGGAAAGACATTGCCTTGTTCTTTGTCTAGGCTACTTTAAGGAATCAATTTCAACTTGCATTTGAAGGTGAAAGAATTTTGGAGCTGGACATTTATGCCTATGAAACTTTTCTCATCACCTTACTAGCATACTTTAAGCCACTTTCTACATTCGGAGGATTTTATTTCACTGCTTGTAGCATGACCCGGCAGGGCGCAGGGGCTCAGCTTCCTCCCCTTGTTTGCCAAAGATGTAACTTGGCGACTGGAGCAGAGCTGCAGGGGCATCCCAAAGATGCTTCCTGTTCTCCAAATCCGATGTTTTCCCGATGTGCCCAGGTCCTTGACCTCCAAGAATGGGGGAAGGGGCCCTGGAGGCACCGTGAGCTTACCATTGGAATAAATATTGTGGACCCAAAGAGTTTAGCAGAGAAGCGATTTATCAGGCAGAGAGAGAGAGAGAGAGAGAGAGAGAGTGGAAGAAGGAGGAGGAGGAGAAAGAAGAGGAGGAGGAGGGGGAGGGAGAGGGGGA
>NW_016107442.1:2495081-2543663 GCF_001604975.1 Cebus imitator
AGAGGAGGAGGAGGAGGAGGAAAGAGAGAGAAAAGAGAGAGCTCCCACGCTGCCGTGCGAGGGGATCCAGGGGAGGAATCCATACACTAAGGAACTGGGTTTTTAACCTTGGAATTATTCCCACCCCATTCATGTTCTCGTCCATTGAGAGGAGTTCTTTCAAACTTCCGCTGGAGTGATTGATCTTCGATATTGATATCAGATTGGCTGCCTGGCTCACAATCAGGGCCCCCTCCCCACAGAGCTTTAGGCTGGCTTTTTGGAACAAACAAACACAACCTGGAATTCCTACCTAGCCCGGGATAGTCAGGCAAAGAACTTTGCGGTCCAGCATCAGCAAGTGGATGGAGGCATGGCGCTGGAAAATTCCTGCCTTTGAAACCACACCCCTCTGTTTTCCTAACACAGTCCCTCAGTAGTATATACCCCACAGTTCCTTTGCAATGTAGAATGTAGCACTCTGAAGGAACTGTGGTATACACGACAAGCTATATATACATATACACACACACACACACACACACGCGCGCGCACACACACACACACACACACACATATAAGGGGATAAATAGCAAGTCTCAGTGCATTCATCTAAAAAACTAGGGTGCAATACCTATTTCAGATTTCTATTAAGTTTAATAAACGTGTAGATAGTGATACGAGAGAGCTGCAGGTGCAGCTCAATCTAAACTCCCTGTCATTACTAACCAGGTGGCCTAATATTGTATCATTTACTCCACAGCAAAATAAGGAAAATAAGAGTGATCATCAGATTGATTTGTCATTTGCATTTAATGAGTGGCTTAAATATCTGGTACAGTACCAGGGCAACAGTAAGCATTCAATATAGTTACGTTCTTACATCAAGGTCTTGGTAGATGTTGGTTTCCTTCTTCCACAAACCCTTGTATGTGTGCTTTAATAGATTGTTGGTGGGATGCTAAATCAGGACCCTTGAAGAGAAGGGAAGTTGTTGCTCACTCTCTTCCTGTTCCTCCTCTTCTATTCCTTTGTGATCCTCCATCCCCAGCCCTGCTTCACTGACCCTTTTTCTCTCAAGGATTTGTTTTGTCTCACAAGGAGCTATAAAGTTTGTAGCAAAGGAAGGTTTAAAGTGCCTTTTGGTGACAGCATCCATGCCAGGGGGAGACAAGCTGCCACAGAGATCTCAGCCAACTGCCCTGGGAAACACATACCTGCATAATCAGGTCAGATGAAAGTCTAGAGCTTCCTTCCTGATGCAGTGGCAGGGGCTGGGGCTGTGGGGAAGATCATTCAAGCACAGCTGGGGAAATGGAGCACACCGGGACAGGACGCCAAGGCCTTGTTAACCCTAATTGTGATTGAGAACCATGGAGGGGTTCAGTGGTGTCTGAGAGATGCTAAAATGACCAGACCTGGAGCCTGCAAAGGATGAATGAAAGCCTATGTGAACCTGCTTTTCTTTATCAACGATGTAGTTTAAATAAAGAAAAACAAAGCTGGGAATGAGGCCAATAATCATAGCTTGTAATTGTCCCAGGCTAAAGATTCTGTAGTTAATGTTCAGGTCCCAGAGAGCTCGCTCAGTGGATCGTCTTGCTGGGTTACTTGTGGACCAGAATGTGTGTGTTTGTGTTCCGTGTATCACTGAAGCACACTTTCTCTGTGCTTATTTACTAGGCTTTATGTGTCACATAAACGTATACCTGCTCAAGTCTATTCCTCAAGAGAACACATAGAAGAAAAACTCATGAGACTCTTTAAAAGAGAAAAGGATAAGAGATCAAAAGTGTAAGTTAAAATTAAATATATATATATATAGCAAAGCAACATAAAAAAGAAAGGATATGTAAAGGATACACCCCCACCATCTCCCCCTGACACGCACACACACAGAACACAAGGGAAATGACAGAGTTTTCCTTTCTTTCACAGAGTAACATCATAAATGCATTTATTTATAAGGCCAAACCGTGAACATAATGTTGATAACCATTTCCTCCCTAGGAATAAATAGATTTATCTTACTTTTTTTTTTCTTGCCAAAAACAAGTTTTGATGCTAGCCTATTGCATGTTTGAGAGATGTGGAGGCTGACTTAGAAAAAGATATGACCACAATAAGAAGCTACACTCAGCAAGCTTTACTGGGAAGTTTTTGCACAGGGTTAATCAGAGAGGAAGTCCCTTGCAGCATGAACCATCCAGAGGCTTATGACTGGGGAATAACCGTCCTTAATGGGAGGAAAGCAAGGAATTATTGGGAGAGAAGGGAATCCTAAAGAAGCTTGCATATCCAGGTGATGTCTCCAGCAGCTCAAAGGAGAGTTTGTGTCAGAGAATTCCCATGTGCAACTTGGGGATTTTATTACTACAAGACTCTATCCTATCAATGGCCAGAAAATGTAAGGTGACATTTTACAGGCTGTATTTAGCAAACAGGTCCTAAATGTTTAAAAATCCTCTTGTTTTCACCATTTCTTTAAAAATTGGATGTGTAAAAATGTGATTTGGGCTCTGGCAGGCTTTTAAGTCTCTACCTCCAGAAGTATGCGTGGCCAAACACAGAGAGGTCGTCATTGGCTCATTTGGAAGAAATAGTCCCACCACCTATTTTATCTGTCACTATCGCCATAGTCACTGAGGTTGTGTCCTGAAATACACCCCAAATGGGATTGCCAGCCTGTACGCCACCTGGAACGTGGAAATCATGCATATTCAGGCATTGAGAAGCAAAGGGTGAGGGAATAGCTGAACTACAAAGTGACGATCCTGAGGCTCCCCCAAGCCCATTTCTCCTGACTTTGATGACCAATGACTTTTTTTTGGTCATCACGAGAACGAGAGATTGTTTGGATAAAATGAACACAGACATTTGAAAACCCCAGAAATTCAGTGCCTCCACTACTCTTCTCTTAAATAGATCAGCCCTAAGGGAAAACAGGGTATTCAATTTCAGTACAATAGAACTCAGTGTGTAGACACAATATGAATATCATTTGTATTTAAGGCACTCTACTAGGAAGCAAAAAGGAGTCCTGTAAGCTAATATGAGCAATGAGACCTGTGCACAATGGCCATGCTAAACTAGATAGAATCAGGTATGTGAAATAAAACTGGAGTACACAGAATGTTACTATAATCAAAGAGGAAGAGTTCAATCATCTTATGAAGAAAAGCTCCCCAGAGAAGGAGGCATCTGAATGGTGCTATACAGAACATGTGTTTTTGAAGGTGAGTATAGGTGAAGACAAAGGGTGAAGTAACTGCATCAGCAAAGATATGGAAGTATGAGTTTGACCTCAGAGAATACAAGATCATATAATCTGGTTGAACTTTGGAACAAATTTAGGAAAATAGTGTGTGATAGTTCTGGAAAGCCACCCTTTACCAGATGGTGCGCTGTGTTTTCATTTTCTTATCACACTAAAGGAGCTGCTAGAAATTGCTTTCTAGAGGTAGAGTCCAATTTTGTTCTCATTCAACTTAGTAAAGTCATCAATCCTATTATTAAATATGCATACATATGTATATATTATAATGAATGTCCAGGGCATGCTAATTTCTTTATAGATAATATATGATTCTGTGTCTGTTTTTCTAATACCATATAGTATTATCTTAATTACGTGCTTTGTATACATTACATAAAATTATTCAATAACATGCTGAATACTGTTTTTAGAATTCCATTTAGTTCATGATTTTAATACAGTTATAAAAACAAGTCTTGACTTCCCTCTGTGCTATGGCTATCGTAGGTTTAAATGAGAAACATTTAAGCATTATCTATGCATTCACCACACAATAGATATTTCTGTAGGATCCATAATGTGCTTGGTTCAGAGTTAAGCATGATAGACACAAAGGTATATTACTAGAGATTTGCCTCAATGACTTCAGAGTTACAGTATGCTGTAAGCATGAGATCAATTATTTATTCATTTATTTATTCAGTAAATATGTTCTAAACTGAGTCTAGAGAAACAGAGCAGATACTGTTCTAGTTTCTAAGTGGAGATGTAAGCTATAAACATAATTAAAGCACAGAAAGAGATTGTCAGAGACTATTTTAGCTAAGATTATAGGAGCCAACATAGAGGTGAAGAAGATAGAGGCTATAGTGATCATAGCTACTTAATGGTAATAAAATGGTTATTCAAAGTGATCAAATGGCCTGTCTAATGTCTCAGTGGGATTACTGAATAAACCAGGATTAGAACCTGTGTCTTTCAAAATAGTCAGTCACTTACTACTCATAGTGTAATGGAGAGAGGGAAAGGATAAAAAGGAAAGTGGAAGATATGGAAAGTCCAAAGGAAGACTCTGGTTTGAGGCTATATAAGGTTCTTATGTGAGATCAGTGGAGCAGATACGGAAATATGGTCTAATAAGAGACTGCAGAGCTATGGAATGCTGAGCTACGCAATTTGTCTTCAATTTCCTAGGCAACTGGGAACCATTGCTTGAATATGTATTCAATTCTTACTACAAAATCAAAACAATTGAAAATCTCCATATTCTTCTCATTCATTATTTAACTCATTCAATCTTTATGAAACACCTGCTATGTGACAGGCACTTTGATGAGAACTGTCCACAAGAAACACACAGCCTGTTGGGGCAACATACATGAATATCTATTATGCCTTTTGAACCTGACAAGTGTTGTGATGGAACTCCCCACTCCTCTTCTTTTCTCCTGTTTTCTCTTCCTCCTGTGATGGAAGGGTGCACGCAACTCTCAACAGACACCAGAGGAGGAATACCTAATCCAGTTTGGTAGGCAGGAACATGGAGTCTGTTCAACTCAAAGCAATGCAAGATGTCTCCTGAATGATAAATAAATATTTTCCAAGAAGAGAAAAAGGTAAATAGAGGGCAAGTTGATATTAGACAGTCATCTCCAAAACAATGATTTTAGCATATGATGCAGGGTCGATGCAGTTTTATTTGACAATGTCCATGATCCTGACTGCTAGTAATAAAATGTTTCAGTAAATTTCTCCCTGCTTGAAACAGTGTCTTTCCACTCTCAAATCAGATCTGATTAGTTCATATGTATCCTTCCATATCTATTTTAAATATTCTTCTTTAAAGCTATCTCAGAAGAATTAATTGTTTTTCCTCCTGCCTGGATCCATGTAGCTCATTGGGCATCCCTCAACCACGGAGCATCTATCTGATTTCAATTCTGTCCTGTCTATATCTATCTCTGTCCACCATCAACTTTTGGCAAACTGGGTTTCAAGACCACCTTGTTTAACCTTGTGCCACACTGTATCATACAGCACCTCAAATAGAGTAGATGGAGTACAAAAACAGTGAGAGAATACTGAAATGCCTCCAGAAGAGTCACTAAATTGTTTCAGTATGTTTCTGTGACTAACTGTAAGCCATAGACCACATTTTATTGCATGTCTCAATTACCAATAATGTTCAGGTATAGACAATATACCTGGCACAGAAAAAAATGCACAATATTATTTTTCTTAATGCATATGGATTCAATAAACCAGATGTCTTATTTTGCAAAAAGATAAATTTCTTTTTTAGTAAACTACCTACCCATAACAAACTTAAAATATTCAGAAATAAATATTTACAAAATGCTGTCACTTGAGTTGAAATACACACTTAATTTATTTTGCTCTTCCCAGTAACGTTTCCTTTATATCTTTATGTTTTCTTTTGTAGCTTCATTGATTTTTCTCAACTCACCCTTCATATCATCCATTCTGTTGTCAGGTTACTTTATTTGCTCTGTTTTAATCTAATCATAAATCCAGTAAAAAAAGATTCCAAGTGATATTCCTCTCAAAGTATTTTAGAAATAGGATAAATGCAATTGATGATAGATTCCAGAAAGTATAACTACAAAGAACTGCTGCACGTCTGTAATTGCAGATAGCAATTTGAACTGAACTCTAGATACAACAGAGCTATTTAAAGTACAGCTACATTGTTAGATCAATGCTGATGAACCAACTTGAAGAAATATCAGTATAAATTCCTTATCTAAATTAGTTCCAGAAACAGCATGTACAGTTGAGGAGAATCTGAAGCTGTTATGGGTTAGGCCCTGAAATTGGATACTTTAAAACTTAATGTGATTGTCACCATTCCAGACATAAGAAAATTGAGGTTCATAGACATTAAGCAATTTGCTCAAGACTACAGGTGAGCAAGGTAAAACATGAGCTTAGGCTTAAACTTACCATATTTTAATTTTTACCTGCACTGCACTATTTGATTTGTTCATGTTGAGAATACACACCACTCAGCAGAATAGCCTGGAAACATTTTAATTTATCTGAACCAGAGTAAGATTCCAAAATATACTAACGACACCACCTGCATGAATTAACCAGCCCCCTTTTTTTTTGGTTGATTTTTCAACCCTGAAGAAAACTTCTAAATAGTTTGAAAGAGTGCTTTATTAACTGGAGTCTGAAGACAGAATTTTCCTCAAATTTGTAGAAATACTTTTTATGATTTGTGCAAACTGCCTTAGGTCTCTGAACTTTGACTTTCTTTTTTAAAAAATGTTGGTAACAATATCTCAATATCTCTCAGGAATACCTCTCAGGGTCATAGGATGAAATGTCTATCAACTATAAGTAGAAATCTCTTATTTCTTTGAAACATGTTTGTAAAACCCTCACTACACACAAGGAAGTACCTATCCTTCTTTGGGAAATACAAAGATTTGGTTCCCTCACTCAGGAGTCTGCTATTAATGGGTAGAATATTATTTAAAAAGCCCCTTCATTAGACGTGTATCTACATTTCAGGTTATGCATTTACTGACTGTCTAAAGTTAGTTTATCTGCAATGTTTTACAGTTTTTCTTTGCTGCTACCTTTATTGTGCTGAAATGTTAGTCACAAAGGAAATAGTCAGGAAAGTTGACTTTGACACAGAAGTTTGATTTTACTTTGACTTGCACTTTACTTTAACTCAGAACCTCATAGTCACTGCTAGATCCCTTTTTGGCTTGCATTGTCAGGTTTCTCACTCTTATTCTCTCTATTTTTCCACCCAAATAACTGCTGGTTTAGAAAACAAAATTTTTTCTTGTGATTTAAGATGGAGCAATGGGTCTCTCATCTGAAATTAAATATTCTTCATTGTTTCATGGAAATTCAACTTTCTTAATTGTAGTTAAGACCAAGTTAGTTTTCATTTGGGGGTGTCTCATTTTAAAATATGATAAAATATTAGTATATTTTATTATATAAATAAAGTGATATCGTATACTGATACTGTATCACTACTGTTAACTCACATGATGTTTTCCAAGTGTTCATTAACTTATGTTGTCCAAATGTTCATTAGCTCATCCATGTTCTACTGAGTATATATGGAGTTTCCATCAAATCAAACCTAGGTTATTTTTATTTGAATTGCCATTGAGCTATTTTTCCCATATTTTAAACTTGACAAGTTAATTCATCTAAGCTAAATGTATTTTTCTAATTGTAATTGATAGATAACTGATGTACATATTTTCAAGGTGCATATGATAACGTAATACTTTCATGTAATTTGTAATGATCAAATCAGTGTAATAGGGAAATCCATCACCTTAAATATTTGTCTTGTCTTTATGCAAGAAAGAGTTAGATAAAAGAAATAAGACTTAGTGTTGATAGATCAGTAGGGTGGCTACAGTTTCCAGTAATCTACTGCATATTTCAAAGTAGCTACAATAGAATAATTTGAACATTTAAAAATGCATTGTTATCAATTACTCTCCATTTCTTTGGTTAACAAGTACCTATTGCTTCAACTTGGTGAGGTATTTCCATATTTTGCTTATATTTCTTAGGAACTTTAACTTTAGCTCTTCATCCTAGTTGTATTATTGACAATTTTTTCATTTTGTAACTATATACGCTAGTAGTGATTGATGCATTTTTAAATGGGGCTCAAGTAATTGAAAAGCCTGTAAACCTTATAAACTTTTCCAGAAAGTAACAATACACAGAAAATTAAGCAGTAAACACTTATTTTTTGTTCTGTTCATGTTGGAAAAATAGTTATTTTGTGTATTCATTAGAGATGTAAATGATAAATTTAATAGTCAAAAATGTGCAGAACGCACAAACTATGGAAATCCACTTAACTTCACATTTGAACAGCCAGTGCAGATAGTTCATGCTCAGTATTTGCCATGCAGTTGGTATAAATCATAAATACAAGTCACCATCTGATCAGGCAAATTTGACCAGTTATCATCAAATCCGATTTGGAAACTTTATTCTGTATTTCATTCATGTCTCAGAGTCCTGAAAGCCATTATGTGTCCTTGTGAAAAGCAAGAATACCTCTGGACCCTAGTTTATAGTTCTTTCAATCAAAGAGAAGAAATTTCAGAGTGATCACTTCTAATTCTAAAATACTAAAGCTCTGTAATTAGAATCAAAATTTTATCTAATAACCACCTACTAAGTGTTAAATTACATGATCTTATTTAGGCTAGAAACAGGAAATGGGTGTGTGTGGCCCTTATAGCTAGATAGATCATATTTCATTATTTTTATAAATTGAATCATGTTTGTCTTAAACACCATTCTCTGGTTGGCAGGTCATCCAGTTTAATAATTGGTGGTCAGAGCAACTTCCTCTGTTTTCCCATAGCATTTTACAAGATATATGGCACTTACACAGTGCAAAGATTAAGAAAAAGTCTCTGGCTTTCACTACAATTTATTTACCAAGTGCTTGTACCTTATTCTGTTGGAAGATTCCTCCAATGCATTAACCCATTCTGGTTAAAGCTAGACCAAGAGCACACAGGACCTATGGTTCGGCCTCAAAGCAGCCATACAGCCATCCCCAGATGAAGTTTTGCCTCCTTTCGATGTCGATACCAGTGGGAAACATGTGACTACTCCATAAAAATTGCACCACTTTTCTTTCTAGTTTGAGGGAATGTGAATTTTTCCTGCCAAGATTAAGACATTCCCTTCTCCTCTGACTTTGCCAGCTTCCATCCTCATCCATCTTCATCATATCTGACCTGACGCATTTGCAAGCCCTATCTTTTAAATTCTAAGGTTCCTACCATATACACACAAACCACCCTCGTTTAAAATAAATTTAAAAAAGCAAAGAATTTAGAATATAGAAGCCGATGAAAGCAGTTTTCTAAAAGAGGAGGGGGGAAGAAAGATGCATTATAATGCTTTTGCTATTGAATCTATATCAGCAGAAAGAAGATATGAAAATTCATGTCTTAACACTTTAAATTCTTTTGTAAAATAATGCAGTTTACACTCTGGAAGGATCCCCATGGCAACCTTATCTTGATGCTATTGTTTTCATTTTAAGTTTTAATTTCTAGACAACCACAGTTCTATTAGCTATTTATGCATGTTGACTCAAAATATTAAATACTTAGAGAAATAATAATATTTAACCCTGGTTTTTTGCGAGAAATGTACTGAATAGTTTATAAAATATTATTCTAACTAATGCAGTGTTACATTTTCATATCAAACCTAATACATTTCTTCAAGCATGCATCCATGATTTTAAAAAGATCATGTGACTTAAGTTTTGTTCCACCTTTTAAAATGAAAACAGTATTTTATGGACATTCTTCAGTATCACTGCACACACATTCACTTCATTTATCTTAAGGCTGCATAGTATTTCACAGTATAGTTGTCACTTCATCTGCTTAGGATATTTAAATTAGTTCAGTATTTTACTTTTACAAATAGTATAGCAATAGAGATAGTTTTACATACATGGCTGTAAATTTCCCATAGTGTCTCAGTAGGATTGATTTCTAACCATGAAATAAATAGATAAAAGAGTAGACGTATCTTAAAATTTGTCAGGCTCATGCTAAATATTATCCTAAAATCTTGTTTCAATTATACACAGCAACAGTACGTGAGAATTATTCTTCTCTTCTACACTTTTCATCTTTTTAAATTTTTAAATTTAGCATGTGAAAGGTGGTAGATGTGTTTTTATCTAATGAGTAATGAAGTTGAGTATTCTTAATGTGTTTATTATGTATCTATATTTTTCATTTTTTTCAGATAATTTGCTGGATTTTATTGATACGTCTTATTTTATATTATTCTCTGTACTTGGTGAAAGTAATAACATTTATCCATTTTAAAGAGGAATAAATTGAGATCTAAGGAAATTAAGTAACTTGTCCAAATGTCTTATACACAATTTTTGTCTAATATCTTTGCTTGACTTAGAAGCTATACTACTAACGACCACAATAAATTATTTTCATAGTATCCTTTCTAGTATTTACAAGAATCTCATAAAAATCTATTTCCTATAAATTCTGTTCAAACAGAAATCATATCAAAACAGCAGAAATTTGTAGAATGTAAATAGATATTTTCCTTATGAATAGTTATGCAGAAAAAGTGAACTAAGAGAGTATTCCTTTTTTCATTAAAATTAACTGCAATGTTAAAGATCAAAACTCAGTGAATAATTTTTAAAGTAAATGTATTTACCCATAAACGTTCTATTTTTCTCCTTTGACCTATTATATAGTTGCCATGGAAATGAGATTCTGTTTCTATGGTATGTTACATATGTTAGAAAAAAAAGTCTTTTTTTTTTCTTAGATATTCATCAGTTGTGTATTTTTAAAAAAAGGTACATTTTACTTGTAGAAATCTGAAAATACATCAAACTGAAGAAGAGACATGCTCATTATAGGTTTTCCATATTCAACTCAATACAAAATATGTTGACCAGGAATAAGAAGTGAGAGTTATTTTTTTTTTTACCCTGTCAAAGAAATAAGTTGACTGATAAGAATTGATGATTATCTTCCAGTTTAGTGTGTATTTCCTTTCATCTTCTAGGTTCTGTGAAGCAATACCTAATTTAAAGTTTTATATCTTTCTTCTGTTCCCACATGCAACAGATGGCCCAGGCAACTACCTCCTACTATCTAATTCCTTAGTGATATTTATTATTCATCAGAAAGGAAGTTAGAAAACATTATCTTTCGTTTTAATTCCTGGCTTGCTTAATCAAATAGATTAAAGAAAATATCCTGTAGTTAGCAAAAGAATTATATGTAACCCATAAAAGCATTAGAAACTAAACCCAATGGCTACCCATTGAGGATACTTGACTGTTGTTCCATCAGATAGATAATCTGTGGGAAAACGTAGCTAATACAAAACAAATGATAACAGCCTTTGTCATAGGCTCAATTTCCAGAACTATTTAAACTTGAACCAAAGAAGTCTGGCCTAAGATGCGGAAATTAACCTTTTGCCCATCTCTTCTGGCTACCAAACTCTCCGTGTATCTAACTAGTGACCCTACTTATAGGATACAGAAAATAAGTTAAATGCTGATTCCATTTGCATTTTGAATCTCAATGTTATTATGATATGTGTTTAGTGGAGTTAGTGTCAGGGAATAAGGCTATCTATGCTTTGTGAGTTGGAAAAAAATGCAAAGAGGAAGAGGTTTGACGAATGTATTATTGCAGACTTTTTCTGATGTAAAAGGTAAAAATCCAATTCATTTTGGTTTAAACAATGAGGGGTTTGTTGGAATCTATAATTGCAAAGACAAAAAGTGGTTCTGGCTTCTGAGACAGCTGAATTTAGTAACTCAGACATCATCAGTACTCACTCATTTTCTATCACTTGATCCTCATTTCCTGAGTGTCTCTATTTTCAGGCAGCTTTCTTCTCAAGATAACATGAGAGTGACAGCAATGTGGAGCCTATATTCTGTTTCTAAACTCCAAAAGATAGGAAGCACTTTTCTACTTATGCCAAAACAATAGCCATAATTGTCTTAGACTGGATTAACTTTTGCCATGTGGTCTTCTCTGGATCAATAACTGAGACTAGGAGAAGAGAGTAACCTGATTAGCTTAAAGCCAACTCACACACTCATTTCTGAAACTAGAGACAGAGTTACCACTTCCCCAAGCCCGTTTGCTAGAAGATAGAGGTTATCCCAAGGAAGGAAGCTCTGCTTCAAGAGAAAGGTGAAAGTCCCAAATGAAACCATTGTCCCTGCTATCTAGTGAGCAGTTGTCATGAAGGGAAAAGAAGCTTTGTGTTATAGAGAAAAACTGGGATGTTTGTCTATAGGAAAGATGGTAAACCGTATTAGATTTGAGACTTGTACCTTCTTTGTTTTTAGATAAAGATCTTCCCAAATTGTGACTGAGATCAGAAGACAGGATATTTGGGCAATATAAGTGAAAGAAGAAACGAGAGACACCACAAAGTTCTCATGGGGATCATTAAATACATACATAGAATATTGACATAAACAATGGCTATTCATTTATTACACCTAGAATTACTGCAAGGACTAGAATCTGAAAACATATCAACATTGACTACTTTCTCCATATTTTTTATGCCTATTGCCTTTTCTCTATGGAATTTTAGTCATTATAAAATAATTACATTATCCATCAATTATAGAAAGATACAGCATGGCACAGTGGAAAAAGTAACAAAATTGAGAGCCAGAGAATGTAAAACCTTTCCTCTGTAACTGTTAGATTTTGGTCAAGGCCTGTAGTTTTTCTACTCTCCAAGAGAAAGATTACTAAGTACTCTTTTACCACATGACTGTAGGGAAGACTTTGTAATACAACCTGTCAAACTTTTAAAAAATGGCTGTGCACAAACTTTTATTTAGATGATTTCCCTTAATAAGAAGAGTTGTTTTATCATTCATCAAGAGAGATATAAAATGAGGCAACAACTTTATGAATACCAGACTTTTTATTGAGTGCATGCTTTTAAGACAGCTGACTGGGTCTCGTTAGTACAATCTTTAGCCAAAAAACAGAGAGGACATGATTAAAGGGTCTCTCCACCAGCCACCTGATCTTCAACAGTGCAGTCCAATAGCCAATTGATCAATTTTGGCATCATTTTATCATTTAAGTAATTTTAAATCCCGTTGTTGTCTCTTAAGTAACATGAGAAAGAACACCAATAAAATAAACTTCTTGTCTGTTACAAAACACAGATACCATGCTGAAAAAGATACTTTGAACAGAATCAAATGCTATGATTATAAAATGGAGATCAGTGAAAAGGTATATTGTATAAGATAATAAAATCAAATCAATGAAATATTTTTGAAACCAGTACTTTTTAATTTTTTTAATGTTTTATTTATGGTTCTATTAACACAGTTTATCTTCTTATGTATCTTTATTTCTTATTTTGTCTAAGATAACAAGAAATGTCTCAGTCATATCGAACCATTTACCATGCTTTTTCGAACCATAACAGAGATTTTATCAGTGCCCTATCCTTCAAAAAATTTTTTGAAGAAAAATAACAATCTATGTAAAATGTTAGGAACAAATCGGAACTTTCATGCAAATACACTTTTCAAATGTTATAACAGCATTCATTTACAAAGACGTTACATCTTGTAATGAATCAGTCTTAATTTCTTTATGGAAGCACTGCATTCAAAAAATCCTGCCTTGGTGACGTGATGTTGCAATTGCCAGTGATATTGGGCAAAACAATTTGATTTCCTCCAGAACTCACTTTTAAATTTAAGTTTCTATATCTTTAGTTCTCTACCTACCTAATTACTTCAAAATAATAATTTTTCATTCAACAAATATTTATTTATTTATTCTTTCTTTTTTTAATTATACTATAATTTCTGGGATACATGTACAGAACATACAGATTTGTTACATAGGTATACATGTTCCATGGCAGTTGGCTGCACCCATCAACCCATCATCTACATTAGGTATTTCTCCAAATGTTCTACCTCCCCTTGTCCCCCAACCCCTGAAAGACCCTGGTATGTGACATTTCCCTCCCTGTGTCCATGTGTTCTCATTGTTCAACTCTCACTTTGAAGTGAGAACATGCAGTGTTTGGTTTTCTGTTCCTGTGTTAGTTTGCTGAGAATGATGGTTTCCAGCTTCATCCATGTCCCTGCAAAGGACATGAACTCATTATTTTTTATGGCTGCATAGTATTCCATGGTGTATATGTGTCACATTTTCTTCAACAAGCCTATCATTGATGGGCATTTGGGTTGGTTCCAAGTCCTTGCTATTGTAAATAATGTGCAATAAACATAGATGCAAATGTGTCTTTATAGTAGAATGCTTTATAATCCTTTCAGTATATACCCAATAATGGGATTGCTGGGGCAAAAGGTATTTCTGGTTCTAGATCCTTGAGATATCATCACACTGTCTTCCACAATGGTTGAACTAAATTACATTCCCACCAACAGTGTAAAGTGTTCCTATCTTCCACATCCTCTCCAGCATCTGTTTCCTGACTTTTTAATGATCATCATTTTAACTGGCATGAGATGGTATCTCAATATGGTTTTGAGTTACATTTCTCTAATTACCAATGATGATGAGCTTTGTATCTTTTGGCCACATAACTGTCTTCTTTTGAGAAGTGTCTGTTCATATCCTTTACCCAGTTTTTGATGGGTTTTTTCTTCTAAGTTCCTTGTAGAGTCTGCATATTAGCCCTTCGTCAGATGGGTAGATTGCAATTTTTTTCTCCCATTCTGTAGGTTGCCGTTTCACTCTGATGATAGTGCTGTGCAGAAGCTCTTTAGTTTAACTAGATCCCATTTGTCAATTTTGGCTTTTGTTATAATTGCTTTTGGTGTTTTAGTCATGAAGTCTTTGCCCATGCCTGAACATACCTGATGTTTTCTGATCTCCGAAGCTAAGCAGGGTTGGGCTGGTTAGTACTTGGATGGGAAATCAATTTATGTTATAATTTGCATGCAATAAAATTCACAGTATATTGAATTTTGACAGAGACATTCCATAGAGTAACCACCACTATAATCATGGTAGAAAACAATCTCATCAATGAGAAAAGTTATCATGTGCCATTCTGAAGCTATTATTCTCCCCTTAACTCTGTTCTAAGGCTAACACTCATTTACAATACGATTTCTTCCACTATTATTTTGACATTACTAGAAACTTACATAAATGAAAACTGATTTGTTAATTTTTTGCTTGACTTTTAAAGTGGCTAAGTTGCTTCACAGGCTCAACTTCAGTTGACATAGTTAATCTTTAGTATTAAATTTGTATAATAGCTAATACTAAAGATTAACTATCCTGTATATTTAATATATTCCCTATAGTTAATCTTTAGTATTAGCAATTTTATTTCTGTGACTAAATTATGATAGAGCAGATACTTTATTTGGTTTCAGCATATATTCAAAACCTTTGGTCATTTTTTATTGAGTTGTCCTTTTTATTAAGTCATAAAATTTCTTTTTATTATAGAAATATGTGTTTAATCAGGCATATACTTTAAAAATACTTTCTCTTAGTCTGCAGCTTCCCATTTCATTTTATTTTTTATCAATGTCTTTCAAAGAACAAAATGTTATTAACTTTGATGAAGTCCAATGTAACAAATATTTTTTAAAGTTTTCAGTGCTCTTGTGACTTATTTAAGAAATTTTACCTAACACAAGTTCACAAATATTTTCTTCTTAGAAAATATCTTAATATTTTTCAAAGGTTTATAGTATTATCCCTTACAAAAGACCATTACTTGTGATCACTGATTTTCTGTATTGCTTTTCCATTTTGTATAGTTTTTATTTGTATTTTTATCTTTATTTTTTACTTCCTTACTTGTTTCCTTCTTTCCTTACTTGTTTCCTTTCTTCTTATTTGTTTTGATTTACTCTTATTTCTGTACTTTCTTAATATAAAAAATTAAAAATTTTAGTTTTTAAATATTAACTTTTAATGAATGAAATATCCCTTTATATACTATTTTAGTGTTGTTAGACAAAAGCACACACGTGTATGTTTTCAATTCCATTTAGTTGAAAATTTAATTTTTTTCCAATTATCTTTGGGATTTCTTCTTTAACTCACATACTAGCAATATGCTGTTAAATTACAAATATTGGATAATTTTCCAGATATCTTTCTTGTGTTGATTTCTAATGATTCCATTTTTGGCAGGAACATAGCTTACATGATTCATACTTTTAATACATTCAGACTTTTGTTATGGGCTTAATTTGATCTATTTCATTGAATGTTTCATGTTCACTTCAGAAGAATACATATTCTGTTTTCATTGAGTGGAATGTATTACA
The DNA here is from genome assembly GCF_001604975.1 of Cebus imitator. Classification (NCBI taxonomy): domain Eukaryota; kingdom Metazoa; phylum Chordata; class Mammalia; order Primates; family Cebidae; genus Cebus; species Cebus imitator. The sequence continues at coordinate 2,511,191 of NW_016107442.1, forward strand.
AATGTTAATTAGATCAAATTATTTAATAGTTTTGTTCAAGTCTTTTATGTCTTCATGGATTTTCTAATTGTTTTGTCAATTATTATACCTGTAGATTCTGTATATTTCTCCTTTTTTTTCTTTCAAGCTCTGTCATGTTGCTTGAAGCAAGCACATTTAGAATTGTTAGATCCTCTAAGTGAAGTGATTCATTTATCATTAAGAAGCTTCCTCTTTATTGTTGGAAACATTCTTTGTTCTAAACTTCATTTTGATCATTTCTTTTCTGCTTACTGGTAATATTTTTTGCTTCTTTACATGTCTGATATTTTTTATTGGATACAATAATAAAAACTTTTAAGTTGTTGGTTTTGAGATATTTCTGCACTCCTTTAAGTAGTGTTTTATTTTGTTTTAGTATACAGTTCAGTTTCTTATAAGTAGTTTAATTTTTTTCAAAGCTTTCAGACTGGTCCAGGACAGCATTTGTTCTAGAGTTAAGTTAGATTTGCCTGACTATGGCAATACTCTTCTGATAATTATACCTAATAACTTATTTATTACTACATCTTTCTATGCCAGCTGATAGAGACAGCTCTTTTGAACTCTCATTGTGAATACCAGAATTCATTCTGTTGCTGTTTTTAGGTGGTACTCTCCCTGTTCTCAGATAGTTTCCTTTCATATATGCACTGGTCAATATTGGTCAAATTGTTGAGGAGGCACTTTCATAATTCTTTGGAGATCTCTCTCTGTTTCTCTTTCTGTCTCTCTCTCTCTCCATCTTTTCATATCACTCTTTTCTGCAATACTCTGTCCTAGAAATTCCAACTTCCTTGGCTTCCCAAATTTTGATTTCAGTTTCCTTTACTAGGAAATACCACCTGGCTCTCCTTGTCTCTATCTCTGCTTTGTAGTCTGAAAACTTCATCCAGGCAGGAAGCTCATGCAAATATAGAAACACAGGGTTTAATTTGCTGTTTCCCATCTCTCAGATCATAGTCCTATGCTTCCAGTTTTCCAAGTCTGAAAATGGTTGTTTGAGATATTTTGTCCAAATATTCAGTTGTTCAAAGTGTAAATTTATTCCTTATACTCTATCATGGTTACACGAATTATACCTTTAAGCTAATTGAATTAGGATGGAATATTTAATATATGAATTTCAGCGGTTTACATCATAAAAGTTTATTTCCTGTTCACTTTATAATTGAAAGTAGGTATATGGGGTTGGGTGGTTCTCTAGGCCAGTTGGTCCCTGAGCAGTCTCGCAGGACATGGGGTCCTTTCATATTTCTAAGCCAGCATGCTCTAAAGTCTCCTAGTTTTCTTCTGAGTAATCTGCATTTAGTTGGGATGCAAGTGGGAAAAAAAAAAAAAACAAAAAACCTGGTAATGTTGATGGACCATGCTTAGAAGTGTCTTATTTGATTACTGCCAGCATTCCTTTGTCCTGAATTCAGTCAGGTAGTCCTGCCAAATTGTAAGAGGCCTGGACTATAACCTAGCTATGTGTCCAGGGTAGCACAGTCAATAGGAAGAAAATAAGGTGAACTACACATATAATTAGAAAACTACACATTTTCTAGTAGCGATATTAGAATGAGAAAATATACAAGTACAATTATCTTTAATAATATCTTATTTAGACCAATATATTTGGTTGTTGTAATCATTTCAACATGTATTCATTATAAAAGATTATCGATAACATATTTTACATTTTATATACCCAGCCTCAAAACCTGGTATCTATTTTATATATTTTAAGTATATTTCAATTCTAATGTTAAACTCTAATTAGAAATGCTTAATTACTATTTATATCTCATAAAATTGGTACTTAGAACGTAGATTTACATACTCAACTTCTTCCAAACATACCTAAAATTTTACAGTGACCAAACTGAGTATCTTTCTTTCTTGACATTTAAAGTTAAATAAATAAATAAGTTCTTCAGTCATCCCAGCTACATTCTGAGTATCTATAACCACATGTGGCTGGTGGACACTATATTTTTAAAGCATAGTTTGCAAACTATGGCTTACTGGTCAAATCCAGCCTACATTCTGTTTTTGTATGGTGTGAGGGCTAAGGATAAATTTTATTCTCTCTAAATATCTGAAATAAATCAATATAAGAATAATACTTTGTGACATGGGAACAACATATGATTATCAATTTCACTGTCAATTAAAAGTATTTTATTGGAATATATCCACACCTATACTTTTACATACTGCCTACAGCTACTTTCACATTGTCATAGTAAAGTACTGTAATATAATTTACAAATACTTTAAAATACATCTTTATTTAGCCAATAAACCTAAAATACTTACTTTTTGCCTCTTTACAGAAAACATTCACCAACCATTGGTCTAAAAAACATCATTTTTATGAACAAATTGACATCCCACCCATCTTTACAATCATAAACTACATCATGACTCATGGAGTCCTTAAGAATATAATATGATGATTTTTAAAATTAATGACAAATTCTATTTAACACACAATGAATATTAACATTAAAGACGTAAATTAAGAATCATTTTAAGGAAAGGAGTGATGCATGTCAACGAGAAGTGGGTTAAAGATAATTTAAATAAATAAAACACTAAATTACTGAAAAATGAAAGAGAGATTGTTATAAGTCTTACACCAAACCCTTATAACCATGGAGTGTCAGTGTCACAATAGGAGTGACTCAAGGACAGCTGCAGTTGTTTTATTGTAGCCAATAAAATTATCTCTGAGTTTCACAGTAGACGTCCTTCATTTTCCTGATGACATCTTCTTACCTTGAAATTCCTTTCCTCCTGCCCACAGCACACACATTTAAACCATCTGTTTCTCATTTTTTCCAATTATCACCTTAACGTCATCTTCATAAACCTTTTTGACTTCCTCCCAACTCCAGCTAATTCATTCTTGCCCTTGATATCCACTCCCAAATTCATGTTTGTTTGTTGTGCTTTGTCCCTTCTCTAGCCACCTGATATTCCACAGTGTTTTATGTAGGCTCTTGAAGCTGCTGAATTTAGAGGCCTCTGGAGCTAGGCTCTGATATATCTTCCACATCCGAGTCATACTTCCACATAGCTATATCCTTAAAACCGAATGCTATCCTGAACATACAAGTTTATAGTCCTGCTTTTGAAATTTGAATGTAATTCAGAAAGAGAAAAAAAAAAAACAATAGAACAGATGGTACAGTTCCACTACGCTTCAAGGAGCAAAATGAAAATGTCTAGAATTTGGAAATGCCGTCTAGTGTGGTAGATTGACTACTGGCATCTCACTCCCATCCTCACCCCTCCTATATTCTCATGATATCACAGTGGCTTGAACCTTTAAAACTGCATTTTCCCATTTTTCTGGCTCATTGGGTAAAGCTCTGGGTCTGCTGTAAGAGGTACTCGTGTGAGATTTAGAACACGGCAAGAAAGGAGTAGTCATTGTCATTCTCCTATAGCAGGAACTAGGAGAAATGTGGGCAGAGGGCAGGGGTACAGTTCAACAGGTTCTGAGTAAACCTCTTCAAATCACCTGCTTCATTGTTGACAGCAACTGAGATTATTGGCAACATCTGCACTGAAATTCCTTGTGTCCTAATTTTTCTGGACATGAATAACTTCTCACTGACTATTGCTCCCATAGCACTTTCCATGGGTTTTCAAGTGACTATTTCTGCTTTAGATTCCTTCCTGTTAAAAATACTTGAGTGGTTTCTTTTTTTCCTGCCCAAACTTTGACTGGTACATTTTACCAGCATCAATTTTCTAGGTGAGTGGGATTATATAGAGAATAGATGCAAATTGATGACATTCATGATATTCATTCACTTACTCTATGCTGTTAAATAGATATGGATTAACTAAACTATACCACATTCCAGAGGTGACTAGTCATGTTCTGCTCTCAAGGCACACAGAGTCTAGTAAAAAAATTAATACAAACGATATCAGTACAAGTTAGAATGGATTCAGTTCTATAAGAGAAGAAAGAGTGCCATAAATGTCCATAATGAAGTAGGATTTGATCCTTCATTCTGATATTTTACATTTATGGAACCTGTTTTCTCAGCCAGAACATTGGCCATATTTTTATATTTTCTGCTGATGAATTTAACCTACATGGTATTTCTATACCCATTCAAGTCATTAGATGAATTTATAATTAAATATTTAGTATTTGCATGTGTTTGTGTGTGTGTGTGTGTTTGTGTGTGTGTCCATGTCTGGAGAATGAGAGGAAGAAAGAGAAAAGAGAGAGAGGGGCCAAGAGAAAAGCATTATCATCGATCTTGCAGAAATCACTTAGGTTGCCACTGACCCAGTATTACATCCTGCAGTCCAATGAATCTCAAGGAAACTGTGTTTGGCATTTGGGACGAGCCAGTTTTGTGAAGAACAATCCAATGCTCTGCAAAACAATGTGGCATTTCTGGCCTCTACCTACCAAATGCCTATTGTACTCTTAAATCATTGTAACAATTCAAATACTTACATATTATATTATGTCTCCAGACGGCTCTTAAACACCGTCTTTGTGGTGCTCCTCTCAGAAGGAAACAATGTTAGCATGAAATAAATTAATGTGGTGTAACTTATCCACTATAATCATTGACTGACTCTTAATTAGCAATTGTTTGTCTTCTAATATTTATAATTCAATAAATTGCATTTAAATCCTAATTAAAACAAGATACTATTTTGCCTATGCAATTATAAAATGTTCAGAAAATTTCATTTTTGATGATAATGAGAATACAAGAAAATACGAAGTTTCATATGTTCAGTATGGAAGGGTAAATTACTCCAAAATTTCTAGATTACAAAACCTATGTGCATCAGCAGTCTTAAAATATATATTTATTTTGATAAATGAAGTCCATTTAAGGAAACTCTCATATCCTTATTGTCTGTAACATCAGCAAATATAAGATCAAAGAGGCTCCTTCCAGTGTAACACATAATTTAAAAAATGTAATGGTCTAAAAACGTAGGCATTTAAGCTTATTTCTAATAAATAAATTTGGAACTTCATATTATGTAATATTATGAACCCACTACAAATGTACTTTATAAAATAATATTATCATTGGCAATATTAAATAAAAATGTTAAGCTATAAAATTACATTTAAAAATATCACCTCAACTGTGAATAAAGGTATACATAATAACATTGCTTTATAAAAACACATTAAAATATTTGACAATTCTTTTCTACCCATACCACTTTGTGAAGGGGATAGAGAGATTGGGGTGTTGCAAGTGTTTGACACATTTACTAGATTATGTGCATAAATACAAATGCAAAATCTCATTACCTTACAACAAATATTCACTCACATTAAGTAAAGCTTCAGTTTTGTACCTCAAAGCATTCCAAAGCCCCCATGATTTCACTGGTCTTGGCTGGTCTTCCTTGAGCTTGGCTTGAGTGTAGAGATTAGGTTTAGATGTCCTCTGAAAGAAAACTTTCTTCTTAAGTTCCTTCTGGTAGAGGGCAGGAACACAAGAGGGCAACGTTTCCAATGATGCATTCCAACATGCATTTCAACAATGCAAGAAGATTGACAAAACAAAAACTTGAACAAGAAGAGTGACAAAACAAAAACTCATAAAAGCATTTGCTTGATCATCATGCTCAAACCAGTCATATTTCTGTGGCCAAAACAAGTCCATACGAAGCCTAAAGTCAGTGGTTTGAAAAAAATCTACTCCACATAAGTAATGATGGCAAAGGAGAGAAGTGGACAAACAGTTCGTAACAAATCTGAACAAATCTATCATTGCGAGGTAGAGGTTTCCTTGTTTTTATTTATTTATTTGTTGCTTCCCATTTTAATATACTTTTCATATTTGTGTTTTATGATTTTTAATTTTAATTTTTTGATTTTTTTAAACCTTTAATTTCAGAGGTACAAATGCAGGTTTCTTATCTAAGTAAACTTGTATCATGGGGGTTTGTTATACGGATTATCTCATCACCTGTGTATTAAGCCTAACACCCCCACTAGTTACTTTTCCTGAAACTCTCCCTCCTCCCACCCTCTACCCCGTGACAGGCCCCAATGTGTGTTGTTCCCTTCTATATGTCCATGTGTCCTCATGATTTAGCTCTCATTTGTAAGTAAGAACATGTGATATTTGTTCTTCTGTTCCTGTGTTAGCTTGTCAAAGATAATGGCATCCAGTGTTACCCAATGCAATCACAGTATTTTACTTTTAAACACAAATTTTTAAATTCAAATATAAGACATTTAAAATATCTATTATCATTTCTGCCAAACTTTGGGTATGGAATTCTCATCTTATATTGTGCAATCCATCTTCAACTTCTTTTCAAAAAAAATATTATTCTTTTCCCTTCTGTTTTTTGTACTGTTTCTCTTTTTCATATTTTATAAGTAGTGTACTTTCATTGGTTCAATGATATTACTTTTAAATTACTTCAGAACTCTGAGATAAAATTTATTTGTTGTAGAATTTCCAAGTGTAATGTGAGTAGTTATATATTCCTTTACTGTTCATTTGCTCTTGTATGAATAATAAATAAAAGCAAGGTCATCCGTTAACCATGAGACAAGGAGAGTAAAGAACCAGGAGCTCAAAGAGTGTGGGAGGTTTTAAATAGAATTGATATAAGAAAAAAGAGGATTTAGTAAGAGATAGATGAAAAGATCATTGAGAGATAATGAAGGTCCAATTTATATTTGTTGTTGTGATGATAATGTTGTTCATTTCTGTGGATTCCCATTAGGGTACACTGTACTTTAAGGTTACTTTGCATTTGGGGATTTCAGCTGAAAGCTGAAAGAATCAACCAGTGACCCTTTCATTGTGAATTCATTATTTGGTCATTTTATTTTATTTTTTGATGTTTCTTTTATTTCCCTCTTCAGCATTCAAGTTTTGGGGTACATGTGCAGGATGTGCACGTTTGTTACATAGGTAAATGAGTGTGATGGTGGTTTGCTGCACCAATCATCCTATCACCTAGAGATTAAGCCCAGCATCCATGAGATATTTTTCCTGATGTTCTCCCTCCCTGCAAGCCTGCACTGGCAGGGTTAATGAATCTTTCTTTCATAAAATAAAAACCACTATTTGGTTGTTTTATTTGGTTGAAGGAAAGATTCATTTGACCCTTGGCATATGTACTACTCCTATTTTTTAATATAATTATAATTTTAACAATATTTTTACTTCCTTTTTGATAAGTTGTAACCTTTTGGTCATATAAACATAATTTCAGATTCTAGATCTATCAGTACCAGGGTTGCTGTGATATTTAAGTTACTAGTAATCAGGCAGTAGACCTCAAATATCAACAGCAGAATTATTAAAAATTAGATATAGAAAACTGAGACACATAATAAGGAAAAGGAGTAAATCAGTGGTATCCAAGAAAAAAAGATGATCTTGCTGGCAAGAATGATATATAAATCAATAATAAATACTTGTGATTTTCAGTGATTTTAAATATGGTCAGACAAATTCAATAGTAATTTGAGATTGTAAATGTGTGACTTAAAACTGTTGGGAACATTCAAACACACCACTGATGACAAAATGAAAAAGTAGTATACCAAAGTGTGATTTGAATTTGGAAGTGGTAAACTCATGATTTATGTTGGAGAAAGACGGTGAATGAAAAAGTATGGTGACTGGATGAACTAAAGAAGGCCATTCCAAAGAACCACATGGTGAACAAGTGCCTGCAAAGTGTCCAAAAAAAAAAAAAAAACACACGTCTTTCAGTTGCCTTAGAGTGGTGCCTTCTCATCTTGGCCATAGCCACCACTTCTCTTTGCTTTGTTTCTGCACTCTCCAAGCAACATTTCAATTAGTAATCCAGATTTCCCTGAACTACAAGCTTGGGTGAGAATTCCCTGGATGAAAGATAGAAGGATTTGGATCAATTAGAAGGAATGTCCCCTTTGAAATGAATTTACCAATGGTTTGCTTTATATGGTCCTTTCTCTTAGATGTTTAATTATTATGAGTCAGCCAACCAAATTTTGAGAACGATGAAACACTGACAAGAATGTTTGAGGCACCAAGATAATGACATCCTATGAGATTTCTTTTGGAAAAATTAATATGCCTTCAATTATTACATCTTGCTGCCATCTTCTGTCTCCCTACAAAATCATAGTCATCTCCTACTTCCCTACAATAAGCAAATTATGAATAGTCTCTATAACCCTAGACTGAGTTGACTAAACACATCATTGAAAATGTGCCTTAATATTAATTCTTAATTTTCAAAAATATTTCTAATCAAATATAAAATCCTAGATAATTATTATTCTCTTTATTCTTTTGATGTAGTAACTGAAAGTTTGAATGATGGTTAATAATCTTCATATTCAATATGGCATAGACCCATAATAACATCATCTTGAGATTTACTTTTTCTTACAGCATCACCTAATTATTTTAACTGCAATTCCATTCAAATATCTCTAAACCAGCATTTCTTTTGTGTTCTCAGAATGTCATAGCATATCCTGAGATAGAAAGAGCTATAATATTAATTTACAACCCCCAAACATATGCTGCCAACCAGAAAATACAAGAGCCTACCAATAAGTGTCATGTTCACAATTCTAGTAATTTAATTGTTTAGTTTTTCTGTCAACTTTTTCTTACAAGATTTTAAACATTTGGGGGGATATGATATCATTAGCTGTTTTTTGGTGGGTTTTGCAGTTTTTAGAGGCCCAATACATGGGAAAAAAAAGTAAAGATAAAATTGGAAATGGAGACATTTTATCTATAAAAAGAAAGGAAAATTCCATGGTCGTTTAATGAAATGAACACATAAATAATTTGTAACTCTCCCACTGCACCACTAAATCTTGGCACTAAACAGAAATGCCAAATGTAATGTTTCATAAGCTATTTTTTCATAAATTATTCATTCTTTTTACAGTTCAAAAAATATTGTCATTTATATGGAACAAAAAAATGCTAAAATAAAAACAAAAATAGGCCAATGTGTTAAGATTTAAATAGAAGCATTCCTGCTTATTGTACAGCGCTTTTTCCTCATAACATGTCAAATTCTTCACATAGTTATTGTAAATTGTAGTTTAAGATAATAATACCTCTACAAAATTATGGTTTTCTTTGTATTTTCCTGTGGAAAAGATTTCTTATAAAGTTACAGATTAACAAAAGACTGAAAGGGCACATACAATGTGAGGAAATGTTTGGCACATGAGTTTCTGCTTCTGAGTCACTACTAGAACTTACTAGTTATGTCACGTTCCTTAGGGGTCAATTCAAAATGCATATTTCATCTGCAGTCAAATGCAACTTCATGGAACTAAATGCTCCTTCATAAAGTTCAAATGCATATATGTTGCAGAACCTATAGAAAATTCATATGCCATAGGGAAGTCCATGGGTTTTTAGAAAATAGATTTGAAAGTGGAAAGATATAGTTCATCAACTATAATTTGTTGATACTTGCTTATAAGATCCAATTTGATATTTTTATCCGTTACTCCTTACCTAAAGTTTACAAAGGCGAGGGAAATATTCATTTACTCTATTGAATAAGTCGACTTGACTGAGTGTACTTTCACTGGATAGAAACAAACAGATAATTAGGCTTCATATTTGTTCAAGAATAATTTCATTAGCAAAATTTTCTCTTTTTATTTACTTATAATTTTATTTATTCAAGAGAGGATGCCAAGAGGTATTTAAAATAAAACAAAAAAAAATCCAAACTAAAAATTTATGCTTTACAGTAATGACATGTTTTGATTCTTCAAAATCCACTGCACCCCAAATGACTTGTCCATCCTAATAAAACTACTCCCATCTTCTTGCTAGTGACTTAGAGACATATATATGTGTTGTTTTGGCTAAAGAAACAGAAAACACATCTATTATGCTATTATGCTTATTTTAAAATATTTATTTATCAAAATTATGAGAGACAAGAAAAAACAAAAACAGTCACATTCTTTTTCTGAAGGTTACTCTGTTAGATGTGATGTCTGGAATGGATACAATCAAATTGGGCCATGAGTAAGCAGAGCTAACATGCCAGCATACAGAACCAATTCACTGAGAATTGTCAGTGCAGAAAGAAAGAAGGAATCTGGTTCCCTAATGGCATTATAAAGTCCCTGAGGGACCCGAGGAAAAATGTGTTCTTTTGGCTTTTTGTTGTTAGATGTGATAAAGATTTTTTTTTTAATTCTTTAAGTTAATTTGGCTTAAAATGTCTATTGTTGGAAACCAAGACATTTTAGCTGATACAAAAGAAGCTTAGTTTTTTAACCACTAAGGCTCTGAAGTTTGCTAAGTACTTTATGAATCCTAGTCTTATTTAATTTTCACACAAATATTGAGGTAGAAGTTATTATTACTACTTTAACAATACTGAAATGAAGGCTAAAAGAGGTCAAATAACCTACGTCAACTTACATAGCTATAAAGTAATGGGTCTGAATTTGAAACCATATTGTCTAATACAAAGACCCTACTTTACGCTGGTTGTGAGGATTCTTTGAACTTTTATAAAATTGCTTGATAATTTATATTGGAATATTAAGTAATACTGGGCAAAATTTTCCTCTGTGCAAATTTCTTCTATCAAAAGACAACAAACAACAACAAATTAGTTTAATTAGGTAGTCACAACTTTTCCATGGGAGTTGATCAATTTTATTAATCAAGCCATCTGTTATGTACAAAACTACACAATCTATTTACTATTTACTGCATGCCTCTGGGGTTACTTAATATCTGTATAATGTGGGAAGGATGAAGATGTAATAGACACGGTCCCTTCCTTGAAGGAAAACATTGCAATGTATCTGAGTTATACATGTGGACATCAGAGTATCCTTTTTCAATCACATGTTGATATTCTTTTCTAATGTTGCCTTCTGCTTTAAGTCTCCTGGTTCTTCTTTCCTAACAAGTTGTCATGTATCCTTCTAATCACATAACTCCCATACTATATAATCAGACACTGGAATTATTCTGATTTGTTTCAATTAGCCCTCATAATCATTTTTCAAAATTGTTGAGTGTCAGAATCAACAAAATCTTATTCATGTTGACATCCTTCCTATCACCTAACATTTATTCATTAAAAAATATTTATTGAGTGCCTATTTTGAGCCAGATACCATAGTAGTGGTTAGGGATAGCTGAAGTTATAAAGTATCTGGGCTTAGGACTGAAACCTGGGAAATTTTGCTGAATTTAATTCAATTTACCCCACAATAATACAGAAGTGAGACTTTAGTAATCATCCTAAGAACTGGGGTCATATAAAACATAAGGTTAATGACTAAATAATGGAATAAAATTTAAGGTTAAATGCAAAGCTGGTATACTGTGTTATGTAATTTCCTCACATAATGAAAATGGGTCATTAAGGATTCCCTGCTTTCAAGCCTGCTTAACCCAAACAACAATGAAAAAGGATCTAAACACAATTTCCCAGCTTTCAGATGGATGAGGTTAAATTGAGCAAGACAGCAAATAATGAAGGATAATAGCGAAGACCTTAAATCATCCAGTACATTAACAAAGCTGATGTGCAGTTAATACTTGAAAAGACATACATCTCTGCTGTATGAGAAGCAGAAAGAGATTGCTTCCTAAAAAGAAAATGGAAGACACAGCCAAGCCTCTCTCCATGTTGAGATAAAATTCTGTCTTCAACACTAAGCTCACATTCAATGTTTTCCATTCTTCTTTTCCCTGCCCCACAAGCTCTGTTCTCTACCCACTCAGAATGTTCAGTCTGTATTTTGTGAATGGTGGCTTCTCTTTTGACCCAGGTGATGAGCTGTTATCTCTTTAAAATAATACCATGGAGGCCTCTTAGTCTAGGGATGATGCTAGACATTATTTATGTGCTGTCTCACCTTATCCTTACAATAAATTTACAACATAGGGCAAAGGGACAAGATGAGAACTGAAGTGCCAAAGCCTAGGTTGTTTCCTGAAGTCACACATAAAATGAAGAGCCAAGCTGGGCTTCAGACATGGGAATGTCTGCCTTCGAATCAACACACTTCCTACAATCTTAAACTCTCCTCTCAGAGTAAGAACGTTATTTAGATAGATTTTTCTTAAGGTTGATGTTTCCTTGTATTGTTTAATTCAATAAAAAGTAGATTAAATAACCAATAAAACATTTCTACAGTAAAATTAACTCTGTATCCTCAATAAAAGTATTACTAAAAACCATACAATGATTCACACATGCAGTCCTGTTGATGAATGTTTCTTGTTAGCTGTAGGTAGTCACTTTTTATTTTTCTCTTTTTTGAGACCAAGTTTAGTTCTTGTCTCCCAGGCTTGAGTGAAATGGCACAATCTTAGCTCACTGCAACCTCTACCTCCTGAGTTTAAGCTATTCTCCAGCCTCAGCCTCCCAAGTAGCTGGGATTACAGGCACCACCACCACACCTGGCTAATTTTTGTGTTTTTAGTAGAGATGGGGTTTTGCCATGTTGGCCAAGCTGGTCTTGAACTCCTGACCTAAGGTGATCCTCTTACTTCAGCCTCCTAAAGTGCCAGGATTACAGGTGTGAGCCACCGTGCCTGGCCAGGTCATTACTTCTATCATAAGAAGACATATAAAATTTTTCCAAGATATGTTGAAACATTTACAGATTATACTACATGATCTTTCCAGTTTCACTTGCCTGACACTGAAGAAACATAATCATTTTTTTCACTTAACTGAATCTAAATGAAAAGATGTCAACTAATTAAAGTATGTTTCTATTGTTAATGTTAGTTTTGTTTGTGGTTTTTTATTGGTTTTTCCCAAGAGAAAGAGGGTGTCATCAATAAACTGATACTGAAAACTTGCTTTTTAAAAGAAACTTTCTGAATGTACATTTATGAACATTTAAATTGCTGTCACAGTTTTAAACTATCTGATTTCTGTCTAAAGCACAAAGTTGTATATAATGTTTATATTAGATATTCTAAGCACACTTTATTTTATTTGGCCAATATCTCAGTTATTATAGAAGAAGAAGACTATGTAATCAAAATTTCTAATACAACCAACGCAACGATGAAACATCTTTAAATGAACAGTCACATAGAATGCTAGCTTTTAGATTTTCTTAATTTATAATTTTAAGTATTTTTAAGATTGCCATGTGTGTTTTTGTATATTTCATAGGCATTTTGATTAAACAGCTACCTTTCTTGGAAAATATCAATGCTCTTGTAATTGTTCTTCCAGTTTAATGTGTGTGTTTGTATATTTCATAGGCGTTTTGATTAAACACCTACCTTTCTTGGAAAATATCAAAGCTCTTGTAATTGTTCTTCCTGTTTAACAGACATAGTGCTAGCTTAGGTTACAGAAAATGAGCTACACTGTGCTTGACACAACCAAGGTTTGTCACACAGAATTCCACATTTGAGACTGAATTTTTTCAGCTGTCTTTCCTTTTGCTCTATCTTCTGGGAATGTTCTTGGGTTTTAGTAATGGACACATCACAGTAATATTAGCTTAAACAAATGGGGTTATATTGTTCTCAAGTAGCAAGGTGTCTGGAGATAGATGATTTCTGGCATTGTTTCAGGTATTCAGTGAAATCATCAAGGTCCCCGATCCTTTCTAATTTGTCTGCTTTCCTATGCTTTTGTCTTTCCTATGGTTTTGTTGGCTTTCTTTGTCTTCAGTTCTCAGATGGTGCTCAGCTCCACGCATCATGTTCTCACCTAAAACAAGAAATTGGAAGGATGTGACAACTACTGCATCTTCCTTAGGGAAGCAAAATCCTCTCTCAAAAACCTCAATGAGATTCCCCTTTATACCATAGCCAAAACTGAGTTACAGGGCCACTTTTAATTTGAAGACAGGTTGCAATAGCAATTGTTTAGCTGGTATCTGGCTACCCCCAAATATAACTGCGACACTGGTTAAAAGGGAATGGGTGGAGTATATCAATAAGCAGCTCAAAAAAATCTGTTGCAAACCTAATAGCATTTCTTGTTTTAGAAGGCTGAAGAACTAGAGAGAATAAAAGGTTAAACAAAGATTATGGCATAAGAAAAGCACAGAGAGAGTAGTAGAAAAGACAGCGAAAATTTGGCTAATTTATTTTGCATTTTTATGACGTTTTAATTCCAATAGGTAGTAACTTCAACCATAAGTCAGCAATGTGTTTGTGTGTGTATGTGTGTGAAGGGCTAGATGATAACTAGTTCAGGCTTTGAGGACTATGTGATTTTCATTGCAACAATTCAACTCTGCCATTAGAGTGCAAAATTAGCCACTGATGATAATACGTAAAGAAATGACTATGGATGTGTCCCAGTAAGACTTTACTTTCTTTTTTAAAGGCAATTTGGCCATATTTTGCAGAACTCACCTTAGACTGAAAACACAACACACTATGAGAGAAAAATAAAATAATCAAATCATAAGAGACAAGAGAAAGGGATATTTTTATCAATAACATGAAATTGTAGGAAGTACAGAGTGTTGAAATTTGAAGGGTCAAGGCCAACAGAACAATAAAAAGATCATGAAGATTTTATTGTCTGGTTAAGGCAAACATGCCAATGATAAGAAAATGCAAATTTCATGGCTTTGAAATGACAGAAATATTAGTGATGACAACCTTACAAGATACAACACTATCTTCAGGTGTCCACCCCAAACAGGGAGACTTCTTTGATCAGGAAACATCACTCTCATTCTCTTGCACTGCCTAGTTTCCTTCTTAGCACTTAATACTATCCAACATTATATTACAAGCGTATTAATTTGTTTACATACAGCTATAAAGAACTGCTGGAGACAGAGTAATTTACAATAAAAAGAGGTTTAATTGACTTATAGTTCAGCATGGCTGATGAGGCTTCAGGAAACTTACAATTATGACAGAAGGGGAAGTGGAAGCAAAACAACTTCTTCACAAGGTGGCAGCAAGAAGAAGTGCAAGTAGGGGAAATGCCTGCAGATTATAAAGCCATGAGATTTCTTGAGAACTCACCCACTATCATGAGGACAGCTAGGGAAAACTGCTCCCATGATCCAATTACCTCCAGCTGATCCTGCCCTTCACATGTGGAGTTTATGGGGATTTCAGGGATTACAATTCAAGATGAGGCTATGGGTGGGGACACAGCCAAACCATATGAACAAGCTAACTAGTTAATTCATTTATTGTCAGTACTTCTCATCCCCACCAAAACATAAGTCCAAGAGATTTGAGATTTCAGTTTATTTTATTTTATAATATCAATTAGTGTTAAATCCTCAGTTCCTGGAATAATGCATGACACTTAGTTGGTGC
Organism: Cebus imitator; assembly: GCF_001604975.1. Lineage (NCBI taxonomy): Eukaryota > Metazoa > Chordata > Mammalia > Primates > Cebidae > Cebus > Cebus imitator. The sequence goes on from NW_016107442.1 coordinate 2,526,499, forward strand.
TGAATGAATATTTCTTAAGTAAATGAATGAAGAAACAAATCCATAAATAGTGGTCTGGAAACTATGCTGACGCTTAGTTTTTGTCTAAGATCTTGATGACGTGAACCATGCAAGCATTTCCACTGAATTAAATGTTCATGTTAGATTTTTTGGAAGTCTCATTAACTTATGATCACTTTACCCTTTTAGTCAAATGGAAGCCACAGAATGAAATGTCTTTATATGTATTTGGGATAATCCTTTAAAGAAACTATGCTAATTGTTCATCAACAAATGAATGGATAAAGAAAATGTGGTACATATATACAATGGAGTACCATTCAGCCATTAAAAAAGAATGCGATCCTATCATTCGCAACAACGTGGATGGCACTGGAAATCATTATGTTAAGTGAAATAAGCCAGGCACAGAAAAACAAACATTGCATGTTCTCACTTACTTGTGGGATCTAAAAATTAAAACAATTGAACTTATGGACATAGAGAATAGAAGGCTGGTTGCCAGAGACTGGGAAGGGTAATAGGAGGGTGGGAAGAGGTGAGGATACACAGAAAAAAATAGTTACAAAGAATGAATAGGACCTACTATTTGATAGCAAAACACTGGACTATAGTCAATAATAACTTAATTGTATATCTTAAAATAACTTAAAGAGTGTAATTGGATTATCTGTAACTCAAGGATAAATGCTTGAGAAGATGGATACCCCATTCTCCAACATGTCTTTATTTCACATTGCTTGCCTGTATCAAAACATCTCATGTACCCCATACATCTATACACTTACTATGTCCCCACAAAAATTTTTAAAAATCATATTGATTACTATAATTCACAAATAATACAATAATATTAAGGAAAAATATAAATTTTATAAATAAAGAAATTTATGAAATTTCTCTACATTGCTCTATAAATATAGACCCAATAACCCAGGACTTATCATCAAGTTCAAATACCCCATTTTGTTTTTCTTTTAAAAATTATCTGTTGTGGAAAACCAAATACCACATGATAAGTGGGAGCTAAAGCTAACTTATAAGTGGGAGTTAAATGATGAGAACACATGGAAACATGGAGGGGAACAACAGACACTGGGGCTTATCAGAGGGGGAACAGTGCCTTCAGATATGAAGTGGAGATGCACACTTTGTGAGCATACTGGACATTGCAGCAAAATAATATAGAGTACTTAGCACAGTGGCAGAAGTACATAAACATCAATTAAAGAGAAATGTTTATTAATTAGGAGCCACTGAGAATGAATTATTATTTTAGCCTAGATTTGTAAGAACTGCAAGAAGCCTTCGCAAAGTCTTCTTATCTGATGACATTGAGGCTCATACAAGTTAAGTAATTTGCCTATCATCCACCTAATCCTGAGATTAAAAATATAGGCAATGTTTTCCCCCTTGTCCCCCCAAAACACAGCCAATTTCAAAGTTCTAGCAAGTTTCTTTAATATGTCTCAAGTTCACTCATTTTTCCCATTCCCATAGATGTTGCATTAATACAGCCCACTATTGTATGTCACCTGGGATACTGCCCCATTCTCTGACTTGTTCCTCCTAACTCCAGTATTCTTTCTCTGCAATGCACTATAGTGCTGCTAGAACAGTTTCCAAGATTAAAACAAATACTTTCACTCTGTATTGTTCTCTGGAGAGAAAAATCCTTCTTATTCTTTTTCATTCTCATTATTAACATCATTGTTCAAGTCATTGTTTCCTCCTTTGAGGTAAATAGGTCGTTAACTCAGATTCTCTTACTCTGTCTCAAGTCTCTGATATCATAAAAGCATTGCAAAATTCACAAGAATAAAAATATCAAAGGAGACCTCAGGAAAGCCTTCTAAAGGAGACACATAAAAATAAAGAACATATTGTTCAGGAAATTAGAGTACAGCAAATATTAGAGATCACTTCTCATGACTAAAATGAATGATCTACAACAAACAAAAACACACAAATAACTACTTACTGGCCTGTGGATCTGTCATTAGAAGCAAGCCATTTATCTGTGAAGAAGATATGATGATCAGAAGGGACTCGTGGAAGTATTCTTTGAAGGAAAGATACCATTATAGAAGTTGTGTTCATAGCCAGAAGTAGTCAATTCGTTATCTCCAAACAATGCAATAACGTACTACACTTAAAAAGTTATTGAACTATCCATTCCAAAGAGAAAAACTAACATTATAGCTTGGAGTTTAATAGCAAAAGATATGGAGCCAGCCAGCCTGTTTGTTTTAAACTTTACACTGACACTAAATGGCTGTGAGACCTTGGCCAAGTTCTTTTGTGTGATTCTCTGTGATTCAAGTTTCCTCATCTGTAAAATACAGAACATAGTGCTATGTAACAAGGAAGGGAATTATAGAGTTACATGAGCTTTTTAGGTATGTGTATGTTGCCAAGAACATTGTCTAGCATATATTTTGTTACAAAATATCATAAACTTTATGTTGCACCTTATGCATACATTCAAAATTTCCTCAACTAGTTTCTCATAGAATTAGAGAGGGGAAAAAAGCTCTTATCATAGCTTAATATAATTTCAAAGAAACTTAGAGTCCTACTACTTTATATCCTCCATTTTATAATATAGAGAATAGAGACCAGAAATGTGACTATTATTAAGCTATTCCTAATAAGGGAATACGTTTAAATATTTATCCAAGGCAATTCTTCTCATGGTTTGGTGCCCTTCCAAATAAACTGTTCTTACCAAATGTCAGTGATCTTCAATATTTTCCTTGAGAGTAAGTGGAGAGAAAGGAACATTTTCCCTGAGAGAAAATGAAGCTAATAAACCAGATGACTTACACAATAAAACATAGCAAAGAAACTGAGATTAGAATTATCATCTATGAGTCCTCTCTAAAAGTGTTTTCCTGCCTACAAATTGATGAGCTATGACTTTTGGGGATATCATACAAATATACATATATTCACAGGTTCAAGATGATTCATAACCTTACTTTCAGATTTATAGTCAACAAATACAAATTTGCACCACATTACAATCAAATTTCTCATACTTTTCTCAGTAAAATAATCTAAATACATAAGACTAAAGATATTGTATATAACATTTTCATTATTTTTGAAAGATTGTACTTCTAATTCAGCATATCACTATGTAAGTGGGGCCAAATCATTATTTTGGAAAGAAAGAAAACAATTAACTGCCTTATCTATTATTATATTATTACAGCAAGCAAAGCCATTTCCATAGCAAAAGCTGTATATCCACAAAAAATACACAACGTTTTAAAGTATAAATCAAGAAGAAAAATTATATGTAAGTCTGCAAAATTTAAAAAGGAAGTACAGGATTGCGAGAGAAAAGAAAATATCTCACTAATTTGGCTCAAAATACTTTCCCTTAGTATCTGAAACCTAATAGAAAATCTTGGTTTCTAGAAAATAAAAAACTAAAAGTTTAGGACATCTCCATGTATTTTTAGCTGTTTGTCAGTAAATTATATAGGTGAATATAAGGCATTCCAAAGCATTGGTGAAAAGAATTTATGCAGATAGTTGTGAGGTTTTAAATGGAAGAAAATCTATCTGCTAAGAGGAATGGTTGTTGGGGACTATTTTTTTCTATTGAAGCCACATATCACTTGCAGGTTCCCCTCACCTTTCACGGTGCATGCATCTTGTCTCTTTCAGAATGTAAACTGAAATGCAATGTGTAGACAAGCCAATATTAGTAGTGTGTCTGATTGCCTGTTGCTGTCAATCTTGGGGGGAAGGAGGCAGCAGAGAAATCACTACTAATGGCTTCAGAGTTTGCACGTCCTGCACTTACTTATTACCAGAAAAAATAAAATATAATGAACTTGATATGGACAAGGAATGAGAGAAATAAAATGTGTCTTTTAGACTGTCAGCAAGCAATGAAACAAATGAGATTTATGGCAGAATTGGATACGTGATTTATAGTTTTTCTTGTTCTTCATTTAAAAGAGGAAATTAAAACCATACTTGCATATGATTCAATCTTTGATCACTAGAGAATAGCTGCTGAAAATTAATTATTATAAACTCTATTACCCTTGTCCACCCCAGGTGCTGCATCCATAGTACCTTCCAACCAGCATCCAAGGGGAAAAGAGGCTTTTTCGTTTGGTTTTGTTTTTATAATTCCTTAGGAAAAAAACAGCTGACATTTGGTGTTTCACTGAGTAGTGATTTATTGCTGAAACAACCAATTGAATAGTCTCATGGAAAGAACATAGAAGAAAGACCCAGATTAAATTGTTAGCAGCTTCTTACTCGCTCAAAGAAGGTGTATGTTTATTCTCTTTTCATCTATCTATAAACCTAGAATCAAATACTTAAATTTATGCATAAAGATTTTCAGATCTTCAGCTCTGATAGTTTCCTTATAATTCTATAAGTAAATATGGAAAATATGTATTTCATAAAGACAATATTTTGTTCATTCAGTCTTCATTTAACACAATAAAAATAATTGATTGATTAAAATATTTTAAGACAATATAGAATACAACAATGAATCATTGGGAGGTCTTCACATATGCCAGAGAAAGAATCCATTTAAAATAAATATCTCAATACAAACTTAATAAAATACATGCATATAATGTGGTAATTAAGTATAAGAAACCAACACCCTTTTAAGAGCATGCTTAGAAAATTACTAATAGAATAAAATATAAATTATGAAAAAACAAAAATATTTTACAAAGAGGTAATCAAATAGCACACTTAACCAAAGTCAAAATCTGAGGTATTATTATAGATTTAAACCTGTGAGCTGTAAGTTACAGTGGAAAAGTTGAATATGATTAGTGACGTCCACACAGGACAGATGACTTTAACAGAGTGGGCTAGATCTTTAGATGTTTTTCCAACTGAAACATTTATACTTTAATTTTTCTCTGACACTTTCTGTAGATGGCTATGCTTATGGGTAGAAAAAAGGAACAAAGCTGTGAAGCACTTAAATAATAGTAAACAATTAAGATTCTTAAGATTGCACATGATAAGAACTTATTGTGATAGAATAAGAACTGTGTATTTTGATCTTTGTCTACTGTCCTTAGCACACAGCTCCTAAAACCCTTGTAACTTTAAGTGATAAAAGTAATAGGAAAATCTTTTGTTGTAACATTTGGTTTGTGTTTATGGCTCCTGAAATAGCTCCAGAGAGATAGAGGCAATAGGAGCACCTTTTGTTCCTTATAATAAGCCTCTGGGGCAGAGAGAAGGCACCCAGATATGGGCCTATCACCACCCCACCTCCATGTCAATAGCGCCATGCACACAGTCTCCAGCAGGGGTGCCCTGCCCTCTCCAGGGCATGGCCACTGTGCCTCTACATGGGCACGGCCACTGTGGCTAAAGCCTGCAGAAAGGTGCCTACCAGCACCTGCTAGCAACTCTGCCAAAGCTGCCATACTTTGGCACCCCCAGGGCAGTGGATTCTAAACCTCAAGGAGCCAGAGAACAAAGTTGGGCTCAATACAAATCCCTGAGAGTTACAGAACACAGTCCAGGAGTTGGGAGTTGAGTGTTGGCCTCCAAAAATCTCCCAGAAACAAAGCCAGTCAGCTCAATGCAATATATATCATAATCAAACCCTCAATGTCATCAAATAGGACAAAACTGAAAGAAAAAAAAAAAAAACTAACCAAACAAACAAAACACACAAAGGTCAGGAACCTTAAAGATTGAAGGCAGATAAGCCCAGATTGAAGGTACATAAGCCCATAGATGAGAAAGAATCAGCACAAGAATGCTGAAAACTCAAAAAGCCAGAGTGCCTTCTTTTCGTTAAATGTCTGCATCACCTCTTCAGCAAGGGTTCTGAACTGCGCTGACATGGCTGAAGTGACGGGAATAGAATTCAGAATATGGATAGGAGCAAAGATAATTGAGCTACAGGGATACAATAAAACCCAATACAAGGAAGTAAAAATTGTGATTAAAAAATGCAGGAGCTGACAAAAAAATAGCCCGTATAAAAAAGAATATAATCAACATGATAGAGCTGAAATATACACTACAAGAATTTCATAATCCAATCACAGGTATTAAAAACGGAATAGACCAAGTAGAAAAAAGTAATCTCAGAGCTTGAAGACTGGCATTCTGAAATAAGAAGGCTAGACAAAAATAAAGAAAAAAGAATAAAAAGGAATGAACAAAACCTCCAATAAATATTGAATTATGTAAAGTGACCAAATCTGCAACTCATGGGTGTCTCTGAAAAGGATGGGGAGAATAGAACCAACTTGGAAAACATACTTCAGGATATTATTCATGAGAACTTCCCCAACCTAGCTAGAGTAGCCAACACTGAATTCAAGAAATGCAGAGAATCCCAGTAAGTTACTTCACAAGAAGATCATCCCCAAGACACATAATGATCAGATTCTCCAAGGCCAAAATCAAAGAAAAAATATTACAGGCAGCTAGAGAGAAAGGTCAGATCACCTACAGAAGGAAAACCATCAGACTAACAGCCGACCTCTCAACTGAAAGCCTACAAGCCAAAAGAAATTGGGGGCAATATTTAACATTCTTAAAGAAAAGAAATTTCAACCTGAAATTTTATATCTGACCAAATTCAGCTTTGTAAGTGAAGGAGAAATAAAATTTTTTTCAGACAAGCAATTACTAAAGGGATTTGTCACTACCAGATCTGCCCTACAGGAAGGAATATGGAAAGGAAAGGCTGTTACCAGCCACTACAAAACACACTAAAGTACACAGACCAATGGTGCTATAAAGTAACCACATAATCAAATCTGCAAAATAAACAGCTAACACCAAGATGAGAGGATTGAATTCACACATATAAATACTAACCTTAATTATAAATTGGCTAAATGTTACAATTAATAAACACAGAATAGCAAGCTGGATAAAGAACTAAAACCCATTTGGATGCTGTTTTGAAGAGATCCCTCACAAATGCAATGACATCTATAGGCTCAAAATAAAGGGATGGAGAAAAATCTACCAAGCTAATGGAAAACAAACAAACAAACAAAAAAATGCAGGAATTGCAAACCTACTTTCTGATAGAACAGACTTTAAAATAACAAAGATAAAAAAAGACAAAGAAGAACATTACATAATGCTAAAGGGTTCAATTTAACAAGATCTAACTATCATACATATATATGCAGCCAACCCAGAAGCACCCAGATGCATAGGATAGGTTCTTAGAGACCGTCAAAGAGACTTAGACTTCCACACAATAATAGTGGGAAACTTTAACACCTCACTAATAATATTAAACAGATCGTCAAGATAGAAAATTAGCAAAGATATTCAGGATCTAAATCAGCATTAGAAAAAATGGACCTGATAGATACCTACAGAACTCTCCACCCCAAAACAATAGTATATACATTCTTCTCATCCCCACATAAGAAGAAGAAAATACACTCCTCGGCAAATGCAAGAGAACTGAAATCATGACAGTCTGTTGGATCATAGCTCAATCAAATTAGAAAACAAGACTAAAAAATGCACGAAATACCATACAATTATTAGCTTGCTACAAAAGTAATTGAGGTTTTTACCATTACTTTTAATGGCAAAAACCATGATTACTTTTGTACCAACCTACATGGACATTGAATAGCCTGCTCCTGAATGACTTTTGGGTAGATAATGAAATTAGTGCAGAAATGAAGAACTTCTTTGAAACTAATGAGAACAAAGATATAACCAGAGATACTAGTATCTCTGGGACACAGCTAAGGCAGAAAGAAATTTATAGCACCAAATGCCCACGTCAAAAAGATATCAAGTTAACAACCTAACATTACAACTAAAAGAACAAGAGAACCAAGAGCAAATAGATCCCAAAGCTGGCAGGAGACAAGAAATAACCAGAATCATAGCTAAACTGAAAGAGATTGAGACACAAAAAATGATTCAAAAGATCAATGCATTCAAGAGCTGGATTACCGAAACAAATATTAAAATATATAGACCAGAAGCTACACTAGCATAGAAGAAAAGAGAAAAGATTCAAATAAACATAATAAAAAATGACAAGGGAGATATTACCACTGAACCACACAGAACAGGAATACAACAAATCATCAGAGAATATTATGAATATGTATATATTTTGAATATATATATACATATATATATACACACACATGTATAAACTAGATAATCTAGAAGAGATAGATAAATTTCCGGACACATACGCCCTCCCAAGACTGAACCAGGAAGATACTGAATCCCTGAACAAACCAATGAATAGCTCTGAAATGGAGACAGAAATATTAATAAATAGCCTACAAACCAGAAAAGTCCAGGACCAGATCCATTCATAGCTGAAATATAACAGATGTACAAAGAAGAGCTGGTACCATTCCTGCTGAAACAATTTCAAAAAATTGAGAAAGAGGAACTCTTCCCTAACTCATTCTGTGAAACCAGCATCATTCCCATATCAAAACCTGACAGAGATACAAAAGAAGACATACATATGGCCAATAAGTATACGAAAAATGTTCAGTATCTCTAGTCATTAGAGAAATGCAATCAAAACCACAAGGAGATACTATCTCACACCTGTCAAGAATGGCTATTATTAAAAAGTCTAAAAATAACAGATGCTGGCAACGTTGTAGAGAAAAAAGAATGCTTACATATTGTTGATGAGAGTCTAATTTAGTTCAACCATTGTGGAAGACAATGTGGCAAATCCTCAAAGACCTAAAGACAGAAATACAATTTGACTCATCAATTCTATTACTGGCTGTTATAAAGACATTTGAATGCAAATGTTCATTGCAGCACTATTCACAATGATAAAGTCATGGAATAAACCTAAATGCCCATCAATGATAGACTGGATAAAGCAAATATAATCCACATACACTATAGAATACTATGCAGCCATAAAATGGAATGAGGTCATATTGCAGTTGTAGGCCAGTATCCTTAGCAAACTAACACAGGAAGACAAAAACCAAATAATGCATATTCTCACTTATAAATGAGAGCTAAATAATGAGAACACATGCACACAGAGAGGGGAACAACACACGCTGGAAACTATCAGAGGGTGAAGGGTGAGAGGAGGGAAAGGATAAGGAAAAACAACTAATGGGTCCTAGGCTTAATACCTAGGTGATGAAATAATCTGTACAACAAACTCCCATGACACAAGCTTACCTATGTAACAAACCTGCATATGTACCCCTGAACTTAAAATAAAAATTTACAAAAGCCCTTTTCAACAACACCTGAGTTTATGCTCCTGAGGTGACTTTTGGAAAGCCCCTAGATAACCATATTATAGGGGATGGTTGCCAGAGACAAACAACTATGTGAATAGAGGGTGAGAAGATTTTATAAAACCCTCAAAAAAGGAGATTCAAGAAGTTTTGAGGTTCATGAACAAGAACACACCCACATGCCAGGAGGGTGGTACACAGCAGAATTCCATGAGAACAGAAGCTCCTGTACTTGGGACCCTTCCAGACCTCACCCTACATATCTCTCCAGCTGGCCTGTTCATCTGTCTGTTCATTTGTATTATTTAATATATCCCTTTCAATACATTGGTAATAATAAGAACTGCATTTTCCCTGTGTTCTGTGAGTCGTTCTAGCAGAGGTTTGTTGAAACCTGCCATTTCTGGCCACATCTCATAGAAGCTATAGGTAACCTGAGGACTCACTATTTGTGAATGGCATCAGAAGGGGGTGGGCAATCTTGTGGGACTGAGCCCTTAACCTGAAGGGTCTGCATTAACTCCAAGTAGTTAGAGTCAGCATTAAGTTAAGCTGTAGGCTACCCAGTGGGTGTCTGCTGAGAACTGATTAGTTTGTGGAAAACACCTGTAATCTGAAGTCAGAATTGAAGCATTAAAAGTAGTTACAGAGTAGAAACGGAGAAGGTTTTCTTTCAAATTTTAACCCAAAATAGCTTAAAGATAACAAGAAAATGTAATGTTTCAAGTAATTTCAGATATAAATGAATTTAGGAACTCACAGTTCTTACTGGTGTTCCCTAGGAAAATCTGAATCCCTTTCCTAGATTTTTCAGCAAAACCGTAAGAATTATTGACATTGACCTCACTTGGCTCCTATGACATCTCAGGATCAATTCCTGCTGATCAGAGTGGAATGAAATGACTGGCCAACATGAATCCCGTTATCGTGTTCCCACCCCAGTTAAAGCCCAGAGACTGCAAATCTGGCACAGGTGGTCTCCAAAGAAAAATCAGGATGTAATCTCCAAAAAACACTGAAGCAATGCTGGGCAGGAAGAAAACAACAGATGTCCACTACAATCAAATTAAGAAATCTTCCTCAAGCATGTTACTTCTATATCTACTGCCAGTTGAACTGCATAAGGTATAGATAAGGCCTGCCAGAAAAAGAAAAGAAAGTCATTAGTTTTCATTAGATATGAATTAATTTATGCCTTTTAAAGTAGAGTTTGGTGTTACTGTTTATTTGTTGTGGGTATGTATACTTTTCACTCTATTTTATATTTTGTGGCACTTGAGAATATAGGTGTTTTCCTTATAAAGTAAAAAGATTTTAATAAAGTTAATTTTTAAGGTATGCTTATCATAATTTTAAAGTAAATAAGGAAGAAAGGATGAAATATAATATTTCATAGCTGTGCTGCCCAAAACATTTTGATGTCTCTATTTTTTTCCTCCCTATTCCTTTTTATTCCGAGTTTGTGGTTATTTAGTTTTTATTAATATAATTTAAATTTTTGTTAGGTGTTATATGTCATTTTAAACCTGCATTCTATGTTTAACATTTTTCTACAATTATCTTTTTGTTATTATAGATACTTCATGGAAAAAAAATTAATGGCTGAACAGAATATCACCAAAATGTATCCTAACTTCTATATTTGAAAATTGGAGCCAGGCATGGTGGCTCATGCCTGTAATCCCAGCACTTTGGAAGGCAGAGGCAGGTGTATCACTTGAGGCCAGAAGTTCGAGACCAGCCTGACCAATATAGTGAAACCCTGTCTCTACCAAAAATACACACGCACACACAAAATAGCTGGGTGTGGTGGTGAGCACCCGTAATCCCAGCTACTTAGAATGCTGATGCATGAGAATTGCTTGAAGCCGGGAGGCAGAGGTTGCTGTGGGCTGAGATGGTGCCACTGTACTCCAGCCTGGGTGACAAAGCGAGACTCCATCTCAAAAAAANAAAAAAAAAAAAAAACAAAAAAAAAAAACGAGAAACAAAAAACAAAATTGATATTGTTTGTAATGTTTTATGGTACAAATAGTGCTTCCATAAATATCTTCTTGCCAGTGATTTGTTTTCTAGATTACATAATATTTCTGTAAGAACATTTACTGCAAACGATATTCCAGGATAAAAGATTATGAATGTCTGGTAATTGTGTAAAGTTTGCCTTTGCTTTTGATTTTGTTTTTCTTTGATTTAATGATTCTTTTAAGAAATATTTCTCATATATTAACTTTAGAAAATATTGAAACATTGAACTTAGTGTTCATGTAATAAACATTTTTGGAACACCTATTGGATATCATGGAGCATATTGTAGGGATATCTAATGTAGCCTTGAGGAGAAAGAAGAGACTTCTAGAAAGGAATGATATGTAAAGAGATGATGTAAGCAAAACCCCAAACTGGGGTTCAGCCCAAGAGGGTTCTTGGCTTTGCTCAGGAAACAGCTCGAGAGCAGGGCTATCCCATAAACAGAGTAGCACTCATGGATTTCTGGCTAGCCGTATTTTTACCCATGCTTAATTATATGCTATATAAGGGGCAGATTATTCATGAACTTTCTGGAAAAAATGAGGGGAGTTCCCAGTACCCTATACGTTTCCAGGGTGCTCACAGAGAAGAGATAAAATGAGAAAATGCATGGTTTGCTTGGAAAATCACACTTGTTATAGCTTTGCTAGAGACATGAGACTGGGAGATATGGCAGAGACCAAATTTCAAAAGGTTCACCTGTTGTCACCAATGGGAATCAAGACAGGATTCAACAAAGACAGATGCCTACCTGCTTCCTGCTCTCTACTACATCACATTACATAATCTCTCAGGGGTTTGCTCTCTGTGTAGTGAACTTCTCTGTCTGACACAAATTTAAAAATTGATACTATCTTATAGCACAACGGAAGGGTTGGAAAGGAAGAAAGAGAGTGATATAGAGTCTTTGACCAATATCATTCAGTGTCTGATTTAGGAATATGGGTGGGCAAACATCTTTTACCTAAGCCCTCTTGCCTTTCCCAATGCAGAGAAAATAATCTCTAAGAATTTGCTTTAGTATGTGGTTTTATGACTAATTTAGGGACCAAAACAGCTTAAAGTATATTTTCTAGAAAGTACAAAAGATTTGGTTGAATACAGTAGACTTTCTTGGACTTAGCCCATTTCAAATTTCAGATTGCAAAGATATATATCCCATCCAGTGAAAAAAAATGTGTTCTTGGCAGGTAAGTTCCATGTGAAGAAATTAAGTCCTAACAACTCCCCTTACATTTTAGGTTTAGTTTTCTCTGAGATTGGTTTATTCTGGCCTCACCTAGGGATGAGAGTTTGCAAGCTGTCCATCATAGGCAGTGATACAAGCAGACATGCATACATAAATGTAACCTACACCTCTGCTGCTGCCATCCCACCTTTCAGAAATCCCAGACCACGTTGTTTAGAAACCTTTAGTCAGAAAGTTGTAAAAGCAAAATAGTGGTTGATGGGATGGGTTTGCCAGCAATCTTGCTCCTTTTGCTGCTCTTCCCTACAACTCATTAAAGACTGTAATTGAACCACTTTCCTGTCACAATCTCCCCTGCCTGTTAAATAAGGATAATTATGACTACCCTTTCCTTTGCTCTTTGATAACTTCACAGGGGTATTCAGAGATGTTATGAAGATTAATAAGCCAAATGCACGTGGAGTGCTTTAAGCTACTCTTAAGGGAGAGAATAACAAATTAAAATCCATCACTTTGAGAGCAGGAGGGACAATACCAGAGGACAGTGATCAGGTGGTCCACAGCTCTGGCTTCTTTGAGAGCAGAACAGGAGGTCTTTCTTCCAGTCTCTATCAGTATCAGCTCTGGCCCATAAAGTATGGATCATTGGCCTCATATTCCAATAAGCCTTCTATAGGTTAAAGCCAATGCTTAATCTGATTGACCTTAAAATGGGCCTTCATTATTTTTTTGGAGGAGACAGTAGGTAGAGTAGATTAAATAATGGCCCTGCAAATATGTCCATATCCTAATCCCTAAAACCTGTGGATGTGTTACCTTGCAGTGACTTTGTAGGTATGATTAAGTTAGATACACTGAGATTGGGGAATCACACTGGACTCTATGGATTGTTCCAATATAATCAAAGGGAACTTACAAGAAGAAGGTGATTAGTAGGAGGAGATATGATGGAAACAGTTTGTAGTAATGAAAGAAATGGGCATTGGGCCAAGGAATGCAGAACCCTCTGGAAGTTGAAGATGGCAAGGAAGCAGATTCTTTCCTGAAATTTTCAGAAAGGACACAGCACTGAAGACACCCGGTTTTAGACTTCTGACCTCCAGAACTGTAAGGTAGTAAAGGTGTTTTAAGCCTCTGAATTAGTCGCAATTTGTTATAGCAGGGTGTTTGTATACACACACACACACACACACACACACACACACACACATGCACACACACATATATATACACCTATCATACACACAGACATAGGTGTATTTATGTGTGTGTGTGTGTGTGTGTGTGTGTGTGTGTATGCATGCATAATCACTTCAATAAAACAGGTCTGAAGACCTGGGCAGTTTTTCTTCAACAGAGGAAGAAAAGAAGGCAGAATCAGCTCCACCTGTCCTTTTTTAGAAGAGACTCCTACTTTATGCATCCCTGCCCTGAGTTGTGTCATGTAACTGCCATCTGCTGCAAACCTGAATGGAATGAGAACAATTCAATAAAGAAACTTGGTGAATGATTATTGGTTGTGTAACTAAGAGTGCCTAACACACGTTTTTTCTTAAACAATGCTGTTTAGAGGGCACTTTTTACTTACTAGATGGGAAGTATACACCATTCGCCTCCCTAATTGTTAATGCCCTATGTATAAAATATAGGAGACAAATAGATCTTGACCATCCACAGAGTAATGGCTAAGCTAGAATAAGAAAATTAGTGTAAAAATTATTTAGACACTAATGCTTAAAAAATATTTTTTATGATTATGAGAATTCAAGTGGGTTAGCATTGGAAAAGTTTGATTGTCTAAAAAAAGTGCTTCTATTTCAATAATGTCTTCTAATTTTTTACACCAACTGCATGATTAATAGGCATCCACCATGACCAGTAACTATTGTCAGTCTCATCCAAGAGTGAACAAAGTATGGAAATAGGATGGAATACAACGTTAAAATGTGCTCACCAAAACCCAATGGTCCCCACACCCCTGGTATACAGATAACGTCCTTATTTCCAAGCCTCCTTTGCAGTGATGTGTGCCCATTTTCCTGCACAATGATAGGTGCCAGTAACAACCCTGGCTGTCAAGGTTTTCTGCGCAATCCTTCATGTTCTCTCTTTCATTATCCATAGGCTTAATAGAGAGAATAGGAGCTAAAGGTGCAGAGCCACAGAATAAGACAACTTGGGTACCTGAAATACTACATGAAACAGAGTCCTTATTGACCTATATGATACTATGATGTCACCAAAAAATAGTTATTATGCAAGAAATCATTTGCAATTTGGGAGTTGCTTGTCTTCACTGTTGACCTTGCCTAACACAAATGGGTGCACCAATGATGAGGCAGGAAGAGCCCCCCAGAGCACAGGAAAAGGAGGGATGATTCATTATACACAGAAAATTTTAAAGCAACAACAACGTAAAAAAAGTCACTAATGTCAGTTTTCTTTTTTTATCACCTGCATTGACAAATGTAAGTAATATCAATGATAAGATCTTCCTCCCCATGCAGTGGAATGAAGCCATGAGTACTTAAGGATAGGAGGATAGGAGGCAGGAGACTGCTTTCCTCTCATTCCATCTCTGCTTGGTATACGACTACTACCAGGGATAGAAACCCAAAGCAAACCAAAAGCAAAAAACCAACAACACTTCACCAGGTTTGAGGATGGGAAGTATAGCTCTAAGTTTCCATTCTCTTACTTAAGAAATGATGCTCTCTGATTCTTCCACTTGAAAGTAAATTTCACACTTAATTCACTGAGTTTTCTGAATATCAAATGAGGCTGTGAATTTATAAAATTAGGGAATTTCATAAATATCATATGAATGAATGTTAGTATTACTATTACTTTAACATTATTTATATATTTCCACGCACGCAGGATATTCTTTCATGATCACATGTGTAATCATAATCAGGTTTGGTTTATAGAATAAATGATCATCTCTTTTTTATAAACATGTAATTATATGGATAGGTAGAAATAGGCTATCAGAAAGACTGAGACTACGTCTTATAGACAAATATTGACTTATCGAAGTACCATAGTATTTGAAAAGATGACCTTTTTACATTTCTTTAAGTTGTGCCCAGAAGAAGAGAAGACTGGGGTAAACATTTCTGCCACTTTACTTATCTTTTTGTTTTCTTTCCAAACTCCAACCATTCTTCAGAGAAAATTCATTAAGCATCTGCTGTATCAGGTCCTGGTTTCCAGATAAATAAGGCACCTACTCTGTTGTCCCAAAATCCAGCATCTACAGAGGTACCCAAGGATATAGAGAAGCATTTGTAATAAATGTAGACAGGTGCTGTAGCAGATTTGTGGATTTTATAGAGTAGTGTATATTTATTTAACTTGAAAACTCAAATTTGGTTGCCAGCTTTTGACTTTGCCAGACATTAAGATAACTAATTACAAATGAATTTTTATAAACTATGGAAAAATTTAACGCTGAATATATCAAACACACTTTCAGAATAAAGTCAGACTTTTTAATTGATGTATTTATCTTATTTTATTTTTTGCAAAGTAATATTTATTAATAGCTAAAAATCTACATTAAAATGACATATTTTGCCGATCTGGTTGGCAAAGAAGAAAAATAGATGTATTATTATTGTTGACAAAGCGTGTTGTCAAATATGTGCTTTTAGTAACAGTGTGGGAAAATGTGAATAAGTGTGTGTGTGTATTAGCAGTACATACGTTAGTACCTATTCTCACATATATATACATGCATAGGTACATAAAGTGTTTCATCCCATAGCTATAGCTTTTATCCTGTTCTTTTTAAATCTTAACTTCATATTTTGAGTATTTTGCTATTAAATATTTCTTTTTTTCTTCTTTATAGCCGGGGTACATGTGCAGGTTCCGTGTAAATCTGTTTAGTTCCTTACAGATGTGAATGTTAGACCTTTGCTAGATGCATACTGGTAAACATTTTCTCATTTTATAGGTTGTCTGTTTATGTTGTTGATAGTTTTTTTGCTGTGCAGCCGCTCTTAAGATTAATTAGATTCCATTTGTTAATTTTTGCTTTTGTTGCAATCATTCTTGGCATCTTTGTCACTAAATCTTTTCCCTTTCCTATGTAGGACTTTATTTTTTAAATCACAGTTATTCACACTTTTTGTTTGTTTTACCACAAACTGCTGAACACTTCATTTTGTGTTATAGACCGTGGCCTTCAGACCTTCACAGTGAAACAGTAGTGATGAGGGCAGGTCACCTCCCGGAGGATTCAGTTAGAGGATTTCATGTGACTGCTGATCCCTGGAGTTGTGGCCTGGGGAACAGAAGTGAATTCCAGGAAGGTAAGGGTAACATGGAGATCACCAGGAAACTCTATTCACAGGATATTGTTCAAATGCTGACCCATAAACAATGACAAAGTGTGAACAGTTAGGCAGAGGATGGGAGGGCTGGAGATGGTTTTCCAGGTAGAGGAAGCAACTCCAGCAAAGTCAGAGAAATACAAAATAGCAAAAGAAACAATCATTAGAGTGAATCGGCAACCAACAGATTGGGAAAAAATTTTTGCAGTTTACCCATCTGACAAAGGGCTGATATCCAAAATTTACAAAAAACTAAAGCAGATCTACAAGAAAAAAACTAACAAGCCCATTCAAAAGTGGGCAAAGGATATGAACAGACACTTTACAAAAGAAGACATACGTGAGGCCAACAAACAT
>NW_016107442.1:2544518-2563608 GCF_001604975.1 Cebus imitator
AAAAAAAAAAAAAAAAATAGCACAGAACTGAAGCTGCTCATTTTCAACGGGACGTATTTGGTGAGGGTCCCAGTAGAGGAAAGAATGAGGACATAGTACTTCTCATCCCTCTTAATGCATAATTTCTTTTCAGGATACTGTTTTTCATAAATAAGAACTGACTGTTTGAATACCTGAGGTAGCTGAATTACCTTATGTTATATGAGAGCAACACTTTTAGACTAAATACAATTTTGTATTAGTCAGGGTTCTTTAGAGGGATAGAACTGATAGGAGATATATATATATATATATATATATATATATATATACACACACACATATATATATTTGTTAATAACTTTATATATTATATATATAAAGGGGAGTTTATTAAGTATTAAACTCACACCATTACAAGGTCCCACAATAAGCCATCTGCAAGCTGAGGAGCAAGGAAAGCCAGTTTGAGTCCCAAAACTGAAGAATTTAGAGTCCAGTGTTTGAGGGTAGGAGGCATCCAGCAAGAGAGGGAGAGGTAGGCTGGGAGGCTAGGCCAGTCTAGTCTTTTGATGATTTTCCTCCTGCTTTATATTCTAGCCTCATTGGCAGCTGATTAGATGGTGCCCACTCAGACTAAGGGTGGGTCTACTTTCCTAGCCCACTAACTGAAATGTTAATCTCCTTTGGCAATACCCTCACAGACACATCCAGTATCAATACTTTGCATCCTTCAATCCAATCAAGTTTACAGTCAGTATTAACCGTCACAAATTTCAATACCAAATGTGATGTCAAATGTAAAATAACAATGCATTCTAAGCATTTTTGTATAAATCATGATGGGATAGACTTTCCTATCACATGCTGCAGTGAAGAAAAGGAAAAAAATCATGCCAAGGATAAAGGGGTTTGAAACTACCTTCATAATGCAATTAATGCTTGGAAAGGAGACAGATATACTCTCAATATTATGGTAAAGCATTAGCAAGCATTAGGAAAACAGTAGTCCTTCTCTTCAAGTTACCTCTTTGTACTGCTGTTGTCAAGATATAAAGAAAGAACAAGATGTAACCCATGACTCAGACCAGCTCTTGTCCTCTTTTAATCCTCCATAATCCTGAAACGAACTTCCTACTATATACATTCCTCAGCAACAGAAGTCTTAAATGAGTCAATATCTGATTCATACTAGAGGATGAAGATTTTTAGAACTAAACCAAACCAAATCAACTAATCAAACAACAACAACAATCCATAGCCCCAGCTCAGGGACCAGAGAGAAGAAGAGATCAAGGAAAATGGATAATTTAAGAAGAGGTTGGAAGCCAGACTCTGCTGAAGGAATATCTTTATGAGGTTATACTGAATCCTGACCAAAGTTTTGGTTTCATGGTCATATACATAGGAATAAGTGTGCCGGATTTGAGGCAGCATATCTGATTTATTTAATCCCCTCATGATCCTCCTTCGGGAGATGCTGGCCTTAAAGTAGAAGGAAAGTGCTGACTAGAAATTCTTTAAAGCTTCACTTTCTCATTGTTAGCTGGTTAAAAGAAAAACAATCAAATACACAAAAACACCTGCCCAGCTACAATCACCACTAAAAACAGAGATATATTTAAGATTGCTTAGAAATAAAAACGAAGAGGCTGTGCTCCTTGGTATTCATCCAAATGAGTTGAAAACTTATGTCTACATAGAACCCTGCAAATGAAGGTTTATAACAGCCTTATTTATAATTGTCAAAACTTGGAAGTGGCTGGGCGTGGAGGCTCACACTTGTAATCCCAGCATTTTGGGAGGCCGAGGCGGGTGGATCATGAGGTCAAGAGATCGAGGCCATCCTGGTCAACATGGTGAAACCCCGTCTCTACTAAAAATACAAAAATTAGCTGGGCATGGTGGCGCACGCCTGTAGTCCCAGCTACTCGGGAGGCTGAGGCAGGAGAATTGCTTGAACCCAGGAGGCGGAGGTTGCGGTGAGCCGAGATAGTGCCATTGCACTCCAGCCTGGGTAACAAGAGCGAAACTCCTTCTCAAAAAAAAAAAAAAAAAAAAAAAAAAAAAAAAAAAAAAAAAAAAAAAAAAAAAAAAAAAAAAAAAAAAAAAAAAAAAAAAAAAAAAAACTTGGAAGCAACCAAGATGCTCTTCAGTTGCTGAATGGATGAATATACTGTGGAACATACAGACAGTGGAATATTATTCAGCACTAAAAAAATGAGCTATTATGCTATAAAATGAAATAGAGGAAACTCAAATGTTTTCACTAAGTTAAAAAAGTCAAACTGAAAGGCTGCATACTGTATAATTCCAATGAAATGATATTCTGGAAAAGGCAAAATTATTCAGAGCTTAGGAGGGAAGAAGGGATTAGTCAGTAGTTGACAGAAGTTAGGAGGGAAGGAGGGATGAACTAGTGTAGTATAGCACAGAGAATTTTTAAAGCAGTGAAACGACTCTGCATGACACAGTAATGGTTGATATGTGTCCAAATTCTACATTTGTAAAAATCCATAGGATGTACAATACCAAGAGTGAAACTTAATGTAAACTTTAGGCTTTGAAAATTATTATTTTTAAATAATTTGTAAAAATGTGTTCATCTACTGTAATACATGTTACATACTGATGAGGGATGTTGGAGGATGTTATGCATATGTGGGAGCCAGAAATATGAGAAATCTGTATCTTTTTCTCAATTTCACTGTGAACCCAAGACTGCTCTAAAAAATAGTCGATTAAAGAAAATGAGGAAACAGTTCTGAGAGTGTTGGTCATCTAATCAGTAAAACCAGATCCCATATTTATTTTGGAAACAACTCCTCATATTATATATGACTAATATAATTTGGATCTGTGTCCCCACCCAAATCTCATTTGAAACATAATTTCCATTGTTGGAGGTGGGGCCTGGTGGGAGGCGATTAGGTCATGGGGTGATTTCTCATTAGTGATTTGACATCATCCCTCTTGATACTGTTCTTGTGATAGTGAGTGACTTCTCCTGAGATCTAAGCATTTTAAAATGTTTAACACCTCCCCATTTACTCTCTTGCTCCTCTTTTTCCCGGGTCAGGTGCCTGCTTCCCCTCTGCCTTTGAGCATGATGATAAGGTTCCTAAGGCCTCCCCTGAAGCTGAGCACATGCCAGCATCATGCTGCCTGTACAACCCGCAGAACCCTGAGTGAGTTAGGTCTCTTTTCTTTATAAATTACCCAGTCTCAGGAGTTTCTTTATAAATAATGTGGAAGCTGACTAATACAATGACATACAAATTTGTTTCCCTTTCTGTAGATTGTCTTTTCACTCTGTTGATTGTTTCTTTTGCAGTGCAGAAGCTTTCTGGTTTTATATAGTCCCACTTGTCTGTTTTTCCTTTTGTTGCATATACTTTTGATGTCTTATCCATTAGATCATTGCCAAAAAAAAAAAATGCTAAAACCTTTCCCCCATTTGTCTTCTCAGAGACTTATAACTTCATATCTTATATTTAAGTGTAACCAATTTTTGATTGATTTTTGTGCATGGTGTACTGTAAGAAAAGGGTTCAATTTTATTCTTTTGGATGTGGCTATCAAGTTCCTTCAACACTGTTTGTTGAAGAGGCTATATTTTCTCTATTGAGTATTCTTGGCACTCTTGTTTAACATCAGTTGACCATATATGTACGGGCTTATTTATGGGCTTTCCATTCTGTACCATGTGTTCACATGCCTTTTTTATGCCAATACCATATTTTAATGAATGTAGCCTTATAATATATTTTGAATCAGGAAGTAAGATGTTTCCAACTTTTTTCTTCCTGCTCAAAATTGCTTAGGCTATATTTGAGGTCGTTTCCATGTAAATTTTAGAATTTTTTTTTCTATTACTGTAAAACATACCTTTGAGATTTTGATGGAAATTGCATTGGCTCTGTAGATCACTTTGGGTAGTGTGGACATTTTAACAATATTAATTATTCCTATAAGCAAACACATGATGTTCCATTAATTTGTGTCTGCCTTTTTTTCTGGTCTTATAATTGTCAGTGTATATCTTTCATCTCCTTGGTTACATTTATTGCTAAGTATTTTATTATTTCTTATGCTATTGCAAATGGATTGTTCCTTAATTTCATTTTCATATAGACTATTGTTGGTGTATATAAATGCAACCGATTTTTGTGTGTTGTTTTTGTATCCTGCAACTTTACTGAAAGTGCTTAATAGCTCTAACACATTTTTGGTAGAATTATAAGAGTTTTCCATATATAATATCATATCATCTGCAAACAGATTATTTTTCTTCATTCTCTCTAATTTAGATGCCTCGTGTTTATTTTTTTCTACCTAATTTCTTTGGTTAGAATTCCTTATTCTACAACTCAGTATCAAAACAAAAACCCAAATAACCTGGTTTTAAAAAGTGCAAAGAACTTGAATAGATGTTTATTTAAAAAATACATAAAAATGGCTAAGAGCTATGTCATAAAATATATTCAAAATTGCTAGTCATTAAAGAAATGCAACTCAAAACCACAATGTGATACCAATTCACACCTGTTAGAATGGCTACTATCAAAACAAAAACAATGATAACAAGTGTTGACAAGGTTGTGCAGAAATTGGGACCCTTGTACACCATTAGTGGAAATATAAAATGGTACAGCTGCCATGGAAAACATTATAGATGTTCCTCAAAATATTAAAAATAGAACTACTGTCAGATCCAGAAATTCCACTTTGGGGTATATATCCAAAATAATTAAAATCAGAATATTGACACAACACCTCTACATTTTCATGTCATTGCAGCATTACTCACAATAACTAAGTTACAAAAACAACCCAAATGTCAATCAACAGATAAAAGGATAAAGAAAAGATGATATATAAACGCCATGAGATATCACTCAGCCTTAAAAACAACTTGAGTGATCTTATAAAACATTATGCTAATTTAAATACTTCTGTCACAGAAATATAAATACTGCCTGATAGAAGGTATCTAAAATAGTCAAATGTATAAAAGTAGAAAATAGAATGGTGGTTACCAGGGGCTGAAGGGAAAGGGATATGGAAAGTTGTTGTTCAATGGGTAAAAAGTTACAGTTATAGAAAATGAGTAAGTTTTAGGGATCTACAATACAACATAGTGCGTATCATTAACAATAAAGTACTGTGCACTTAAAAATGTGTTAAGCGAGTAGATTTCATGTTAAGTGTTCTTACTGTAAACACACACACACAAGGGACACAGGGAACCTTTTGGAGGTTAGGAATGTATTCATTACCTTGATTTTGGTGATGATAACCCAAGTCTATTAATGTTTCCAAATTTGTCACTTACATATATTAATTATGTGCAATTTTGCCCCATTATATCTCAGTTAAGCTGGAAAATGAATAACATGAAACTGTCATAAGACCCAGCAATTGTACTCATTCACAATTATCCAAGAGAAATATAAACTTATCTCCATGTAAAATGTTTATATGTCTGTTCATAGAAGCTTAATTTGTAACACTAAACATTTTGCAACTATCCAAATGTCCTTCACTGGATGAATAGTCAAATGAAAGAGCACATCCATATTATAAAAATCAACTTATTGATGAACTATTGATGCAAACATGCAATAAGATAAAATATACTGACATTAAATGAAACAAGGTGAAATGAAATTTTGCAATGGGTTTCCCTCTTGCTCTGATTAATTATGGTATCTAAAACACACCTATAAATACTGATACTATGTTTGAGTGGTATTCAGATAACAAGCAGATGTGTCATATCTGTTTTTATTTACTTCATCCATGCACCTCTTTGGGTTGGAGATGAATGAAAGTCCCCTCCACTTGTCTTCTGGATTTCTGGATCAATAAACACATTTATATTGTATGCTATGTGCTTTGCTTTATAAGTTCCATGGCATGTATTAACGAATGAAGGTCTCCATCCTTCAGAAGATACTAGGTGCTGACCAGTGTAAGTCCTGACATTGGATTACTGAGAATTTGAAGAGCTGAAGACATAATCAATAATTTACCAAGCATTGGAAAGAAGGAACAACTCTTTCTAGGTGATGTTGACTAAAGACAGAGGAAAAAATTTCTAGTGAATAAAACACTTACTTTTGTAATAGATAAACTTCCAACTCTTGGTAACTTAAAAAAAAAAAAAAAGATTATTTTGTTCTTTCTTTACAATATCAGGTGGATGCTTCTAGTCAGGTAGACATCTTTTTGGTCACTTTAAGACCGGTACATCTTCCAGGTGTGGCTTTACCTTTCTCTGGGCAGACCCTCAGAGGATTTTACATTTAGCAGTTGACTTGGGAAAGAGATGCTCTTGCATGAGGCTTTAAAAGGGAGGTTTTAAAAGGACCATTCTAGAAGTGGGTCACAATATTCAAACTCACATTTTATTGGCCAGAACTTAGCCAGTGCCTAAAGTTTACTGCAAGGCAGACTGGAAGAAGCAGACTAACTGTGTGCCTAGGAACAAAAGGTAAAGAGTTTGTCATACAACCAGTTAGTCTCTGCTACCTAAGGAAATAAAAGCAAACAAAACCTCATCAGGTCACAGAATATTTTAGCCTGTGCTTACAGGTGCCAGGGCTGGCAACTGAGGTAGAGAAGGGGGTCTTGGGTATTTTATGAGAAAAACAGTCTTCATAAGGACTGGGTGCTAAGTAATTGATCACTCAAGGACAAACTGTTAAAATAGGGAATATTATGAAACACTGTAAGAAGCAGACAAAACTAAAGCTGATGTAACTCAGAGGAAAGAACTTTTCTCTTCTTATGTCACTGGAAATCTATAGAAGCAAGTGGAACATTTTAGGACAAACACACATTTAGGACACAGAGAGAAAACAATTGCGGAACTAGAGAAAATGAGCTGAGCATCTATAGCCTGGGGTTGAGTTATGGAGAATTTGAATTCCCGCAAAAAATCTCTGTCTTTCCGTTATCTGACCTATGTATTTTTCAGATTTGCACATATTGATTATATGTGTGTTCTGATAATTCAGTAGTTATGATCCTATTCTCTGTAGGTTATATTGCTACTATAGCCACTTAGAACACAAATTGCCTTTTTACCCCCAGGCGCCATGACATTGGATATAAATTATGAATTAGAGGCAGCTGACTTGTTGCTCTCTCTGCAATTACTCAGTAGCCTGATTCCTACTCATTTTCCTTCATCAGGTCTTATGCCTAAAATCTTTGAACCTGATCTGTTTAGTTTGGTTTGCTTTGTGTAATCATCAGACTCACTTGACCTGGTGGTTTCACAGGGATCAGTACTTGTGTTTGTTTTGCTTTGTTTTATGAGTCATTACCACATTCTAAGAATGGCACTTGTGGGCAGAAATATGGTTTTAATGCCTGAAAGTAGTTTCAGTTCTAGGCCCTACATAAGGCTTTTGAACCTGATCCCCTATGCAACTGTGAATAAGGCTGTACAGTCTTCCTTTCTTGGAAAGTACCTGCCACCTGCCTCACATTTAAAGAAGAAAGAGGAAATAGCGAGACCAACAGATTCAATTTTTAAATTGTTCCTGGAGGAAAAAAACTGGCCAAAACATCTATTATGTGAAATTCATTTCCTGGACTAGAATCCCCAAATCAAGGTAGTTACTGGTGAAGAACTTTTATGCCATTAGTCATGTTTTAACTTACCTCTCTTTTGGAAAACTCACCTTCCCTCTCCTCCTTTCTAAAACTTGGCATCTTATTGTAAGTTCTTACCAACCTAGTTCCAGTGATTGGTCAAGGGAAGGGCACATGACTCAGGAGGAACCAATCAAAAACCTATGCTGCAATTTTTCAAAGTAGAAATGTTGGACAAAAAGCTCTTTCCTTTTGTGTGACACAGCTGAAGCTATATGGTGCTGGAAGATGTCCTTGATCAGGAATATCCATGTTCGTGGAGAAGCCCATCTTACAGGATAAAAATCTGAGTGAACAGAATGAGAAATACAGCATAAACCTGTATTCATGAATGGAACTTCCACTTTCCTCAGAGTTAGTTTATTGAGCTAATAATTTCAACTTTCCTTTTCTTATTTTAAATTTTATATTTATTAATTGACTGTATATATGTGTGTGGGGGGGGCATCAATGTGGTTATCCAAACCAGTTTAGACTCAATTTTGATCAAACAACAGCAGCAACAACAGAGGCATGATTAAGATATGTGAGAATCTATGTAGGAGTATGATATATATTTTACATAGATGATGGTTTTGTGACTGTTATCTCAAAAGGGGCTTTTATGGATAAGCACTGAGGATCCCAAAGTCTGACCATGCTTAGGAAATACGGGGCATTCACTGACAGCTCTGAGAAACTAGACATTATCCAAGTTTCATTATCTTACTGTTCAAGAGGAAAACATGTATCTGTTAGTTTTGTTGACATTCTAAAATAATAGATATGAGTTATCTAATAGTTTAAAGTTTTGCTAATATGTTCTTTATCATGAATGGACACATATTCATGGACATTGTTTAAGTCAAGGAGTATATAATCCATTTAGAAGTGGGTTTATAGAGCAGAAGAAAATATCAATCCAATAGAAAATAAATAATTATATTTTTTGGTATCTAGTTTTTCTTAGTGATTTCTGAGCTCCAATATATCCTAGGAGAGAGAATTGAGTAAGTTTCCAAGATTATTGGGTTTAAATTTACTAATAACCCTTTAATAATCTATTAAAAGTATAATCTATTTTATCTACTAATATGTAAAGATTGACCAAATTTACTTTGAGATGGTTGAAGCCCTGCATTTCTAATTTGAAAGTTGCCTGTGACCCCCTCACAGAGAACATAAGAGTGCTCTGAAATACTTCTGTTTCCCAAGGCCCCAAGATAGAACACAGGCAGCAAGTCAAGTGCAAGGCTGAGTTGGCCCTTTAACATAAAACAGGCTTGCTTCTGTTGGGCCTTGTAAGACCGCTTTTTCTTTCTTCAACACCCCTGAGAACAAAACATCAAATACCAGTGAGAACAAAGAAGGTACCTTGGAAATATGCTCAAATATTCTCAAATCCTCCTCACACTGACTCAAATACTACAGAATTTCGAATATTTGAACATAGTTCACTAATGTGTTCTACGCAACCTTTGACTTGCATGTAAATACTAAGAAACCCACTTAATATATATATACCATTTTTGAATAATTGACATAAGCAAACATATATAACCTTTTGTCTTGTTGTTCTGTTCAATTTATATTTCATTGAGAAATTGCAGAAACTAAACAGGCTATCTGTCTACATGTGTATATGTGAATGTGTGTTATGTATAATATGTAAACATGCCTATATGCATAAAATATATACTCATATATATGCATATACTCTACATACACATATATGTGTAGTTAATATGTTAAGCACTAGAGACTTGGGTAAATTAATTGCTTTTAAGGTATAATTTTTTATTTGTTTTTAAAAGACCATTTGTTTGATTAAGGAGGAGTTTTTGAATATCTGGGAATACATTTTTTTATTTATCTATTTTTTAGAGATGGAGTCTCACTTCATCACCTGGCTGGAGTGCAGTGGCGAGATAGACCTACTTTGAGTTCTTTTACTATTTGCCAGTGGACACAGGAATATCCTCACAATCCAGCTGTCCCACCTAAAACTCTGTGAACTTGAGCCTCTCTGATCTCATTTGCAAAGTGGTGGCAATTATAACACTTGCCTTATTGGGATACTTTCTAATATTTGAAAATCGTGTAGTATATAAAAGTCACGCAAAAGACACTCTTTATATTTTTGCTGTTAATGCCTTCAACTTATCCTTCTAGATTGTGAATTGCTTGGAAACCATATCCTATAAATTTTCTCCTGGGCCTAGAAAAATTTCTATTGCATAAAAAGTGTTCAAATTATGTTTGCATAATTGAATAAATATGTCTCGCTTCAATAGGAGACACATTATTTTTTCTCATCACTCTTTACTGCCTTTTTATGTTACTATTTTGGCAAGCCTAATTCATATTGCTCATCATTCACAATCATCTCATGCCTTGGATCCTCTTTGTATTTTATGCATCAGGAATTGTAAATTTGTATAGTTCTCTGAATATATTAAGCCACTTAACCTTAATTATTTTGCATATTATGTTCCCTGTATTTACCATGTACTCACATGTAAGGTAAACAGTTAATTTAATACATATTTGTGGACAGCTACTATGTGACATCTAATGTGCAACATCCTGGGAAGCAAACAGCTTTCTTTGAACAAATTAGGTATGATCCCTCCCTTGATGGAATCGTGTATCTTTTTCTGAAAGAGTTCTATGCATGCTTCAATAGTAGTATGTAGTGGTGGGTAGGGAGCGGGAGAGGTCTGTCCTGGCAGGAAATAGTATTTTATTACTGGTGTGGTTTAGAATTGCTGGCTCAGAGCAATAATATAAGGCAGATTAATTTTTAGTTTGTTATTTTTATTTATCTACATAAATGCATCACCTTATTGTATATATCTAGGTGGGATAAATCACTTAGCTAGGTGACGAAGTGAGACTCCATCTCTAAAAAATAGATAAATAAATAAAATATATTCCCAGAGATTCAAAAATCACTCCTTTATCAAATAAACTATCTTTTAAAAACAAATAAAAAATTATACCTTAAAAGCAATTAATTTATTCAAGTAGAAATAGTAAAAGAGGGGCTTTGGTAAAGTAGCTTAGGATGTGGAGGATATAAGTTATCTTTGAGCATGATAAAGGGCAGATGAAAGGCTGGCAGTTTTCTATTATTCTTCATGCTAAGCATCTGATGGAATTTTAGGCTTTTCCAGCTCAAAGCCAGGCTACTATGAGACCATGAGATTCCTGGTATGCTTTCCATATTCAGGATCCAAAGCCCCACCTTATGTCTTAAAGGAAATTATGGACAATGACTTTAAGACCTAACAAAATTTTCTTCAGGTACTCTACCATCCTGTGAGTTTTAAATGTTTAGAAATATGTTATTTGGACTTAAAAAGTTCTGATGGCCTACATGATTTCTGAATTTTGTCTCACTAGCTCTTGCTAGGACTGTGTAATCTGCAACGTACTATGAAATAGATCTTAATGAAGGAACTATTTATACACACTGACTACACTTAACTATTATAACAAAAAATGAGTATAGGACAATTATCTTTCCTTCTTCTCTTTGTTTTTTATGAAATTAAGCTTATCAGTTATTTTGCATGACTTTGGAACTAAAGAAGCAAGTCGTTTATTCTGCATTGTATTGATTACTTCCAGAAATCCTGAAAATATTTGTTGACATATTTACATCTCACTTTTAATGAGCAATTGAAGAGCCAGGTTGATTAAACAAAACAAAACAAAACAAAACCTGTAGTCTCAGAGAGCATTTGGGAAAAAGTATCTCATTGCATAAGTGGGCTATTTGTTTCTTATACAGTTTGTTACTGACTTTGCTGGTAAGGGTGGAGCAGCTGGGTTGAAAATGATGGATTGCTCTCAATGGGCAGCTACTGAAATCCTGCAATTTCAATATGTCACACTGAACAGAAGATACCAAGCTCTTCTGTTACCATAATAAATTGTCCTGGCCGGGCGCAGTGGCTCAGGCCTGTAATCCCAGCACTTTGGGAGGCCGAGGCGGGTGGATCATGAGGTCAGGAGATCGAGACCATCCTGGTCAACATGGTGAAACCCCGTCTCTACTAAAAAAATACAAAATATTAGCTGGGCATGGTGGCACGTGCCTGTAATCCCAGCTACTAAGGAGGTTGAGGCAGGAGAATTGCCTGAACCCAGGAGGTGGAGGTTGCGGTGAGCCAAGATCGTGCCATTGCACTCCAGCCTGGGTAACAAGAGCGAAACTCTGTTTCAAAATAAATAAATAAATAAATAATAAATTGTCCTGATGGCTCATTACTATTCCCTAGTGAAGCTGCAGTTTTTCGGATGCAAAAGCCCAAAATATGTCCCTTTCTGTGATTTTTTCATCTTTTCCCTAGATTTTTTCCTTTGAGGTCTTTTAAATTTGGACTTTATTTATTATTCTTTACCTGAACACTCAAAATAGTCAGCCTTGCTAGGATTTATCATGTTTCACTTTATGTCTGCATATATTGCGAGTATTAAAAGTTTCTCATTATTTGTCCTGTTAAGTAGTTATTCTTGGGTTTCACCTGTGCCTTCCTGTAGTTCTTAGCTTCATTCATTTATTCAACACACAGAATCTGGATCCTGGAGTAGAAACAATATATGAGATATAATATCCGTGGTCTGTGAGGTCAAAGAACATATGAACAATTAATGGATTTACACTTTGATACGTGCAGTAACAATCTAAATGGAGCTCTTACAAAGATGAGAATATCACTGCAGAGTGCTAAAGGAAGGTTTCACAAAGGCTAGTATTCTGAACAAATTCTTACAGGAAGGCCTAATGGAGATTTGCCTAGAAATTCTCCCTTGACTAAAAAGTATGGGCTCAGTCAAGCAAATGTATTAGAATATAATTCACATAACATAATATTTACATTTTAATGTATATAGTTTAGTGGCAATTAATATAGCATAGAGTTGTATAACCTTTTTCACAATCAAATTTTGTGATATTTGGATCACTCTTAAAAAAAAAACCTCCATCTTTTATTAGTCAGTTCTCATTCCTCCTTTGACACAGCCTTTGGTTACAACTATTCTATGTAGTGATATTTTAAATTTATCTCGTCTGAATACTGGATATAATGGGGTTCAAACAGTAAGATGGTCTTTTCTATCTGACTTCTTTCACTTACCATAATATTTCAATGTTTATATCTGTTGTAGCATGTGTTCGTACTTCATTGCCTTTATGGCCAAATAATATTCCATTACATGGATATATAACATTTTGCTTATCCATTAATCAGTTGATAGGTATTTGGCGTTTTGTGTTTCACTTTTCAGCCATTGTGAATAATGTTGTTGTGAACATTCATGTACAGGTTATTGTGTGGACATATGTTTTCAATTTTCCTTAGTATATAGCGAGAACTGAAATATCTGAATCTCCTGGTAACTCTAATTGTAATTTTTAGAAGAAATGCCGAACTTCTTATCAAGGCAACTCACATCATTTTACATCCCCACCAGGAATGTATGAGGTTTCTAATAGGTGTCCTGTGAGTGGGAGGTGATATCTCCCTATGGTTTCAATTTGAATATCCCTAATAATGACTAATGATACTGAAGGGCTTTTAGTGCGCTCATTTTTATATCTTTTTTTGAATAAATGTATATTCAAAGGCTTTTTCCATTTTAATTGGTGTGTTTTTCATTTGGAAATTGTAGCAGTTCTTTATATATTTAGGATATGAGAAAATTATCAGATAAATGATTTGCAAATAGTTTCTACTATTCTGGGAATTGTATTTTAACTTTATGAAAATGTCCTTAGAACCCCAAAATTTGTAGTTTTGATGAAGTCCATTTTACTTTCTTTTTTCTTGTGTCCTATCTAAGAAAATATTGCCAAATCCAATGTCAAAATATTTGCTCCTGTATTTTAAGAGCTTATAGTTTTAGCTTTATATTTAGTTCTATAATCCATTTCAAGTTGATTTTGTAATTAGTATGAGGTAGATTTCTTTACTTATTCTCTTTCTCTTTTCTTTCTCTCTCTCCCTCTTTTTCTTTTCATCCAGTAGTCCTAGCACTGATGGAAAACAAAACAAAACAAAACAAAACAACAAAAAACAATACTATTATTTCTGCATTAAATGATCTTGGCACCTTTGCCAAAAATCAATTGACTGTAAACATAAGAGACACTCGATTCTATTTTACAGTTTTATATCTAGCCTATGCAGGAGCCATGTGATTTTTATTTCCATAGCTTTTTAGTAAGATTTGAAATTAAATGTTATTATTCTTCTAACTTAGTTCTTTCTTAGAGACTGTTTTGGCTATTCCAAATCCCTAGTATTTTTGTATGAGTTTTGGGATCAGTTTGTCAATTTCTGCAAAGGGGCAGCTGGGATTTTGATTTAGATTGCTTTGACTTTAGAGATGAATTAGTGGAGTATGGCCATATTAATAATAGGATGTCTTCTAATCCATGACATACTTATGTGGGTCTTTTTAATTTCTTTCATCAATATTTTGTAATCTTTTGCAAGTTTCAGCATATGAATCTTACATTGTTTGTAAATATTCCTATTTTATATTATTATAAACTAAACTCAATCCTTTATTTTATATTCTAATTATTCAGTATATAAAAACACAATGATATTTTATATTGAACTTGCATCCTGCAAACTTGCCGAACTTGTTTATTAGTTCTAATAGTGTTTTGGGTGTGGGTATGGAGAGGATGATTTCTTAGGATTTCCTACATACAAGATCATTTCGTAGGCAAATAGACAGTTTTACTTTTTTCCTTTTTAATCTGAATGACTTTTATTTCATTTTCTTGGCTAAATGCCCTGGTTAGAACCTCCAGTACATCTTTGAATTAAAGTGGCCTCAGCAGACATCTTTATCTTGTTCTTGATATTAAAATAAAGCACGTAGACTTCCATCACTAAGTACAATGTTACCTCTGAAATTTTTACAGACAACATTCACCAAGTCAAGGACATTCCCTTGTATCCATAATTTGTTCAGTGTTTTTATTTTGAGAATATTTTAGATTTTGCAAAAAGATGTTTCCGCATCTACTTGAATAACTGTTTTGACTTTGTCTTTTTTTCTGCTAACATAGTGCATTACACTGCTTGACTTTTTCTACTTTAAATTCTTGCTCTAATTCTTACTTTTTCATAGTATATTATGCCTTTTTATGTTCAACTTTGAATTATTGCTACAATTCTTATTTTGTCACAGTATATTATGGTTTTCATATGTTGCTGTATGTGGTGTGCTAGTATTTTGTGAAGGCTATTTGCATTTGTATTCTTTAAAATATTGGTTGTAGATTTATTCTCTTGTAATATCTTTGCATATTTTTTGTATTATTATCAGTCTGGCTTTATAAAAACAGTGGAGCACATTTAATTCTTATCTGTTTTTTGGAATAATTTATATGTGTTCTTATCACAATGGAATAAAATTAGAAATTAATGACAGAAAGAAAATTTGTAAATTCACAAATATGTGGTAAATGACACACTCCTGAGTATTCAATGATCAAAAAAAAAATCACAAAGGAAATTAGAAAATAATGAAGAAAAAGTAAACACAATATCTCAAAATGCATAGAATGCAACTAAAATAGTGCCTAGAGGGAAATTTATAGTAGTAATGGCCTATGTTAAAAAGAAAAAGAGTGATCTCAAATCAATAACCTAAACGTCTACATCAAGACACTAGAATATGAGAGCAAATTAAATACAAAGTAATTAGAAGAAAGAAAAAAATAAAGTTTAGTCTAGAAATGGATAAAGTAGAGAAAAGAAAAATAGACACAATCAATAGAACTAAAATATGTTTATTTGAAAAGAAAAACAAAGTCAGCCAACTATTAGTTGATTAAAGGTAAAAATAAAACTCTTCCAAAATAACACATAACATTTATCATAAAGAATATTTTAGCAGTTACAAAAGTTGTCATTGATAGAGGTGATATATCCTCTAGTGCCATTTTACATAAAGTAGCAGCTATTCACTTGGGGTAAGTGTGTGTATTTTACCCAAACTTGCCTGACAGGTGAATATCTTATTTATCAAAATTTTGGCTGAAAATATCGACCCCACCAAATTCAATGGGAGCGCAAAACATTTTTGTGAGTACATAATTTGTTATATGACTCAGAGTAGCTAGCTATTCAGGGATCCTTTCCTTCTTCTCTGATTGGAAATTCTCTCTATATGTCCGTCTCTATTGCATTTGACATGGTTGGTTCTGTGTCTAACTGGCTGAATGAGGCAACCTACACAGTGTTTACTGGCTTATTCAGTAAATGCAACAAGCAATATGAATCTCTATTATATATAATCACAGTTTCTTGGGGTCAGGAAGACATCATCCTCCAACTATTAGGAATTCTGAGAACATGGAAGGTTATTTGCTGTTAATATTTCCAAGTACATTCACCTACAAAACTGAGATGAAAATAAAATACACACCAAATAGTTATCATGATCGTTAACTGACCTGATATAATTTAAGTGTCTCACACAGATTATTTTTTTCTCTCGTTATCTGCCCTTCCCTTTCTTTCTGGAGTAATGTATGTTTGTATGTATGGTTAAATGTCATAGGAAACAAAATTCCATCAAATGAACACAACAACCACTTAGCTGGAAAATAAGCCTTTCAAACATTCTAGTTACAAGCGTAGCAATTTCCTCTGAAAATTATGCCATGTGGCTAGAATAAAGCAGATGTTTAGCTGACCTCACCTTCACTTATGAGAAACTGGTTACTTATTTGTTCATCTGTTTTCTTCCAAAAAAAAAAAAAAAAAAAGAGTATGCCTGGAAGTAAATTGCTAGCTTCATGGTTTCAAAACAATCATTGATTTTCCCCATCTGCATATTACTCCTGATTATGAGCCACATCATGGATTTCATTTGAGGGCTAAAGGTACACTATCATCATAAGGGTTAACGGCTCACATCACAAACTCTTTCTACAGCCCCAAATAACTACAATCCTTGACAAAGGATAATATATGGGAAATGGCTTCTTTAATCAAACACGTCTTTTGTGTTGCCTTTTACTTGTGAATTGCTTCTCATTAGCTCATATTATGTGATACAGTAACCACGGCAATGATCTGCCTATTTCATAGATGCCATAAAACATATGGTATTTGCGTGGTTGTGGTGCCATAATCTTTGTCAGATGATTCCTATCTCTAGCAAAACTGACCACATGGTCACAAAACAAAATTTAATTTCCACTGTGTACCAGAAATGTTGAACATTCAAATAGTTAGAGGCAAAACTCCAGAAAGGCATGATTCCACAGAACTTTTGGTGATGATGGAAAAGTTTTTTATTTGCACTGTCCAGTACAAGCAGTGACTAGCCACATGTGGCTCTGGAGCACTTCAAATGTGGTTAGTGAGACTGAGAAAGTAAATTTTAAATTTTATTTCATTTTAATTAATTGAAATTTAAATTTAGACAGCCATATGTTGCCAGTCATTGCCCAATTGAGCTGTGAAGCTCTTCACTGGAAAAGTAACCATTTTTATGCTAAAATTTGAAGAATTTTTTGAATGTATTCTGTCAAAAGAAAAGGCTGCCCAACCAATTTTATAAGGTCTGACATTCTATTGAGACTGTGAAATTTAAAATGAATTAAGAGATATAAAAGGAATAGTTACCCATTGTCATGGTCATCATCTAGATTATTTTATTGCCAATAATTTCCCTTTCTTCATCCTTGATTTTATGATTCCATTCTTTAACTGTTACTTCTTATATTGTCATTTTTCTCCTTCTACCTCCCTTTTTCCCCACAAATTTACACACCCATTAGAGATTACCAAACTATTTTTTCATGATCCTTTATATCCTTTAACTCCTTTACTGCTGCCTTTCCCAGTCTCAAAATTCAACATTAAAAGCAATCACTTGCATAAATCTTTCACTCTATTTCTCCTCTTTCCTTCACCTACTTAGTGAGTTCCTAACCCTAGTTAAAATTCAACTTCCCTTTCCAGTCAACACCTTCATAGGAGCAACTGCATGTGATTGGAAAATATATATTTTTTAATATATATATTTGTAGTAATATATAAATATATATATATATATATTATGACATCATAATTACATGAGGAACATCACCCTTTAATATGAGTTAGCTTCCATGTCTTTCACTTTTCTATGTATCAAGATTATTTGAAATCCTAAATCTCCTTAACCTTCCAAAACATGCTCTCTCCTTCTGAGTTTCAATTGCTGATCCTCCTAAATGTACAGAGAACACAGAAGGAATGCAAAGAGAACTTGCACAGACATCCATGATTACACCTACCAGTCTGGCCCATTCCTCTGACTTCCTTCTTATTACAATGAATCAACTCACTGTGCTTCTAAGGACAGCTTACTCATCCTTGCATTGCATTTCTTCCTGGTTTCCCTACTCAAGGAATCACTCCTGAAAGAACCCCTCCCTTTCCTGCATCATACCGTCTCCCTCTCTACCTGCTCCCTCATGTCTGCATATAGCATCTGTAATATCTCCTTTTTATAAATACTTATCTGATTCCCAGTCTCCTTAAACAACTACCTTATGTTCACACTTGCATGCCTCACAGAAAAACTGTAGTTTTTATTTCCTGCCTTGGCTTCCTCTCCTCTCATGCTTTCTTAAACCCAGGGAGGCTTTCCTCTTGACACATCCACAATAATTGCTTTTGCCAATTATCGTTGGCATTGCCTTGGCCATTATCATTTCTTAGTTTCTGTTTCAGTTGGCTTAGTCATCTTGTGTGTACTTAAATGCTCTATCCTCTTCAAAATTTTTATGCCTTTGGCTTTTAGGGGATTATCCTGTCACAATTTGAATCCTATATTTCTCAGGACTTCTCAGATGGTTTCTTCTCCAAAGAACTGGAGACTGGTCACCAAACATGAGCAAACCTCCAGCCTAGGCTTAATCCTTGGACTTCTTGCTGCATTCGTATTTAAACATGTTGGTAATGTCGTCATATTTAATGGGTACAAATAGCACAGATGCTCACATCTCCCCAAATTCTTAGTTCCAGATTCATGGCCAACTGCATATTCTATATGCCTATTTGGATATTTAACATGTGTCTCAAAATCAGCATGCCCCTACCCATGCTCACTTCTTCACTGATCCTTCCACAAATAGAACCTACATTTTCCTTATTATTTCTCTTTATGTTGGTTCTACTCTTTCCCCTCTTCCATATATGTTCTCTGTACAATATTATGTTTCTTTCATTTATTCCCTTCCTTTTTTTCCTTGGCCTGCCTCCCTCCCTGCCTTTCTCCCTTCCTTCCATCCTCCCTCCCTTGCTACCTTCCTTCCTTCCTTCCCTCCTCCCTCTTTTCCTCACTTTCCTCTCACCCTCTTTCTTGCTTCCCTTCCCTTCCCTCCCTCCCACTTCTTTCTTTCTTTTTTCCCTTCCTTCCTTCCCTCCCTCCCTCC
>NW_016107442.1:2563658-2619184 GCF_001604975.1 Cebus imitator
CTTTCTTTCTTTCTTTCTTCTTTCTTTCTTCTTTCTTTTTTTTCTTTCCTCTTTCTTTCTCCTCTTTCTTTCTTTCTCTTTTTCTTTTCCTTTCTTCCTTTCTCCCTTTTCTTCTTTTCTCATGAATCAGAACATATCACTTCTTGCTGATAGCTTACTCAAATGCTCTGCCCTGATTCTGCTTTGTGTTTGACTCTCCTAGGACCCTCTCTCAGTTCACTGTTCTGCCTTGCTGGTCTGAGAACTCTCCAACCACATCTCCAATACAGGATGTCTTTGCTTGCTGTTCCCTCTGCCTAGAATACCCTTAACAATGATATCTGTAAAATTTTTCTACCTCATTTCTTACAGATTTCCCCATAGTATCACCTTTTAGGTAGGAATTCCTTAATCGTTCTATGTAAAATAGCAGTAATTTCCCTTTCCTCTCATTACTCTCACTCTGCCTTATTTTCCTTCATAGGATGTGACTCCATGAGATAATGTATCCATTATTTTGTGTAAATTTTCTTGTCCTTTTTATTAGAACAGAAACATTTTTGGTACAGCAATCTATTCTACCTTATCAGAATCTACTTTTTTCTCAGCTCTTAGAACTGTGTCTGACACAATGAAGTCTACTTATCTACTTTATATTGGCCCATTTTATAGATAGGGAAACATTTGGAAAATTCTCATTTTTAATCAAGATTTTATGCTTACTGATTGTAAAGCTAATCAATTCATTTTAATAAAATATATAGACAATTGTGTAAATAACAATGGCAATAATAATACTAATCACATGAAACTGGAATTCCAGTTTATGGGCTTTTCTCCATATAAGTGCTTTCTGCTACATTGCACGCTGCCTTTGGCTGACTCTGTTTTCTTAGCTCTAAAGTAACCAGTTAACCCCAGATAAGTTACCAAGTTACAATATTTTACTATCTGAAGCCGTAACTAATTTAAGCTTCTGCTTTGTAATAATATACTAAAACTTCACCAAAATCACTTCATTTCTCTGAAGGTAATTTTTTTTTCCCCAAATATAAACATGAAGATGATAAAAGCACCTTCTTCATTACATTGTTTTAGAAGTTAAATGAAGTGAAATATATCATGCATGCCCCTGTCAGAACACCTATTATATTTAATTATGGGAGGCTGGCAAACCATGAGCCACTTGTTTGTAAATAAAGTTTTATTAGAACACAGCCACATTATTTACTTATTGTCTGTGGCTTTGTTCATGCTACAACAATAGAGTTAAATATGCCCCAAAAGGCCTAAAATAGTTACTCTTGGCTTTTTACAGAAAAGTGCCTTGTGACCTGTGAAGTACACACAAATCATTACTTTTATTAGTAAAATATCTTTCATGACCAAAACACCTCTTGATTTTTTAAAAGGACTTTTGATGTCTGAGTTCAAACACTGGAATCACTTATATATCACATTAGTTTATTTATTCATTAATTTCTCAAAATGACTGTGTGAGGTAGGCATTATTATTATCCCCATTTACCAATGAGAAGAGTGAAGCACAAAAATTGTGACATGTTTGATTCGCCATAGACATGACTAGTCAGCAGGGTAGCTGGTATTTAAACTCAGGTTCAAGGTCCATACTCTTAAACAGTTGTCCTGGGAATAAGCTATATAAAGTTCTGAAGGATGCAGTCCTTACATCAGATTAGCAGGGAAGAGACATACTTAGTTACGGGACCACTGACTAAATTTGAAAATATATTTTGTCCTGATAATGCTTAATTGATTCTGTATGCACATGGGAAAACTAGAGAACTGAGGAGGTGACATTGCTTTTACGTTTTCTAAACGTTTTGGCAAAACAAATACAGAAAATTGTAAGAAAGGGACTTCACATGAAATGGAAGACTAGCTAATGTGCTGGATAAGGTCAGTGTCATTGGCTGTGTGTGTGTGTGTGTGTGTGTGTGTGTGTGTGTGTGTATGTGAAAAACAACATTTTGTTTTGGTGATGATTCAGTATAGTGCAGTGCCCTTTACCTTATATGCTTAAATCAGCTGAAGCCCATTGAAATTCTCATCGCCAAGAAAGAAATTCACATGCCAACATGAGCAAAAATGAGAAAAGAGGTACAAAGAACAGGGTAGAAAGGCAAGAGACATGAAAACATGTAGAATATTGAAAGAGTCAAAATAACATTGAGTTAACAGAACAGACTTCGGGGTTGAACTTGAGCTTAAATCCTAACACTCACAATTTATACACTGAATGACCATGCATAAATTGTTTAATCTTTCTGTTCTTTAATTTTATCATCTGTGAAATGTTAATTATACAGTTGACCCTCATGTTTCTGGGTTCCTCATCTGTGGATTCAATCAAACACAGATCAAATATTTTGGGGACACTTCAAAAGGAAGGAGGGTGAGAGAGGAATGAGGAAAAAAAGTTACCTATTGAGTATAATGTTCAATATTTGGGTGATGTATGCAATAGATGCCCAATCCCCACTGTTATGCATATAATACCCATGTAACAAACAAGCCCATGTACCCTCTTAATTTACAATTTAAAATTGGTTTTTAACTTTAAAAAAGATATCTTGTTAGAAATTGTGTCTATAATGAACATGTACAGTATTTTTTCTGGTCATTATTCTCTAAATCGTATAGTATAACTACTGTGCAACATATACATTGTATTAGGTATGATAAGTAATTTAGGTATGACTTAAAGTATGTTGCAGGTGTGCATAGGTTGAATGTAAATACTACATTATTTTATATAAGGGACTTGAATATCTAAAGATTTTGCTATCCGTGGGTTTCCTGGAACCAATTTTCCAATTACAATGACCATAATTGCACACAAAGCATATAATTAGTAGGAAAATTAAAGCATATAGCACTCCCAAATTGCTTAGTAGAGATTAAGGACTAAAAACCTGATAGTTATTGTTGCATCCTGAATAGACATTTTCAACATAGAAATGAACTTTTTCACCTCTATCTCCAGAGCATAATGTAATACCATGAGTATAACACATATTGAATAAGCATTGTTTAAATTAAAAAGCTTCTGATCTTCACCTTCCCTTCTAAGTAGGCTCTTATCCCTCTCCCCTGCCTACTCTCACCCCACCAATCCGTTGGTGAAAAATAATCGTTATTGTGTAGTAAATAACTGACCTTGAAATATGAGTATGTGCTTGATCTTCTACTTTACAAACTTAGCTCCCAATATGTTAAATGAAATTAATACCTTGTGGCTTACCTATGTCTCAGAACAATTGTAGAAACTAAATTAACAGTGCAAAAGACTTTAAAGAGGAGACATTAAACTGACCTAAAGGATTGGCATTATTCTTTGTTGGTATATATGCATGCTTCTGATTTTGTCTTTGTCTAGTTCATCTTACATACAGTAGGAAGAATAATTTTCAAAATGAATGCCCAGGTGTCAGTCACTCACGTCAACCATGGAATGGCTTCACAACAGACTCAAATACATGGGAAATTATCTCCCTGGCTTCCCGAGCTATGTCTTCAAGCATGGTCTCCTTTCTACCCCCAACTAACTGTTCCAGACCCTCTGGCCTTCTGGCTATTCTTAAGTGTGCCAAGCACACATCTAATGCAGGACATTTGCATCTGCTGTTCATTATGTCTTAAATAATCTCCTCACAACTCATTTTCTTATCCTATTCTGATATCACATTCAAATATTACTGCTTCTGAAGGTCTTTCCCTGGCAACCTTATTGAAAATTGTATGCCCTGTTACCCTTTAAACTTACCTTACTTTTTTTTTTCTTAACAGAATGACATTGTTGTAGAATAATGCATGTATTATTTGCTGACTCTTCTCTACCTTTTTAAAGTTAGAAATTATTTTTATTGAAAATGTTTGTATTCCCAGCCCACAGAACATGACAGATACACACTAAATATTGGATTGAATATAAATGAAATTGTGACAGCATAGAGGAGGTCTCCTGACTGGTTCTAATGAAAAGGATATTGGACTTTAGAATTAGGAGATCCGATCTCAAGTTCTAGCCCTGCTGGTTGAAGTATGATACTGGGTCATTCTCCTGATACTCTCCAGCTATAGCTTTCTCACCTGTAAACCAAAAGTTGAATGGAATCTGGGGTTTTCAAAATGCATAATACAGAGGCTTTCTGGAGGAAATTGGCTAGGTATAGGGGATATTTGTGATCTGGGCTTTAAAACATAGTCTCTGCTTTGCTAAAAATTTTGTTTCTACTTATTTTATATATTGGACTACTACAGATACTAGGGTTAATATCTAAAGAACAGATTTTATTGGCTGGGCATAGTGGCTCACGTCTGTAATCCCTGTACTTTGGGAGGCTAAGGCAGGCTGATCACGAGGTCATGAGTTCGAGACCAGCCTGACCAGCATCATGAAACCCAATCTCTACTAAAAATACAAAAGAATTAGCTGGGGGTGGTGATGCACACCTGTAATCACATGTACTCAGGAGGCTGAGACAGGAGAATTACTTGAACCTGGGAGGCAGAGGTTGCAGTGAGTGGAGGTCATGCCACTGCACTCCAGCAACAGAGCAACAGAGAGTTGCATAAAGCTATTACAGCTCTCATCCAGACTCACTTATGAGTAAATATTAGCATCTAATAATTATAGACCACTTCCCATATATCAGGCATTGTACTAAGTGATTTACTTGTAGGCTCCTGTAAAGGCCACCACAATTCCAGAAAGCTATTAGCATTTGCATTGGTTCCATTTGCCAGAAGAAGGGTGGTCTGAAAAAAAAAAAACAAAAAATAAAAAACAGATTTTATAATTTGTTATAATTAAGGGAGAACAAACTTACAATTTCATTTTGTGTCTTGGAATTTGTTAGCTTTGTTTATATAATTCACATTAGTTGAAAATCAAGAAGCAGGAAAAAAAAAATTTAAGCAGTAATTGAAGTATAACATCAGTTTTGCTTTGGTGTTCTTATGACCAGGACAGCCAAATGTAAATGATGAATGAGATGCAGTGTTCTTGAGTCACACACATTAACCATTTTTAATTCCCTTAACTCGTTCAAGACTTTTAAATATGCTAGAGTTTAATGTAGGATCTAGGAGGTAGACCGATGATTGCTACATTTTAACAGCACACGTGGAAATAATACTCTGCCAAAGTGAGATGAAAATTTCAATTTCAGTGCCGATTTTCCCTAAACCTTCTATAAATGTAAATTTAAATACCCATCCCTCCCCTGAATATATGGACTAGGTGGTTCTCGTTCTTTATCTTAGATAACTTTAAGTAAATTGATAGGATTTGCTGCAGGGGGTTTGGATAACTTCACTGTTCTAAAGCAGTTTTTGAAGTGTGGTGAAAGTGGCTTGGCATTTGCACAGTGTAGAGAAACTTGGAGGTAATTGCCAGCAGGTCACTCTTGGTTTTTTTCATAAATCCATTTTGGAAACCAAACGTGAGTATCCTATGGGATACTTAGCTCTGCTAAGCCTGCTTTCTTCCCAAATCCCTAGCAATCCGGTCTCAGTTTCAACTGAGAACTTTTGGACCCTTGCTCACTTTTGGTATCCAAAGTTTGTGGGGAAGAGGGCATAGGAGCAATTATAAATTAAAACAACAGAAACAACAAAATAATGGAGTTCAAAACTCAGCTGTCCAGGTTGAAAGAAATTATTACTGTAAGCTCTGTTCTTAGAGACTAGGCAAAATTGACAAGAATGTCACTTTGCTTTCCACACACTATTCTGACCCAATTTTCCTTCACCAGCCTTCATTTTCTGTCAACAAATTCTTAGTGACAACAGGCACAGACAGTTGAAGGCTGTTCTGGGTGAGACAGGCCAGGGCAATGTGGAGGCTCCTCAGCAGCCGCGTGTTAATGGTTCCTGACAGGGCTACTCTTCCATTCATCCTCAAAACATAAGCCTCTGGGAGATAAATTCACTGGAGGCCTTTAGAACTTGGTGGTAAGTGGAACTGGAAATAAATAAATAAAGCAATGCATAATGTAAGTGGGTTGAAACCCTTCTCCAAGGCAAAAGAGGAACCTGCATCCATCACATGGTGACATTATAAATCTGTATGCTTTGCAAGGCAATGACATGAAAAATTAGACCGAACAAGCCACAGATGCACAATTTGTCAGCCTCAAAGGAAAGGTTAATGCAAGTTAAATATTGACATGTCAGCAATAAGGATTACACCAATTATAAGTTTACACCAACACTTCTGCACTTTAATGACTGTGTGACACTGGCAGGTCAACATAGGGTGCAAGAATGACAACTGAAGAGAACATCATAGAAATTAGAAGTTAGCACACTCTGGCTTATTAAGATCTTAATTGTTTTTTTCTCTATTTTACCTTTATATTACTCAGAGCCAGTATCTATCTATATGTGAACATATAATATGCATGTATGTATCTATCTATCCATATGTACATACACATACACATATACTTGTGTGTGTGTGTTTGTATGTGTGTACATACATGGGGGCAGTGGGGGGAGAGAGAGAGAGAGAGAGAGAGAGAGAGAGAGAATGAGCACATGTTCTTTTGAAGATTGACAAGTTTTTAGGCCTCAATAGACTGAGTCAGTAGGCTGGAAACCCAAGAGAGCCAATATTTCAGTTCAAGACAAAGGCAGAAAAAAGCAAATCTCTTAATTCAAAGGCAGTGAGACAGGAGAAACCATCTTGTTCTTGCAGGAGTGTCAATATTTTGTTCTATGCAGGTCTTTAATGGATTAGATAAAGCCCACTTACATCAGGGTTAGCAATTTCCTTTACTTAGTCTACCAATTTAAATGTTAATCTCAAACAAAAATAGCTTTGCAGAAACATGCACAACAATGTTCAACCAAATATCTGGACACCCTGGACCACAGCCAAGTTGATGCATAAGGTTATTACAACTCTCGTCTAAGCTCACTTATGAGAAAATACTAGCATTTAATAATTATCAACCACTTCCCATATGTCAGGCATTGTGCGAAGTGGTTTACCTGTAAAGGCCACTACAATTCCAGAAAGCTACTAGCATTTGCATTGGATCCATTTGCCAGATGAAAGGTTAAGTAACTTTCTCAAGGTCATAGAGCTGGTAGATAAAGGAACCTGGATTGGAATCCTGGATTTTAGTCTGGCTCCCGAACTCATGAGACTAACTCTTGTATTAGGGTTCTCTAGAGTCTAGAGAGCAGAACTAATAAGGAATATACACATACATATGTATCTGTGTGTGTGTGTGTGTGTGTGTGTGTGTGTGTGTGTAGGAGTTTATTAAGTATTAACTCACACAATTACAAGGTCCCACAATAGGCCATCTGCAAGCTGAGGAGACAGGAGAACCAGTCCAAGTCCCAAAACAGAAGAACTTGAAGTCCAATGTTTGAGGGCAAGAAGCATCCAGCATGTCAGAAAGATGTTGACTGGGAGGCTAAGCCAGTCTAGTCTTTCCACATTTTTCTGCCTTCTTTATATTCTTTATCTCCTTTGGCAACACCCTCACAGACACACCCAGGATCATACTTTGCATCCTTCAATCTAATCAAGTTGACACACAGTATTAACCATCACACCCCTATTCCGTATTGACGTGGAAAGAAGTTTTCTTTGGAGAAGACTTACTTCTGTTCAAACAACTGAGTCAGAAATCTTTACATAATGAGAGTAGAAGCCTTCATTCCATAGTCATACTTTTTGTTCCTTCTGTATGTTCTTCCCCTGGGGAATTCCACTATGTGAAACATATCTTTTGAAATATAACAAAAATTCACCATTTCAGTTGCCTAGGAGGAAAAGGAAACTATTGATATCCAACCTGATAAATATAAATCATCTCTCTTCAAATTAAATTACGACAATTACTTGAGATTAATTCATTTTATTCAACAAGGAACTACATGTACAACATGCAGTTTTAAATTTTTTAACTCGATTTTAGCAGTGAGCAATTAACTGGAGTATAGTCTTCGGTGAGCAACTACTATACATGTAAACTGTATAGTGACATTTCATTTTACTGAAGTTGACTGATTTAGGCAAAATCAATATGCCTATTTTAGAAAACAAAATATAAAATTTTGAAATAAAATTATAGTCTATAACATTTTGAAGGGGGAATTCAGGAATTTTGGAGATTTTAAATTATTTCAATACAACTTTATATGTAGCTCCTCCTGAAGGCCTGGAGAATTCCAGTTAAATAGTCAATTGATAAAGGATTGGATATAATTGATTTTCTCATTATTTGAACCAGGATGGACAACTGTGCTC
This sequence comes from Cebus imitator, assembly GCF_001604975.1. NCBI lineage: Eukaryota > Metazoa > Chordata > Mammalia > Primates > Cebidae > Cebus > Cebus imitator. Next base: position 2,571,931 of record NW_016107442.1, read on the forward strand.
TGATTTTCTGGTTCTGATAGCCATCCACAGAAATACTGGGACTTGACCTTTATCTCATACTTCACAGAAAGGCTGAAAGACAGGTTGGGAATAATTGAAATATTGCATCAATATTAAATTTCTATTGGAAATTATCACTCTTATTAGATGCTATTTAATTTTATTTTATCTATTTACCACAGCACATGTGAAATTATAACAAAAAAGTAATTCAAAAATTTTAAGAGCACTACCAGTTAACACATTATTTGAGTTTGTTGCTTCAAATATTGTATACCTGTTTTTATAGAACACTATTATCTGGAGATATTTTCATCCCAGAGAAACAGGAAAATGTGTAGATATAATTTCTATACATTTGATCAAATTAATTAGTGAGAATGCTCTTAGCAATGGTAATTATGGAGGAAACATTTATGTATAGCTTCCAAAAATCTCCACCTTGTAGCCAGGCCCCAAAAGAATGACATTACTACCCATTACTGCAGAAGGGGCCTCTAAGATGAAGCTGTTTGGATTCCATCATAATTTGAACTGATAGGGCAGAGAAACATGGTGAGAATAAGCTAAATGAAACTCACCAATCTGTGAACAGGAAGTGGAAGTCGGCCTAGCTTTGTAGGCATGGCTCAGCATAGGCAGTAGTAGTATAGACCAAGACAAAGGGCCCAGAGGTTATAGCTTATTCTGATTTTGACTGCCTTCATACCATTAAATTCCACCTGAAGGCCACAACAAAGAGATGATTCTAGGCAGAAGTAAGAAATGTGTTCAGTGTAAAGACCTTTGCTGTGGTAATGATGAGGCTGGCTATTCAAACTAGGAAACCAGTCTAATGTGAGAGAAAACCTAGTACCCACATCTTGGTTTCTTATGTCATTCTGCAAGAAAAGAAACCAGGAATTATGGAGAAATCATTGATTCCATGGCTGGAGCAGGAAAAGACTTCTTGCCCCTTCTGTTATGTGAGGGCACAGCATAAACACAGCTGTCTGTGGTCCAGAACCAAAACTTCCAGGACCCTAATCTCTGTGGCCTCCAGAACCATGAAAAATAAGTTTCTGTTGTTTATAAGCTACCCAGTTTAGGGTATTTTGCCATTATAACACTAATGGACTAAGACACCCATTCTAAGCATAAGAAAATATCACACAAATCCAAATTGAGGACATTCTATGGAATACCTCAACAGTACTCCTTAAAACTGTCAACATCATCAATATTAAGTAATGTCTCACAAATCTCAGATATAAGAGAAGGAAACATGACAATTAAAAGTCATGTGGCATCCTAGAAAATATTCTTAAAAAACAAAAGGCATTAAGAAAAAAATAGTGAAATCCTAATAATGTGTAGCTAATGGCAATGGACCAATGTTGGTTCTTTAATTGTGACAAATGTACTATTATAATATAAAATATTAAACATAGAGGAAATTTGATGGTGATATATGAAGACTATCTGTACTTTGCAACTTTCCTATAAATCTAAAACTCTTCTAATTTTTTTGAAAAGTCTATTTAAATTTTATAAAAAGAATTATTGAAATATGAAGTGGTCCCTGGCTTACAGGAGAAAGAACTAACATAAATCAATTTTCTAAGTGAGTGGATTCAGGGTCAAATTTGTCCTCAAATTTGGTCAAATACAGTAAAATACAGAAAGGGGTACAGTTAATCTTGATAGTATGACTTTAAATCAAGATAATTCTCCGCTCAGGTATTAATTGACTTAACACATCAATTAATACACACTGTTCATATATTAATTGATTTAACAAATTTGTTGTTATGCCTTCTAATTTGAATGCCAAACAATATATGAGCCTTTTCTTCAAGGACCAGCTAGTCAGCCCAATAATAGATGAGACACAGGAGAAAAAATAATGATTAAGTTACAGTGAGAGAAGTTCTATGATGCATGCCACATGAGTACAATATATAATGATAATATAATATACTATGTATTGGACATCCTCTTCATGTAGATATATGCATTGGGGGCCGGGGAAATTAACTACTTAATGAGAACAAAAAAGTCAGGGAAGGCTTCCATAGTTGGTGATGCTGCAGCTTGGTTGTTCCAGGATTGGTAGCATTACTAATCAGGTGAATAAGTTAGAGGTGGCCATAACTGATGGAGAGAATAGCTTAAGCAAAGACATAAAGAGAAGAAACAGCCAAGTGATCCAACAGAGGCTGACAGGAACAAAGTAGTGAATGCTACCCAGGTGGTGAAGCACGGGATTAGGGAGTCCTAGTGGGCCAGCAAGGTGAGTGAGTGTTATAAGGGAGGCACAGTTGTTAGTAAACAATCCTTTCCCATAGGAGCAGATTTTAGGCAGATAAGTCCAGTCACTTGAGAAAGAAAAGTTGAAATATGATGAGCTCCATTATTAATCAAATAAAACAATAAGGAAAAATTTGATATAGGAAAATGTTTCCCTTGCATCAAAATGAAAGATACTTAAAGAAAATGTTAACAATGTTAGTAAGTAGAAGAGAAAGACATGCTGATCATGACTATTATGAGAATAAACTGGAATAACCTGTCTTAAAAGTGTTTGATAGTATGAATCTTAAAACTAATTTGACCAAGTAATTTTATTTCTAGTAATATTTTATCCAAAGAAAATAAATGAGAAACAATGTAAAATGTTATATATGAGAAAGAATATTAATTACAGTATTATTCATATTTTTTTTAAAAAGACAGAATTGGACTTGGCCCAAGTATACAAAATGTAATCTATCAAGGATATTATGCTACATCCATATAATTAAAAATTTTGCAACTATTAAAAATTACATTAAAGTAATAGCTATGGACTGAATGGTGTCCTTTGTAAAATTTATATGTTGAAGCCCTAACCTACAATGTAAGTAAATGTTATGATAAAATTTTTGTTTGTTTGTTTTTTTGTTTTTGTTTTGGAGACGGAGTCTCACTCTGTCACTCAGGCTGGAGTGCAGTGGCGTGATATCAGCTCTCTACAACCTCCGCCTCCCAGGTTGAAGCAATTCTCCTGCCTCAGCCTCCTGAGTAGCTGGGATGACAGGTGCCCAACACCAGGCCTAGCTAATTTTTGTATTTTAGTAGAGACAGGGGTTTCACCATATTGGCCAGGCTAGTCTTGAACTCCTGGCCTCAGATGATCCACATGCCTTGGTCTCCCAAAGTGCTGGGATTGTAGGCGTGAGCCACCATGCCATGCCAAGATGAAATCTTTAGGAAGGTAATTAAGTTAAATGATAACATTACCATGAAGTAATTTGTACATTATCAATTAAGTAATTTGATAACATTGGTAGTATCCCTGTAATAAGAGGGAGTATCACCAGATCGCTCCTTCTCTCCCCATAGCAACAAAGAAAGGCCATAGGAGGACAGTGAGAAGGGTGCCATGAGCAGCCCAGGAAGACAAACCCCACTAGAAACCAACCCTGATATTACCCAGAACTGTGAGAAAATAAATTTCTGTTGTTTAAGCCACTCAGTCTGCAGTATTTTTTTCTGATAATATGAGCCAACTAATACACAGACATTTCTTTTATTGGGGAAAATATTCATGATATATTATTAAAAAGACAAAAGCTATTAACTAAAAAATATATGCAATATAAACTGAACTTTTAAATTATTATTCTTTTTAAATTGTATGCCACATTTTTGCAAGGGTATAAAGTTTTTTAAAAGAGAAAGAATTTACCCCAAAATGTTAAATAATGTTTCTCTCATGTGCTGGAACTACTGGTGATTTTAATATATTCTTTTTCCATGTCTATATTTTCATTTTATTAATAATGCCCATAAATTACTTTTTTTCAAATAAAAATAAATAAAATGTAATGATATATAGAGATGAGTGGGTTAAAGCAAAAGTTATTTTTGAAATATGAACAAGGAAATGGTAAAGTTCTAGTCTATAAAATTGGCCACCAGAGGCAATGCAATGTCCCAAAATCAACTCTGGGGTCATATGCCCTGTAGCCAAGGTAAAAGTAAGGGAAATGGGGAGGACACTCAGGGGATGTCAGTGACCTCCCAGATACAATAGTATGACCTCTATTAGAACCCTATTCAGCCTAGAACATAAGCCTATATTAAAGTAATTTATTCTCATCTTTCCTTGGTCAAGATTGGCTCAGGGGTCAAGCCTCACTGATCCTGCAAATGGGAATATCAAAAGATTAGGCAGTAAGATCCTTGTGGATAAGAGGGAAATGGTTGGGGCAGTGAGAAGGACTTTGCAGATCAAACGACGCACACTTCAGCAATCTTTGAGTTGTCATAAGTGAAGCTAAATAAACATGAAAATGGTAGAGGTAAGAATTCTATTGAAATGAAAAAGATTGAGTCACATAAAATCAAATATGAGTAAACAAGAGAAAATTAAATTGTCAGTTAAAATGGATTAGAAAATTTAGGTTGAGGAAAGAAAATACCAATGAATAATAAGCCTTCCAGTATCTCTCTATCTAACTACCTACCTATATACCCACATAGGTAGGTAGATAGATACTACCTACCTATCAAGACTAGTTATTGTTTCCCATATAGATACATATATATCCCACAATACTATATTTGTGGGAATTAGATATGTGTGTAACTATATACACACACATACACACACACACACACACACACATATTTATAAATACAGGATTGTGGGAAATATATGTATATATATATATATATGTGTGTGTGTGTGTGTGTATGTGTATATGTATATGTATATATGTATATATTTATATATATTCCACAATGCCATATTTGTAGGAAACATTAAGAAAAGACTCACATATAAATAATTCTATTTAGCATTCAGTGAAACCCAAATTCACCATATGTTACATACATGATTTTGGTTGTCACATTCGGTTCCATTTAATTTCCATTTTAATTGGAAAAGGTGCACTGGAGAACAAAAAAGATGATAAGCCATCAGAGAAGTTATTAATTCCAGGAGTAAGGAAGATAATGTTTGTATTTGCTAGAGAAGAGGCAATTAAAGTGAGATTATGATTGAAGGGGATAAGAGGGAAGGCATACAAAGTAGAGGCATTAAAATGTTCAACGGTATAATAGCAACGATAGGGCGTATGTGGCATTGAGAAAGTTATGATAGAGCTTTCCAGAAATATAATGGTCTGTTGTGCAGTTTGTTCGATATGATGGTATTATTCACATTAATAAGTGATGGTACAATAAAAGCACCATGACAGTAGATACACTTATCAATATGTCATAAGCTCTAACCAATGAAATACATGAATATGAATCAATCAGTGGCATTACAATTATAGTAATATTAATAAAAATTATAGTAACAACCCAACAAGAGTAATAATTGTGACAAGCCTTTGCAGTTTAGCACACACATGCACTCTATCACTTATCAATTCACCTTTGACTTTATACTTGCATTAGAAAAACTTTTGTGAATTATAAATAAACATTTGAAACATACTACTAAGAGACACTTTGATCCTTTTAATATTTTGCTGTATGCAAGTATAGAATTCAAGTATATCAAATATTCTGTTTAATGGCATAAATGACTCACTCAATGGAGTGGATGCAAAGCGCTTTCTTCCAGACTTTATCTATACCAACTGTCAGAAAATGATCTGCATATTTAAGTAAAAAGTAAATTTGTTGTCATATGAGGAAGGGGCAGGAATGGATTCTTTGACTCAAATATGTTATCAGAACTGAATTTCTCTCTTCAGTTCTCTCTATTTTGCTTTCTTCTCAGAAAGACTCCAGTCACATAGTAAGCGTATTGACCAACAGCAGCAGCAACTTCATAATGTCCCTTTCTTACAAACCCATTAGAAAGGAGACTTTCTTTTAATCTCTACACACCAACAAATTGGTCCTGTTGGGGCCATGTACCCATTCCTAAATTTGGTATGTAGGAACACTGCTTCATCAGCCAGCATGAATCATTCACCCATTCTAGAAGTAGTAACAGGATTTTATCACAAACAGCTTCACTGGGGTTACACGAATCAGGGACATACTTCTTGAAGGAACATGAATTTGGAGAATTGGAAGGCATCCAGCACACACACACTTACGTACACACACACATGCATGCACACACAATCACACACACACAGGGCCAACAATACTCTTTTACTAGAGAAACGGTACATCTTTACAGAAATATATTTTCTTTTTATGCAACTTAGAGTTTCGGCTATTTTATGTTATTTTTATCTAACAACTCTATAAAGTCTCTGCCATACTTTCCCTGGATTTACAATGCCAGAACTTTTCAGTAATATAACACCCTCAATTTGCACACGTGTGCACACACACACCATATACAAAGTTTCCAGAATAAAAATGGCATCAGATTTCCCAACAGCAACCCTGTTGCTGAGGAAAATGAAGTAGCGCTTCAAAAATTCTGAGAGGAAATAATTTCCAACATATAAATTTCTAACTAGTGAAACTAGCAATCAATTTTGTAGAAATAATAAGAATATATTCAAATATGAACTAATTTTAGAGGAGCTAATAAAGGATTTTCTGTGGCAAAATGAAAGCAAAACTGAAACAGCAAATAATACAACCCAGAAAACAGAAGACCTGATCCATGAGAAAGGCAAGGAAAATTTGTGAATGTTTTGAGCAAAAAGTTGTGATAAAAGTCTAAAGAGCCAGCAGTTGTAATAAGGACAATATAGATGCATTTAATAAATTGTTATATTATTGAATATCTTTGAACACTAATTAATGTTAGTTCTATTGGAGAGTTTGGAAATAAAAATATAGAAAAAATATTTACAAGAATGAGATAATGCTGCAGAATAATAGAAATACAATTATAGGACACTATGTGGCACAAGTCTGAATAATATTTGGGTCATTAAAATAACAACAGCACAGAGTGATTTATAAATAATGATGCTGCAAAAATTCAGTGGTTCACAATGTGTCCTAGAATATCAGTGTTAGAACCATGTGAGAAGATGTGATCACAACATTGCTTTGATTTGCAGTCAAACCATTGGGACCCACTGCAGAAAGACTGAATCAGAAACTCCGAGAATGAGGCCCATGATCTGTGCTTCATTAGGCCTTCCAGCTGATTCTGATACATGCTATTTGAAAATCAGTGCTCAAAATACATACGGAAGATGTGACTGTAGATCTTGGGAAAGAGTAGAAATGCTAAAAACTCCACTTTCAGAATAGAATATTAATGAAAAACAAAACAATTCAAATGGTAATATTAGAATCTTCTTAATAAATATGGATGTAAATCTCAAAATAAGTAGGTAAGTTTACTAAAAGTTTTTTTTTTTTTTGAAGGAATAAGAATTAGAAGTGAAAAATGTGGGACAGAGAACTACTATTTTTCTTTATGACAATTTTTGTAATAATTAACATCCTGAGACATGTAAATGTAACTTAATAAAAACAGATAATTTTTTTAACTGTCATTTATTTTTATTTTATTTTTTTCCCATTTATTTATTTTATTGCATTTTAGGTTTTGGGGTACATGTGAAGAACATGCAAAATTGTTTCATAGGTACACATGTGGCAGTGTGATTTGCTGCCTTCCTCCTCATCACCTACATCTGGCATTTCTCCCCTTGCTATCTCTCCCCAGCTCCCCACCCCCCAACGTCCCCCCCCCATTTCCCCCCAACTGACCCCAGTGTGTAGTGCTCCCCTCCCTGTGTCCATGTGTTCTCATTGTTCAACACCCGCCTATGAGTGAGAACATGCGGTGTTTGATCTTCTGCTCCTCTGTCAGTTTGCTGAGAATGATGTTTTCCAGGTTCATCCATGTCCCTACAAAGGACCCAAACTCATTGTTTTTGATGGCTGCATAATATTTCATGGTGTATATGTGCCACATTTTCCCTATCCAATTTAATTGACAAGTGACAAAGATTAGAAAAATAAGTATGTTTGCTAGAAAAATACAGCAAACAACATGTTTGTGCAAATGAATATGCAAAATGCAATGCTTCAAAAATTCTGAGAGGAAATAATTTCCAACCTATGAAGGTATAACAAGTGAAACTAACAATCAAATATGTAGATATAATAAGAACATATTCATATGCAAACTAATTTTAGGAAAGCTAATAGAGGATTTAAGAGAGTTAATTGAATATCCTGGCTTCTTTTATTAACTGAAGAAATGGCTTCACTCTGGTCCTAGAGGTTTTTGAATTTGCTACACATGTACATATTTCCTGAAAATAGGATGTCATAGCTCAAGATTAGGTCACCACTTTGGAAGTATTGTTGTTAAAGTATCAAGATCTTCCAAGAAAGTTGAAAGAGACAATAAAGAAGCAGTGTGATGGATGTTTGGAAGACGGGAACTGCTAAGGTGATGGCCAATTGTTGTGAAGAAAAAGATAAAATTGGAGCTTCAAAAATGAAGGAGTGACAGCCCTGGAAGTAAAACACAGAAGATCAGAATGATGCTAGATACTCTAGATACCGGTATCATAAAAGCAAACGGACACTGAGACCTGTAGCATGGAAAGAACGAAAAACTAGGGCTATGGATTTGTCTGGTGTCTCCGCAGGAGTGGAGGTTACAAATGTGGCCTTGTTCAATCCAGAAAGAAGGAAATAACTTTCTTGAGACTCTTGACATTATTGGCATGGCAGGCTCTTTATTTTCCTATGCAGAGTGTGATGTTTCAATAAATATTGTTAGTAATGATCTATGGCTTTCATAGTGCCAGGATTGTGTAGTGTCTGATAATACAAAACCAACATGAAACTGATTTATATTTCCTTGATTGCTTGATGGATTACTAAAACAGAATGTTTAAATATATATGCAAATACATTGATTAACCAGTCTCACCTTTCAAATGATCTCTGTTTTGTATTCTGCTTTCACATAGACTCTTTTGATTTATCAGAATATTTAACTGTGTACAGTATTTGGGCTTACATATAGTGGGGTGAATTTTAATGAAAATCATTTATCATCTTCAGGACTTAGCCAATACATGTACGAATCAAGCCTGTTACTCTCTTGCAAAGTTCAGCATGTTGCAATGGGATTACTTCAACTCCAAGAATAAGGACTTTGAATGTAGTATTTAGAAAATATCAGCCACACAATATAATTTTGTTAATAATTATAATGAGGACCAACCTAAAAAATTATTATTCTCAAGCATATGTAACTCAATCTTAATAATAGTAAAAATCATTTATTGAGCACCTACCATGCACCAGATTCTATGTTCGGAATGTTTATACATTTGCTTTAATTTTCTCTACAAATATTCAGGTTTCTCTACTTTATGAATATGAAAATTGAAGTTAGGAGACTATATAACTATCAAAAATGTGGTCTTACGTCTAATATATATAGGAGCATGAAACTCTAACCTAAGTTTTCTACCTAAAAGTTATTATTTTTCTCCATTGATTTCATGCTTAGCTGTTTCAAAAACTGACATTTCTGTTGCACTGCCACAATATATCACAAAAGAATTAAACAAATATTACAATATTTTTCAGATACTGTATAAAACTTTCATGTTGAATTATTAATAAACAAATGAATAACTCAAAAAAGTATTTATTGGTATCTACCAAAACCTTGACAGACATTAATTCACATAGAAGAGCTAAACATGATAGCCATCTGTCATTTATTGAATATCATTTTACACATGATTAAATAGAGGTTAATAGAAATTCAATTAAAGCAGAAGTATTTGGAGGATGGGGAGATGCAGGAGTAAAACTCAATGTCACAAATTTCAAAGCTCTTTTATAAATATTATATTATACTGACTCAAAAATTGAGGACAATGTTTCTTATCAAATTATAGATACAAGACTAGCATCCCAGAGTAAACTAATTTGTCAAGTGCAGAACAGAGGGCTGGATGACCAAAATAAGGAACTGTATAATTAATATTTTTCAGTACTATCCCATCTGTCATGTATGGCATTTTACTTAATGTTTTATTTAATTTTTACTACAACTCTAAACATAGAATATTATTTAGAGTATACTAACCATCAAATAGACTTGAGAGTATGTAATGACTCAAAAGGATTGAAAGTATACGTCTTGCTCACATTTTGTTATTGGATAAGTAAACAAGCAAGGCACCTGTCTTCCATGCAGTCACTGAAGGACCAAAGAACATAGTCTGTCCATCTTTAAAAGATAACATTCAAGGTCATTCTTGAGGTAAGCTCCATTTCGACCAGCAGATAAAAAGTCCTGGAGGAGAGTTATATGAAAGGGCATATGGATAAGCATGGGAAAATACCCATGATGTGGGCTCATATCCCCATGGCTAGAAGGTTGTGCTTGTTACAAACTGTGAAGAATGTAGGAATGATAGTTTTGGAAGGGTAGCCATTTCCCAAGTGCAACTTTCATTATGGAAAAGGGAGCATGAATTTTTGGACATAGCCAGCTATCTCTGACACAGATACATGATCCATTGTTCATATAAGGAAACTAAAGCTCAAAAACATTCAATAATTTGTTCATAGATTAAAGGTTCTGAAATTTACATCATGGGAAAGCCTCAACAGCACGCTGCAAACTATGGCCCACAAGCAAATTCCAGCCTGCCACAAATAAAGTTTTTTGGAAGACAGCCATATCCATTTATTTGTGTATTGTCTGTGACTACTTTCACACTACAATAGCAGTGCTGTGTAGTTGTGACAAAAGACAGGATAGCCTGCAAAGTGTCAAATATTTTTCAACTGCCCTTTACAGGAAAAAATTGATGTCTAAGTCTACTGTTGCTTCTAAAACAAATGACCACAATCTTGATGGCTTAAAACAACACAGATTTAGTGTCTTACAGCAGTTGAGGTCAGAAGTCACAAACAGATCTTACTGGGCTAAAGTCAAAGTGATATAAGCGCTGCATTCCTTACTGGAGAGTCTAGAGGAGAATCTATTTTCTTGTCTTTTCCGGCTTCTAAATGTCACCTGTATTCCTGAGTTCATGGCCCCTTTCCATCTTTGAAGCCAACAATGATAAATCATTTCTCATGATGCATTACCCTGACACAGATGCTTCTGGTGTCCTCTTCCATGTTTATGAACCCTCATGGTCATCCTTTTGACAGTATCTCCTACCCTCTTCTATGTCAGAATTCTTGTGATATTATATTGGGTCTGCATGGATGATTCCCTCATGACAAAGTCGGGTTACTAATGACCTTATTTTAACTGAAACCTTAATTCCCCTTCACCATATAATGAAAAGATTAACAGATTCCTTGAATTAGGATGTGAATATTTTTGGAAGATCAGTATTCTGCTGATCACACTTACCCCTATTCTGCATTCAAAAAAATCTATTGTTTTTATTTCACCACTTTCTTCTCCTAAAGGACCCATGAAGATGGCTAGGTGTAGTGGCTCACACCTGTAATCCTAGCTATTTTGGGAGGCCAAGGCGGGTGGATCACCTGAGGTCAGGAATTCAAGACCAGCCCGGCCAACACGGTGAAACCCCGTCTCTACTAAAAATATAAACAAATTAGCCAGATGTGGTGGCAGGCACCTATAATCCCAGCTACATGGGAAGCTGAGGCAGGAGAATCACTTGAACCCAGGAGGTGGAGGTTGCAGTGAGCCGAGATCACACCACTGCATTCACAGAGTGATACTCCATCTCAAAAACAAACAAACAAACAAACAAACAAAAACAAAAACAAAACAAAAAAAACAGACATAAGGGTTTGCTACAGCCAGAAACTTTGCCTCTGTGGTTCAAAAGATGTCTAAAATATGGATGGGTAGAAAAAATGGAGAAGAGTAGTATTTGAATAGAGAAAATATTTGGAGAAATTATAAGGAAAGGGTCGTTGAGTCAGTAATGTGTAGGGCATGGAATGGCTAGGAGTTCAGGGGTCTGTGTTAGACGTCCCATGCTTTAAAAGGAACGGACTAGATGAAAATGCACAGAGACTCTGAAAGTTGGGTATGTTAGGTAGAGTCAAATTGTATAGCACCTTAAGACAACAAAAGGAGGTACTATTCTTTATTGAAAGGTTACAAAAGTAATTAACATTTTAGTTTAGGTAAAGTTTAGAGGTATACAACGTTAATTTGTCTTTTTGGTTCTCAGTTTTAGAAGTTCTACTAATAATAATTACCATATATTGAACATCTATTATGTATAGCGCTCATTACAAATATCAGTCTGTAAAGAATTTATTCGTGTTTCAAATTTACAGATACAAATCTCAGGCCCAAAGCAATTGCTGTTAAATGTGAGAAGGCAAATCCAGTAAATATTACACTTACACTTTCTACCCTGAAATGTCTGAAATCATGTATTTATACTAGATAGGAAGGATTGAAAATGTTTATTTTTCTCTCAGTCTTCTGGAGTCTGTAACATGGAAGACCTGTAGCGGGGTCACATCAAATTCAGGTGAAAATAATTAGGCATAGAGATCTCTTTGATTTTTCTCTTACTTCACTGTTTGGCAAGATTTGATAGTAAATAGCCTATATGATTAAAAACATGGACATTTTAAAAATGCACGTTTGAATCTATTTCCAAGGCACAGTTAGAAAATTAGCTCCTTGGATGTACAACGGTCTCCCATTGATTCTGAATTGTAGGTGCCATCTCACTATTTCTGCAGGTCAGGGTGCAACTCCTCTACCTGTCCGAAATTTAGAAAAGAATAAATTGCATTTTCAGCACCATTGAAATAATTATGTTTTCAAGGTCACAATCAATCATCATAAACTCAGTACCTTCCCCTTGGGGGAAAAAAATGATACAAATCTCTGATGCATTGTTTTTGTCATTTTGAAAAGAATGTCCCCCCTAATGCAGAGAGATACGAAACAATTTGCCTGATGGAGAATCATTGAAATCTTTTGATTCTCTGATTTCACTGTTGTGCCACCAAATAATAGCAAGGATGATAATAATACTAAAATCCATAATTACTATTTTTGTAGCACTTCATTATTTAGAAAATATCTTCATATTCAGTGTCATGTTTAGTTCTGATAATATCCCTCAGAGTCAGGCAATGATGACAATCATTTCTCTATTATACATGTAGATTGCCAGGGAGGTCTAGTACATCCTCCAAAGTCATGCAGTTAGCAGGTGAAAGAGCAGAGAATCAAATCCAGGTCAGAATGGCTTCAGAGCTTTTAATGAAGGAAAACTAAGCCCTTTTGTGTCCATTTAGAAGCTATGTAAACACAGCAAGACTTTTCTTCTCACTAGCCACTGAACAGAGCTAATAAAAATACATCTGCTAATTTGACTGATTGTGATTTCAGTGCTGCAAGTTTCTGGATTCATTTGCCCACCTTCAAGCAGGTCTATCTTTTTAATAAATGCATTTTTTCCACTTTTCCTACGGCAGAAAACTAAGGTGGATGCCTTGTTTAATTTTCAATGCTGCACTGACCTGCCTTGCCCATGTCGGGCTTCCTTTCACTTACGTCGGTGGTTTCTTCTTACCGATTCTGGTTGTATTTTTAGTATTGCCTGATGCTCCTATTTTCTTTTCAGTCATTTCAGTCTCTCTGCTGGCCAAAACTATCCTTCTCTTGTCTTAGTTGAAGTTTGGTTAAAACATTTTTTCTCCTTTGATCTGAGAAAGATTAAATTAGTGCTGGAGAGTGCAAGGAACAAGAAAGAACTATGACTAGAAATGGGTGCAAATGGTGAGGATTTCTTAGCCTGAAATGGAAACACTAACTTAGAGAAGTTAGCATAACTCAAGAGAACAAAACAACCCAGGACATGTGGGAAACCAGGAGCAGAGGTTTCTGGTAAGTTGAAAATGTTGTAAGTTGTTAGGGCCACGGACCAAAGCTGATGCGAGGACAGAAAGATATTTCCTTTGTGAAGGAATATAATATGTATGCATCAATAATAACTACACTCAGCAATATTCCCTTGTGTCAGTTTATGGAACACTGTACATACACCCATCTCTCCTTGAGCATCCCATAAATCAAAAAACTTTTGGCTGAAGTCAGGAGATCAGGGCTCCTTTGGACATAAGATGTCATACTTAAACTGACAACAAACTGACATGGGATCTCACTAACTTAACAAATAGTATAAATTAAATGCCTGCTTAGGTGTTACATAGATAGTCAGGATCTCTTGGTCTCCATCCTTCAGTTCTGCTTTGCTGTATAGTTTCATCCTCAGGAAGAGAATCTTGTCTGGGTGAATTTATATTCCACTTCGCCTAGCAATACTGGTGTAAGCGAGAATTCATTTGCTTAGCAGTTTTGGCAAAAAGCCACGGATTAGAGTTTCATCGACTTTAAATTGGTCAAGTCCATTCATGAGTGAATCATTATGATTTGAACTAGCCAGATCTAGGGCAAGTGTCTTCACCTGAAATCAAGATGTAGAACCAGACCAGGGATTTAAAGTGGGAGGAAGTGTTCTCCAAAGTGGTAATGGATGTTGAGCAGGCACAAAACAATAGATACGTCTCACAGATAACTCGATATACTAGCTATTGAGTGTTCACTCTGTGCTAGCTATTATTACAATTATTTAAAAAAAAAAAAAAGCTCAGTTCATCCTTACAATGACATTATGTGAAGGGATGATTTTTGTAGCTATTTTACAGGGGCACAGAACACTTGAGTAACTTCTCCCAACTCCCAAGTCACATGTGGAATGCTGCCTTGCTCACATATCCTGAGCATCAGTGAGTCTGATTATGATGCTTAGGATACAAATCTCATTTGGAGGTCTCCAGAATGGCCAAACAAGGTGAGACCAAAGAGAAATACCAGGTGAGATTCCAAACCTACAATACAGGGTCACGCCAGCTGTTGAGCAGTCAGAAATCAGCCCAGGGATGAGGAGAGAAGAATACTACTATAGGTAAGAAGAGTAAACATGTGAAAGCTGACAAGCATAGGGGGAGAGAGAGAAAGAGACTCAGTCCCCATTTTTTTTTTTGATAGAACGTAAAATGAGGATGAATATGAGACCTTCTTCCTTTGCCCAAAAGGTATTCCTATTTGGACTGTGCCAAGTGGTCTATGTTCTTTACCACAGCTCAGTATTATCCTAAGGCATTGTTCCTCATTGTTTATGTGGTGGAGCTTTGCCTTTGTTCATGCAGGCTGCTGTAACTAAATATCATACACTGGGTAGGTTATTCTCATAGTTCTGGAAGCTGAAAAGTCCAAGATCAAGGCAGATTTGGTGTCTGCTTTTCAGATCACTAATGGTGCCTTCTTGCTGTGTCCTCAGATTGTAGAAGGCATGGGATATCTCTTGTACCTATTAATAAAGGTATTAATTCCATTCATGAGGTGTCCCCCAGCAAAATAATCACCTCCCATAGGCCCCACCTCCTAATACTATCACCTTGGCAGTGAGAATTTCAGCATATGTATTTTGTAGGGACATAACATTCTGACCATAGCAAGCTACTTTCTCCTCCTCCCCCCAAAGCCCTCCCTTGCTTCTGGACCATCACATTGGCTGTGTGCACCCTCAGCCTTTTTCTGAGATAAAAAATTATTTACAAAGTAAATAGGTAGAGCTTCTACCTGTTCTTCTACCTGTTTCCTGTATCTCACCTGACATGTACCTGGGGTTCCTAAATCAAATCCCTTGCTCTAGTTCCTACATGTACCCATAAGCACTAATCACATGTTATTCTGAATATTTGGTTAATGTCTGCCTTTGCCGATACACAAAATGCCTTCTGAAGTGTGTTTTCCGGCATGTGGCTGCAGGACCACAGTTTTGCCCCCTTTCCATTCTATTTACAATCAAATCATTTTGTTAGTGGCTAATCAAGTATCAAAGAATCTCTTTTCTCCCTCCACATATACAAAACACATGCCTCAAGTCCTCACTGTGCTTCACAGTTAAAAACGAGCAGCAGCTTAGGCGAAAGGTCAAGTAGAGCCTTTTGCTCTGTCCTATTTTATTCCCCAGTCTGGAGGATATGACCTTACCACAGCAGTATTAGCAAAATTCCCCTCAATTTATACAGCAGCGTGGGCTGATTAACTGATGCTCAGACTAAGCAAGTGCTTGTGGAAAAAGCTGAGCAGCAACAAATGAAAGGAAACAGGTATATGTTTAGTGTATTCCACCTCTAAAGTTCTTAATCTGGTCCTGCCCACCAAAGACAGAAGAATGAAAAGGAGGACAAATGGAAAGTAACTATTGACCCTTGTAGTTCATGATGCTGTTTTATTCTGAGTATCACCCAGTTTGTCTTTTTTCCCATCAGCTTTTCAACTATTGGGACTGCAATGAACTGAAAGCGTTTGTCCCCCAAAATTGATATGTTGAAGCCTTAATCCCAGAGTGATAGTATTCGGAGGTTGGACTTCAGTGAGATAATTATTTTGTGAGGGTGGAGCCCTCATGAATGGGGCTAGTGTCCTTATGAGAAGTGACTAGAAGGTTAACCAGCTCTCCTTCTAGCATGTCAAGATCCAAAAAGAAGTTGCCAGTTGAATGCTTGGAAGAGCGTCCTCACCAGAACTCAACCATGCTGACATCCTGTTCTCAAACTTCCAGCCTCCAGAACCGGGAGAAATACATTTCTGTTATGTATAAGCCACCCAGTCCATGGCACTTTTTCTTTAGTTTGTGTGCATATATAAGGTGTGTGTGTATGTATATATATATATGTTTATGGGGCAAATCAGATATTTTGATACAGACATGCACAGGATAATAATCACATCAGGGTAAATGGGGTATCCATCACTTCAAGCATTTATCCTTCCTTTGCATTGTGAATAATTCAGCTATACTCTCTTAGTTATTTTTAAATGTAAACAAATTATTGTTGACTGTGTGACATTGTTGTGCTATCAAAAACTGTATCTTAGCATTCTCACTATATTTTTGTATCTATTAACCATCTCTACTTCCCCCCACCCCTAATTACCCTTCCAAGTCACATGGACAGAACTGGAGGACATTATGATATGTGAAACAAGCCAGGCATTGCCTGGGCTCAGTGGCTCACACCTGTAATCCCAGCACTTTGAGAGGCCGAGGCAGGTGGATCACGAGGTCAGGAGTTCAAGACCAGCTTGGCCAACACAGTGAAACCCCGTCTCTACTAAAAATACAAAAATTAGCTAGGCATAATGTCAGGCACGTGTAATTCCAGCTATGTGGGAAGCTGAGGCAGGAGAATTGCTTGAACCTGAAAGGCAGAGGTTGCAGTGAGCCGAGATCGCACCACTGCACTCCAGCCTGGGCAACAGTAGGAGACACCATCTCAAAAAAAAAAAAAAAAGAAAAGAAAGAAAAGAAGCCAGGCACACAAAAACAAACTTCATATGTTCTCACTTATTTGCAGGAATTAAAAATTAAAGCTATTGAATTTATGTAGATAAAGAGTAGAATGATGGTTACCATATTCTTTTTTATAGCAGCCTGAGCCAACTAAGATAGGAGATATACTGTAAAGCACAAAAATCTCATAGAAAAGTATGTATAATTTTGATTTATAGCTAGGCAAGGACCCAGAAACACTTGGTATGGAACTGCTATTAACCATTGGAGAAAAAGGTGTGACATAGAGAACACGGGTATGGAAACTCACCTCTAAATGCCACTGGAACTGCTGTATAAAGAAGGTTTAAGTTATTTAGCCTGCTGCAGAAAGGAAGAATGCACCCCAGGGAATCTAGGTAGAAAGGGAGAATTGGGAAAAGCTTCTTACAGGATTTGGACTTGTGTTGGGGGTTTCTAAGCAGGGTTGAGGAAAGTGGAACCAGTTTGTATTAAGAGCTAATCAAAAAATGAGGACAATTTAATGACTGGAAATCATAACCAATTTTATCTAAGAGGCAGGAGAAATAAAGTAGAGTTTGAATTGCCATATTACAGGGGCAACCTTCACTCAAGAAAGGCAACATACATCAGGAGATGAGGACATTTAGTTGCAGAACTTCACATTAATCGGTGTCAATTTTGTGGTCATGAAGAACCTTGTCTATATTTCATCCAAACATGGTAAGTGTGGTCATAGGCTTTGGCTTGCATCAGCATTATTTATGTTCTTCTGGGAACACTTCACTCCAATTTTTAACAGGACTGTTTTTCACTTTTTCAGTGGCTCAGGTCATAATGACTTAAGATTTTTTTTTTCCTTTCTTATCTTACATCTGATTTTCTTTCCCCTCTCTAATCTTAAGGTGCAATCTGCCAGTCCTAGAGAGAATGCAGTAAGATGAAGTCAGCCCAGGCAGAACACGCCCTAGAGAGACCACTAAACCCTAAGCATGACTCAGGAAAAAAGCAGGAAGAAGAGGCAGCACTTCCACATAGAAGACGGTCTAGCCCTCTTACTGATCTCTGACCACATAAGCAGGGAGTGGAAGAAATCCCACCACCCTGATGCTTTTAAAAACTGTGCCCCTCAAAAGGAGGGATTTATTCATAATGATGACCTATTTGGACAGAGGCTTTATTTTGCCTGAGAAGTCAGTTCTTCAAAATATGCCTTCATATGTAAAAATTTCAGCTATACAGATAGAATTACTTGTCTTTTTTACTGGTAGTAAGGTTGAGATACAACTTCAGACATTTTCCACTCTTTAATTTAGCATGCATGTTTTGAATATTTTCTATCTAGCAAACAATGTGAAAGTGGGAATTAAAGATGAAAAGATGGTTCCTGTCTTTATAAACTCTCAGACATTGTTGATATTTAATATTCATATTATGACATTTAGACTGATATTATTAATATAAATTAAAAATGTTTTATGGAGTGCCTGATAGAGTCTAAGTGCAGTCAGGAAATATGGGGTAGTGTATTAGTCCGTTTTCACGCTGCTGATAATGACATACCCAAGACTGGGTAATTTATAAAGAAAAAGTGGTTTAATGGACTCACAGTTCAACATGGCTGGGGAGCTCACAATCATGGTAGAGGGCAAAAGGCATGTCTTACATGGCAGCAGGAAAGAGAGAATGACAGTTAAGTGAAAGGGGTTTGCCCTTTTAAAACTATCAGATCTCGTGAGACTTATTCACTAGCATGAGAACAGTATGGGGGAAACTGCCCCATGATTCAGTTTTCTCACACCAGGTCCCTCTCACAACACGTGGGAATGATGGGAGCTACAATTCAAGATGAGAACTAGGTGAGGACACAGCAAAACCATATCAGGTAGTGACTGGAGTTAAAGTTAACACTGGGAGAGAGTACTGGACAAGGACTTTGAATTTCTGTTTCTCCATATTTAGAAGAGGAAAGCTGGGAAAGATGGCAAAGAAAGTGTTTTCTAGATATAAGACTAGATGTGTCATGATTTATGTTATAAACAGAACCAAGAGAAACTTTTTGCTAGCTATTTTAAAAAGAGAAAGTTCCGTTGTTGCCATATTGAAGTGTACGTGGATTTTGCTTTGAAACAGGAGATTTACCTTAGTTGACATATGAACATTTTTGCTAGCTTTGAGGAACACTGAACTATTGGAAATTCGTCTTGCCATGAGGCTCAAAACAAATCATCTTCATGGGTCAGTGATTCTGATTTCACTCAGAAATATGATCAGAATGCGTCCTTTGCCTTTTGTTTTCCCAAGACTTTGCTTATCTAATCAAAATATAATACGTGATGGCTAAAGCAGAATGGTACCTTCAAAAGCAATGTTTACTTTTGTTAACATCTGGAAAGAGCTAATCTAGCAGTTTGTACTCCAGCGACAATGTCACAAACTCAATTAGTGGCGTGGTCTAATCCTCTCCCTATCATTAACTTGTGGAATGAACTTGGTCAAGTCACTTAATCTCAGATCTAAATTTTCTGTAAAAATAAAGGGAGAAAAAGAATTACTAAAATTTTCCCATTAAAAAATTGTAAAAGTTGATGAGTCCAGAAGTTCTAGATAGGCAACGCATTTTCATTAGTTAGCAAAAGGCCTATAATTTTATCATGTACAGGCCAAGTATTTTTGGTATTCTGTATTATTAACAATTTATCTGGATAAAGAATATTTGCAAGTTTCTGGCTACTCACTTTTGTAGGTAGATTGAAATCAATAAAGCATTTAAACTTTATTGATTTTATCTTAGACTTAAGGGCTACCTGTATATAAAATAAATAGAAACTGAGGTGAAAATATGTGTTCTTACACTGTTTAATGACATTCAGAGTGGAGCTGATTTAGAGATTTTTTTAGAGGGGGAAATAGGTAAAATCTTGTGATTCATCTCTTTCTAATGTTAAATAAGTTTTTATTTCTTGAATTATGAAATAATGTGAACAATAACTACCATTTGCCCATGGTCTACTTTATAGCAAAAGCTGTTACCATTTTCTTTTTAATTTTCATAATAACTCCACAATATCAGTAGGTATTGTTAGTTTCCTCATATAGATAGTATCAGGTAAAAAGATAATATCATATGGCTGCTTAAAAAAATCTGCCCTCTCCTCACTGATGAATCAAGAATCCTATAATCATTCATGCTCTTTTTATTCCCCTTCCCTTGAATCTGGGCAGGCTCTGACATTAGCCTGTAACTGAGACAGAGCAATAGAAGTGTGGTTGAGTGACTCCAGAGGCTAGCTTAGGTGAAGACTTGAAGCTTCTGTAGGGCTTTCTAGGAATGCTCTCCCTGGTTGATTGTTCTTCAACCTGGTCACTCTCTATCGGCCCGTAGCAAATCCAGTGTCGTGTTTCTAGTGGGTAACAATCTGGGTCAATATCCATGCAGATGCTCTACTGCAGAACGCAAGCAAATTAGAAGAATCATAGACTGCAGTTTCCTTGGTTCTTTCCTTTCTTTAATAGAAATGTGCAAGATTCCCTCTACCAGGCACTGCTGACTTAGGGCTGAATGAGTCAAGGCTCCTGTCTGCAAGATGCTCCATGGAGTGGACAGAAACCCATACCCACTGAGAAACCATTTAGAACAGAGATGGGAAGACTCTACGGGAGGTTTTTCAAGTGGAACATGCAGCATGTATAGTGACTCCCAGCTGAGAGAGCTCATGGTACTTGGTAGAATATAGAAGTAGTTCAGTGTGCCTGGAGCTTAGCCTGAGATTGGAGGGACACAGCAACAGGTAAGAGAAGTCAGAGATGACACTATGAGGTACCTTCTATTTTTATGAAAAATAAAGAAAAGCAACAATTAGATGAAGGAACACAAGCCTATATTGCATAAGAAAATTTCTAATAAAATCTAAAACCTCTCTATGTTTTAAGAATTCACAATTCTTTTTTTTTTTGTTTAAGAGTTCACAATTCTAAGGTGCTAAGGTTAACTTCTTATGAAATGGAAAGCTTTTAAATACTGTTCCTTTGCCTTTGGTTCTGACAAGGGGAAAGAAAGGACAGTATTATAATGAAGCAAACTTTAAAAATTATTCACAGTAATATCTTAGGCACTGTGTAAGGGGGTGAACAAAACATAGTCTTTAACTCATGAGTCTTATAATCAAAATGAAGAGTATACTATGAGGCAGCGAGTGAGATTGGGAAAACTGTTAACTGTTTGGATTAATAAAATTCTCTTATGTGGCAAATTCCACATTACTTATAATATGTGTTTAGCTCTTAGCACTTTTCTAAGTTACTTACACTGTTAACCTACTTAATTTTCATAATATATGTGTAATATAGGTATTATTATGTAATCTTTACCTGTGCCTATTTTAAAGATCAGGAACTGCCACATAATGAAGTTGAGTAACTTGTTCAACGTTTCACAGCTTATAACCTGACTTCAAACCCAGGAAATTTCGTTCTAATATATTTTCCTTAATCACTACACAACACTGCATCATACTGCCATCATACTGCCTCTGATAATGGCTTTAAAGTTACAAATTTTCTAATGCAGCTGTCCTCAGGGCAGTTCCAGAGGTGACGCAGGCTTGGCGTGGAACTCAGAAATTGCCATTTAAACTAACACTCTAAATGATTGTGAGGGAGGCTGTCCCTGGACCATATTTGAAGAATTCCCCCTCTAAAACATAGATTTGTTATTTTAAAGAATGATGGGTAATTGTGATGGGTTTTAGTGACACTTACTGGTATTGTAAGAAGAATTTATAGATAGAAGCACTGAAACTGGGATCTCCACTGCCTCCTGGCCTACTCCTAACTCCCCACAAGGCATTCATGTACCCAGATAAACTTCCCGATGGTATGGGCATGAATGAAGACTTGGCCTGCCACTTCAGAAAAGAGTTTTCTCATTCCTTCTCTATGTCATTTACAGAATGAAACGTGGCCGATGCTTATCTATCCCAGCCTGCTTGCTAAAATCTTCTAAAATCAACTTCACTCTATTAAAATTCGGATTTTATTTTCTTAATCATATATTTTCAGTTCCAAGACAGGTTATTTTTAAAGCACAATTGACACAACTACACTTTGCAATTTTACTACTGCTTTGTTAAAAATAATTCATAAACATGGGTTTCAAGCAGCAAATGATAAAACCAAGTTATTGCCAAAATCTACACACAAAGCAACACCCTACATGCAATACTCTTCTTTAAAGGTATCCCAAATATGTGTATATATTAATTAACATGACACTTTGACACCTCTTGTAACTATATGCACTTTAGCCTCTTGCTTTTGATCTTATCAGTCTGCAGACTATTTAATTTTCTATGCAGCACAGCAAATGCTGCCCCATTGCTCACCCATAAAGTATAGTGAATTGCATACAGATGATGTCTGTAGATGAAATATCAACCCAACGTCCCCCATGGAAGATAATCTGAATCCTACTTCTATATGATAATATTGTTTGTTCTCTGAGTCCCACACATAGAACCTGATGCTGACTCAATGTGAATTGGTGGGAAAGGTAGATGGCATTTCTAGAAGATTGTTGAACATAGTACTAGGATTTAATGCAAACTCCTTTCCGCAAACGCTGACCTGAGTTATATTGCTATGAGTATGTTTGAAGGCAATGGGCTTTCTTTCCTCCTCCCTTCCTTCCTTCCTTCTTTCCTTCCTTCCTTCCTTCCTTCCTTCCTCCCTTCCTTTCTTCTTTCTCTTCGTTTTCTTTCTTTCTTCCTCTTTCTTCCTCTTTCTTTCTTTCTCTTTCTTTCTTTCTTACTTTCTTTCTTTCTTTCTTTCTTTCTTTCTTTCTTTCTTTCTTTCTCTCTTTCTTTCTCTTTCTTTCTTTCTTTTTCCTTCTTCCTTTCTTCCTTTCTTTCCTTTCTCTCTCTTATTTTGAGCTTGCTCTAGATATATTAATTTTCACTCAATTTCATCTCTGTGAAGTAAGGAAGAGAAGCTATTGTTGTATACTGTGTTCAGGAATTGCATGGTGCTTAATATTCAGGGTACAATGCACTATTATGATTTTATAATCCGTTCTACAGGAGAGTTATGTTTCCCTGCCAAGTTATTTGTTGATTGATTTATTCATTCTGCATAATTAGTTGAGTACCTTCTTTGCGCAGCTAGGCACTTTACTGGGCTCCACTGCCTATAAGTAATAGAATTGGGATTTGCATGCAGCTTTATTTAACCCCCAAATCCAAAGTCTAATTGTTTTTATAATAAAACATTGATTAAAAAGTTTCTTCATGCCAGTTATTATCTATTAAACTTTGCAATATTTTCATTTTCAATATTTTCCTTTCTCAAATGAATGTATTTTACTTTCATCTTGGTTCACAAGTGTTTTCCAATAAATTGAGATTTTTTTTTAAATCCAAATTATAGAAATTCAAAAAGCTTTAAACAGACTAGAGAATTTAGTGCCACTTTTAACTGAAAAGTCCATGAGCTATTTCATGCTTTGAGAATAGGTATCTAAATGTTCAAGTTGTAATATCATGCATTGCTACTCCATGTCATCAATTCCCTCTTCCCTCTTCCTTCTCCTTCTTCTCTCCTTTTCTTCTCTGTCTCCCTCCCTTCTTTCTTCCTTCTTTCTCCTCTTCTCAGTTCTGTCTTCCTGTGGGTTGGCTAAAGTTCTCAGGTTTTATAGTGAAACTTATAGTGAATCTTTGAAATTACCTTTAAATTCAGGAGAAATAGAGTTTTCTATTTTAATTGTGCTAACAGAATCCTACATTTGAACTTCATGTGGCCTACTTAGCTCACACATACAAAAATCTTTTTCATTAGGTGGACTTGGGCCAGCCTTCTCCTCAGAAGTGGAATATGGAGCCATACTTGAAATACATTGTTCAAAAAGTATTTAAAAGTTTGTACTAAGCACCTATCATGTGCCAGAGATAAGCCACATGTTGGGGTACAGTGTACACATCAGTGTCTACATGTATGTTACTTCTGATATGAGGAACACAGAATGGGGCAGTCAATTCCCAAATTAAGTCTAAATTTTAAGAAAAGAGAGTAGATGGTAGTCAAGCCAAAAGCAAAACAATGGTCATTACAGGTTGGGAGATGCATTGTTGTTAAGAATAGTTTCATGTTACAGTCACAGGGAAATACACACTCCCACGTCAGCCTAGTTTACAGATACTGAGGCCCAGAGAGGACAAAAATCTCTCAACAAGTAATTGAAGACACTGTAGTTGGGTCCCTGATACCACACTTTAAACTTGGGGCTTCTCATCCTTAAACAGGTATAGTATTTTTCTTTCCTTTATTATCTTACTTTTTAGCATCTAGTATCTACTCACTCATGTAAGTGACAGAGGATAATCGTCTTGGTGTAGGAATCTACATTTCTCCTTTCTTGGAAACAAGACAAATTTCAGCCCCTTTTCCTGTATCTATCATTGTTAAGAATTTCTGAACACCATAATCCTTTAGAAAGATTGTGTGGGTTTTACTTGTGCTCTGAAATTTAGAGGGATTTGAATAGGTCTTGAGCTAAAGAAACACTAAAATCTCTGTTCAGTGTTTCCACTTAAACGGAATTCCAGCTAATATTTTCTTTCAATGCCTGCTTGACTGAACTTTTCTCTACAAGGCTCATTTTTAGATGAGCCTTTCCAAACACAGCATTCTTATTATCCTAACCGCTAATACTTCTCATTTCTCATGTACTCATATCTCATGTTTGATGATTGCCCGATAAACTATATAGAAAAATCATTCCAATTTGCTATCTCTCATTCGTTTCAGGGGGAAATCCTCAACATACGTTAATGATAAGTGCCATTTCCTTTACCCATATTTACTGTAGGTAATCTCATTATTTGCTTCATCGCAGACCTTCATTATTCTAATGCATGTTAGAACATCCATGGTAGATTCTAATGCCTGCAAAGACTTGCTAAATCCATAAATCTACAAACAAATACAGATGAGCTGTATAACCAGATATTTTCTAAAATGAGCAAAGCCTACTCAATATAAAAGTAAAGATTGGTAAATTCAACCAAATTCAATATTAAAATTAAGAATTTCAGTTCAACAAGATGACATGAAGAAGTTTGCAATTTGTATAACTGTACATATTTCTCTCCAGAGGTCATAACAAACAAATAAACAAACATACATACAAAATTCAATGAGGAAAAGCCACATGGCCCAGTTGAAAAATTTGTAAGGCAAGAAAGAGTATTTCACAGGCAGAAACATGATAGGTAAATAAAGAAAAAAAGACTCAAAGACAGACCATGACGAAGTGCTGTTTTGCACTTTTGGGTGTATTGGCAAAATTTAAGGAATATAACTCTATCAACGTGTTGGTAAAACTTTAAAGAAAAAATAACTATCTCCTGAAACTAAGAGACATATAGGTGGTGCATTCACTTTGGAAAACAATTTGGAGTATCATGTAAAAATGATAATACACAAACCTTACGATGTGGCAATTCTATTTAACTGTATAGTTTAAAATAAGCCCAGATAAATTCTTGCTTGTGAGACAAGGACACATGTCAAGGTTGGCTTCAGCAGTGTTTGTAACAGTAAATTACTTAAGTTAGAAGGTGGGCTCAGGGACTTCTGTCCTATTGCTGTGTGTCTTGACTTCTATTTACATTACCTATTTTCTACTAAGCTATCAAATACTGCATTATTTAAAACATCAAAACATAAAAAGTCATGACATGAGGGGCATGAATAATATTCTGAGAGAATTCAGAACAAAGCATCGTTACAGTATTATTTTAAGATTGTGAGAGCAGGAAAATCCTGTGTATGTGGTAGCATTTTTAACAGGCCCTGAAGGATGTATAATTCATTACTTATATCTTGCCTTGTTTTCCAAATGATTTTAAATTGTTTATAAAAAAATTTATGCAACAAAATTTAAAAATAACAAGGTGCAGAAACCAGGGTTTTAAAAATAATAATGAGCTTAAATAGATAAATAAAGCAAGAAAGGCATACATAAAATCAACAAATCAGAATTCATGGTATGGTTAGATGTCAATTTGCCTCTCGCCAAATGAAGACAAAGATACTACCCGTTACTATATCAACAGTAATAAGACAGTTAAATGAGAAGACCAGAGGTTTTTTGTTGCTTGCTTATTTGTTTGCATATGTTGTTTCTTCTGGCACTATTTTCTTAGAAGGAATTATTGTGGAAAACTGATCATAGAAGCCATTCTGAACAAAAGGAAAAGAACTATGGATCCAATGTAAAAATAAGCAAACAAGTAAACAAATCAGTGACACATATAAACAGAAATCAGGGAGGAATTTCCTTTGACTTTGCTACAGATGCTTGATGACAGTTAATAAGGTTCCAAGGACAGATTGCCACCAGACTGAGAGGAACAGGCTAAGACAGTGGTGCTCCAAGTGTGGTCTCTAGGCCAGAAGCATCAGCACCTCCAAGAAACTTGTAAAAAAAGCAAGTTTTTGGCAACCCCTCAGTCCTGCTGAATTAGAAACCCCACAGATGAGGTCCAGAAATCTGTGTTTTAGCAAACCCTCCAGTGAATTCTGATGTGTGTTAATGCTTGAGAACCACAAAGCTAAGGACTTTGACTTATAAACTCTGCATGACAGAGGACCACTGAAGGGATTGTTGTTCAGTCCGAAATCTGAATTTTCCATGACCCTGTATCCCAAGATCCAGGATAGTTTTCAGTAGCTGTCACTTACAAGTGGAACTAAGGGCAAAAGTAGATGTTCCTGGCTTCTACAGCATTTCAATCTTGAAAGAAAATTCTAAAGCAGGCTTTCCCTAGCTCAGCAATTTTGACATTTTGAGCTGGAAAATTCTTCAGTTTAGGGGCTTTTCTGTGCATTATGGGACATTTATAATGGCATCCCTGGTGTTTCTACCCACCATATGTCAGTAGCACCACCCCCCATCATAAGATAACCAAAAATATCTCCAGACACTGCAAAATATTCTTTAGAGAACAAAACTTGCCCCAGTTGAGAACAACTCTACCAAAGTATGTTCAAACTAAGATGTACAATCTGGCTGTCAAGGCACTGCTGGGATTGTTCTCACATATATCCTTAGTGGTAGCAGCACTGTATCAAGGTTGAGGCTGGATAGGAAATTCTTCTAAAGAACTGAGTATGTACTAGAACAAAGATGATGATGAAACTCACAATGATGATTATGCCACAAAGAAGAGAAAGTACTTGATCTTGAAATGCCCCTCCCCCAGAGATAATCCAAAAATGTAAGAAGTTCATTTCAGAATCTTTACAAGATAACAAAAAGAACATCCATTAAGTCAGTGTCAGCCAAGGAGAATCACATTTTGTTAACTTTTATTTTAGGTCCAGGGTACATGTGTAGGTTTGTTATACAGGTAAACTGCGCATCTCAGAGCTTTGGTGTACAGATAAATTTCATAACCCTAGTAATAAGCATAGTACCCTGTAGATATTTTTTCTGCTGCTCTCCCTCCTCCCACTCTCCATTCTCAAGTAGACCCCAGTGTCTGTTTTTCCCCTCCTGGTATTCATGTGTTCTTGTTGTTTAGCTTCCATTTATAAGTGGGAACATGTGGTTTTTGTTTTTTCATTCCTGTGTTAGTTTCCTTAGGATTATTGTCTCCTGCTCCATCCATGATCCTGCAAAGGACATGATCTTATACTTTTTTATGGCTGCATTAGTATTCCTTGAGTATATGCACCAAATTTTATCCAGTCTACTGTTGATGGGCATTTAGGTTGATTCCATGTCTTTGCTATTTTGAATAGTTGCTGCAATAAAGATACACGTGCGTGTGTCTTTATGGTAGAGAAATTTTTACTTCTTTGGGCATATAACCAAAAACGAATTGCTGGGTTGAGTGATAAGTCTGTTTTAAGTTCTTTGAGGAATTGCCACACTGCTTTCCATGATGGCTGAATTAATTTACACTACCACCAGCAGTGCATCAGCATTCCATTTTTTCCATGACCTTGTAAGTGATACAGGATTTTTTGCTCCTTCATTCAGCTAAAATCCAGGTTCTTGTCACATGACCAGGAAAAATGAGGCACGTGGACACATTGAAAGGTGAGGAGAATGGAGTTTATTAAAAGAAAACTTTTGGTGAATAAACAAGGTCCTGCCAACAGTCTCCCACCTCACAGATTGAATACCAGGCAACTGCACACAAGCTAAAGAGGCCAGGCTCCTCCCTTCTGTATAAAATGTGAATTCCCAATGATTCCACCCCATTCTCCCAGTGCACAGGCCAGCCCCATTCCATTGTGGATGCCCAGACAAGGTGCTGGGCAGGTTTCCTCATCTGCACAAAAGCATCTGATGTAAACACTTACAGGATGGGTCAGAGATTCTCAGGGGATCCTCCTTTATCTGCCTTCTGCATCTCTCGCCAGCATCTGTTTTTTGTTTGTTTGTTTGTTTGTTTTTTCACTTTTAACAGGCAAAATAAATAATAGTCATCTGACTGGTGTGAGATGGTATCTCACTGGGGTTTTGATTTTCATCTCTAATGATTAGTGATATTGAACATTTTTTCATATGCCTGCTGGCCACATGTATGTCTTCTTTTGAAAGTGTCTGTTTGTGTCCTTTACTCACTTTTTAAAGAGTTTGTTTTCTTTTTGCTTGTAAATTTGTTTAAGTTATAGATCCTGCACATTAGACCTTTTTGTGATGATGTATTAGTCAGAGTTCTTTAGAGGGACAGAACAAATAGAATATATGCATATATGAAAGGAAGTTTATTAGGCTCACATGATGACAGGCAAAGTTCCACCACAGGCCATCTGCAAACTGAGTAAGAAATAAACCAGCAGCTCAGTCCAAGTCCAAAAGTCTCAAAAGCATGGAAGCCAACAGTGCACCTGTCAGTTTGCCATCATAGACCCAAGAGCTCCTGACAAACCACAGGTGTAAGTCCAAGGGTCCCAAGGCTGAATAATCTGGTGTCTGATGTCCAAGAGCAGGAGGAACAGACAGAAGCATCCAGTACAGGAGAAAGATGAAAGCCGGAAGACTCAGTAAGCCAGATTATCTAACCTTCTTCTGCTTGATTTGTTCAAGCCTCACTGGCAGCAGATTGGATGGTACCCACCCAGACTGAGGTTGGGTCTTCCTTTCCCAGTCCACTGACTCAAATGTCAATCTCTTCTGGCAACACCCTCACAGACACACTGAGAAACAATACCAGCTATCCAGGCATTCTTCAATCCAGTCAAGTTGACATCTAATATTAACCATCACAAGTCCAGCCCTTGTCAACTTGGCATTAATATACAACTCCTGAAATTATAGTTAATCTCCAAAAACAGACAATAATAAGGTCATAATTATGGCTGAAATAATTCAGTTCTCCTTTGTACAACCAGAATTGCACAAATCCTCAACTCAAATGATATTACATAAAGATAACAAGACTTAAATGCTGATATGAAGTCAATAAATTTTGTATCTCATGATAAAGGAAAAAGAAAAGAAATAAAATGAAGATATTTTCCTAATACAGGCATTTATATGCACAAACATATTATTAACAAAATGAGGAGGAATACTCATGACAATTACAGTCCTAATTTCTGTACTGGTGACATAGCTGCTGCTGGTATTGATAACTACCTTCTTGTACTACAAGGGATACATTCTGTATTCCCTTTGCCTTCAGGAAGCACCTGGGCTGGTCATAGTTTTTTAACTGGTAGAGTGACCCAAACTTTTATTCCTGAAGATCGTGGGCCATTTGTAGTCCCATCTGGATTGGGTTGTTGTAGTTGCCCATTGACCTTATTAATCACAGGTCATGGTAACACTAAGAGATGCCCTAAGAGATCTCCTATAATCCAGACATATTCATCCTTGCCTTCATTGTAGAGTAGTAGTCTGATTTCATCTTGATAGTCCAGGTCAATCACTCCAGCCACCACTGTAACTCCCTTCTTAGACTTAGAGGCAGGAGGAGCCCAAAGTGTCCAGGTGGTAATCATAACTTCCAGTAGAATGGAATCATTGTTGTGCCTCCTGGTGTCAGCGTTCCTCCCTTTGGAACTAAGACCTCTAGGCCAGCAGAACTTAATGCCATGGTAACAGGAAGCAAAAATCTTGCTAGTGGGTCACTAGGGGTGATGATGAGTGGAGTCACTTCCACTTCTTCCCTTCACTCCTGGACCCCTAAATCCTGTCTATGAGAGAAACAGTAACATATGTTTGAATGATGATTCAGAACATGTACAGCCTTCTGGAGAACCTTGCCCCAGCCCTGCAAAGTATTGTCTGTCACCTAGTTGGCATTGTCTTTGTAATTTCAAATGACCATTCCCCCATTCTGTCAATCCAGCTGCTTCAGGATGATGGGGAATATGGTAATATCACAGGGAATACCATAACCATGGGCCCACTGCTGAAATTCTTTAGCCATAAAGTGAGTGCCTTGATCAGAGGCAATGCTGTGTGGAATACTATGATGCTGGATAAGGTGGGAACTAACTTTGGAAAAGAATTCAGTTCATGGTTAGACTCTGAAACAAAATTGATAAAAGCCTTTTTCTCAAAAAGACCCCCTTCTTGCCTGGTGACCAGTGGCCTTTGCAGGACTAATAAATTAGCCACAAGATTAGAAATTATAGTTTAGGGGATGTGCATCCTCTGACTCCAAGAGTCTAACCTTTTCCAAATTGCTCCTGGGGATAACATCACCATTGCAAAACCCGAGGATCAGTGCTTGAGACGTGTTGCAGACCCTGCACTCAATGGATCAGCTGATACCATCCAGTCCAGTAATCTGGCTCAACCAGTTCTGCCATTGCACCCAGGAACAGAAGACATTA
This sequence comes from Cebus imitator, assembly GCF_001604975.1. NCBI lineage: Eukaryota > Metazoa > Chordata > Mammalia > Primates > Cebidae > Cebus > Cebus imitator. The sequence goes on from NW_016107442.1 coordinate 2,603,064, forward strand.
AGAAAACTTCACTCCAACGCCCTATGATTCCATCTCCAACCTGACCAATGAGTACTCCCCACTTCCCAAGACCCTGCATGCCAAATTATCTTTAAAAACTCTGATCCCTAAATGCTTGATTCAGGAAGACTGATTTGAGTAATAGTAAAACTCCGGTCTCCCAAACTGCTACCCCAGCTCTGTGTGAATTACTCTTTCTCCATTGCAATTCCCCTGTCTTGATAAATAGATTCTCTACAGGCAGCAGGCAAGGTCAACCCATAGAGCAATGGAAGAGAGTCAATTTTAAAAGCATTTTAGATATTAGCAGTCTTTAATTTTGAGTGTGCAATTAGCTTAGAAGTTTATTAAACATTCAGATTCCTAGGCCTTACTCTCAGATATTTTGATTTAGTAGTCCCAGTTGGGACCCACGAAATTGCATTTTAGTAAACACTCCAGGAACTTTTGCTGCAGGTCTGTGCTGGAGGTACACCCTAAGAAACACTGCTCTTTAGAATTAATGATGGAGTACTGAAAGAGAAAGCTGAGTTACTTTGCTAATTAAGAAACACTTCCTTTATAAATACTTGCTTTAATCTGAACTATTTACTGCCGCCTTCTATCTACATGAGCAGACAGGTGATAATGTAAATAAGTGAAGCAGCCCTGATATATAACAATAGACATTGATGGGAATTGTGGCTAATTAAAATAGGGCAGTTGTTAGAAAGTTGAGGTGATCATTGCCAAGCCAAAATAAGATTCATGAGTGCCAGATCTCCTGATATTTAAACATAAACTGAAATTTAATCTCTTAAATCAGAAAAAAAAAAGTCATTATTCACAACTTATTTTTTGGTCAGACTCTTAACTTTTTAGGACGGATTTGAGCTGCAAATAAATTGTTTGTGATACCAGTAGTAAAGAAGTCAGTCTACCCAAGGCACCACTGGGGGATCCATGTCTGCCCTGGAGGCTTCTTGACTTCCTTCTGCATTTACATAGAAATCCCTCACTGTCTTTTGTTTGCTTTTGTTTTTCGAGTGCCACTGCCCAAACTGTCAATATGTGAATGTAACTGTATTTATACAACCAGTGTGTTGGCTTGAAAAAGGGAAGGAAAAAGATGACAAGGGGTGGGGAGGCCTTTTCAGCTCTTCGTCCTAATAGTTCTGTGGAAACTACCTCTATTGCATGCACTAAACCTAGGCATCTGAGTTCCCTGTGGATATTAACAATCTAAGAGAACAGGCAGAGACAAAATTGGGGGAGGGGAAAAAAGACACATAGCATTGGGGGAATTGCCAGAGTGCCAATCAGTCCAAGCTCTCTGATTATGTACTAAGTGTGCTCAGCAAAAAGAAGGTGGAGGCCAGGATTGGGTGAAATTAATAATAGTAGTTATTGAGTATGAAGCATCCACTGTTAATACATACCATGTACTGAGCTAACTCCTGTGCATACATACAGACAGACAGATGAACACAGACATTGCTCTAGACATCTGTTCTTAGACATTTAAGCTACTGCATCCAAAGTCATGAGGTTAAATAGGATGTTCCCATAGACAACACTCATGCCTGATGTAATGTGTATCTCCAATTCTCAAATGCAATTCATTTTAGGACAAATGTAAATTAAATGATAGCTTTATCATTATTACTATTCACAGATAAAGAATTACTAACCCATAAAGGTAAATACAAAATCCTGAAATAAATAATGTGTGTGTGTGTGTGTGTGTGTGTGTGTGTGTGTGTGTGTAAAGTGTCTTTAAATTGAGAAAATGCAGTAGTTCTCTTTCTTGAAAAAAACTGTGGAGTACTGTAAAACCCTATTCATTGCAGCAGCTCTGTGAGCAAGAAATTCACAGAAATTCCCAGGCAGCATCTTCACAGAATTAGAGGACGTTGGTTCTTCTGTCATCTTCACATTTCTGAAATTACAAATAAAGGCAGAAATAGCTTGAGAAGGGAAGTATTATTATTGAGGAAAATTATACCATCAAAACTGAGGTTTAAAAATTTGCTTATGGAGACCTTGAAGACTTTCTGCATTTCAAATAAGACTATTGGTGCAAGAAAGTGCCCAGGACATTAGCCTTTGAATCGGGCATTTACACAGAGCCCAGAAGAGGACATGCATTGAAAGCAGAACCTGGCAATAAAAAAGAATCAGTACCAAAGTATTTTTCTAAGCATTTCCTCATAATTATTCCCTGATTATTTGATATCAGTGTTTCACAATCTGGGTATTATTAAAGTTGGGAGCAAGGAAGTTTTTTCCTCACAGAGGACTGGCCCAAGAATGTAGAATGTTTGATGTCTCTATTCCCTATCCACATAAGTAAACATTGTCATTAACAGGGCTAAATAAACAAATAAATAAATAAATCCTCCTGCCTGGCAAATGCTTCTTATTAGGGCAGAACCACCACAATTAAAAACTACTAATTTGTTATATCTGTGTGCTGTTGATCGATTAAGTATCTGGTAAAATAGTTATTTAAAAACTGTGGCATTGTGATGTCTTTCTTAATGAAAGGGTTGTGTTCTGCAAAATGCATCGCTAGGTAATTTTTTTCTTTGTGTGAGCATCATATAGTGCATTTACACAAACGTAGACAGTATATTCTAACTCTTACATACCAAAGCTATAGGGGATAGTCTATTGCTTCTAGGCAATGAACTTGAAGAGCATGCTACTGTATTGAATACTATACATGATTTTAACACAATGGTAAATATTTGTGTATCTAAACATATAAAAAATACAAAAAAAAGTATGATATTATACTCTTATGAGGTCACCTTCATATATGTGGTCCATTGTTAACCAAAATGCTGTCATGAGGTACATAACTGTACTCATTTCATGAGATTCACTCAAATAACCTTGTTTGAGATAACAACATCTAAAGAAAAGAAACTGTTCATATATGATTAAAAATAGGTAACAGTATCATCAGTTCACAAATATTGATGCTCATGACTGTAGAGGATTTTGTTTCTGCCATGTGTGCATCACCAGCCTCTGCCTTTACTCTCCTAGACTGAGAATACCCAAAGAGAGCCTCTGGCTGTTTGGTAATTAGACTGATATGATTCACTAAAAGTCATCTTTGTTGTCACTTCCATTTAATTCCAGGGATTGAAGAGAAGCAATTCCAAGATTTCTATTCCATTCATTCCAACCCAGTTATAATCACAATGCAAGTTCAACAAAATTATATTTATATCAATTATAATCCTTGCACTGTGCTAAATGTGTATAGAAAGTAATAACCATGACACGGTATGAATCTCAAAAAACTCATATTTTGGTAGGGAATAAGCACATGGGGCCAACCAATAATAAGTATAGAATGTAACCAATTAAAGGAGAAGACAGTACAATTCTGAGGCAACATAGAAGAGAAGTGAGTATTTTGATCATAGAGAAGCTATTTTAAAGGATACTCAAATGCTGAGCTCAGAATAATAAATAGGCATGTATTACATGAACAAGGAGGGTTTTATCCTAAGCATAGTGATTGGCATGCGGAAAGATAAGAGGCCTTTAACCAACAAAGTCAGTTTGTGGGACAAAAAATATTCTAATATTTCTATAAAGAAGATCAGAGAGTAATAGGAGATTAGCCTAAAAATAGAATTAGATTCAGCTCATTTATGACCTAACTCATGTAAAATGACAATTTCATCCAATTGTATAAAACCCTCAAATGGCTCTCCATTAATATTGAATATACTTAGCAATTAAAAGGAATGGACATGCAATGCTAAGAATGAAGCTCTTAATAATTATGCAAAGTAAAAGAAGGCAATGTGTTATATTATTCCACTTATACAAAACTCTGGAAAATATAAACTAATCTATAGTGACAGGAAGCAAATCAGTGGTTGCTTGCGGATGGAGGTGGGAGTGACGTGAGAGGGCAGGACAGAGAGATGACAAAGGGGTGCAAGGAAGATTTTGAGATTAATACTGTCTTGATTGTGGGAGGGTTTCATGGATGTATTTATGTCAGGAGTTAAGAAATTATAAATGTTAAGCGTGTATCATGTATTGTATGCCAATTATACCTTAACAAAGTTGTCAAATATTGAACAAACAGGGATTATGCATTGCTTTTTGCTGCACAACAGCTCTGTGAGAAGGTACATAAAACCCATAATAATAGTTTCATATTAGAGTAGCATAAGAACTGGGTGAATGGAGCCCAGGGAGGAAGGAGACTTTCCACTTATCTCTCAATTCAATTAATCAGATATTTATTATCTTCTATGTGACAAATGCTGCAATTGACATTAAAGATACACTAGTAAACAATACTTTAAAACTCACTCTAGTAGAGAAGTACATGGAATTAATAATCACTGTGTAATCCAAAATATTAAATAGAAAATTATAATTTATACTTTAGTGGTAATAGCATTTATTTGCAAAATTATCTCTTATGATTGTATATTAAATCTAATTGTAAGATTACATATATAGATATTTGCATATTAAATATTTATCTCTCTATATAGATAGATATTATATTATATATAGATATTTAAATATCCCTCTATATGTTACAATTATGTTTGTAATACTACAGATAAGATATGATAGGCAATATTATAGAGATATATTACTATATATTATAACCATAATATATATTATATAAATATATAATTATAACATACATTATAAATATTATGTTATATATCATAATATAATGTTATATATTATTATATCTATGGATATATTATAAAATAGATATCTATCTATAGTTCTTTCTTCCTAGAATGACTTTCCTGTCCTTTTACTTATCCATCTACTAAATTGTTTATCCTCAAGGCAGATTGAAGTGCTCCTCCTTGTGAAGTCTTTCCTAAGCTCAGGTGTACACTGAGTTCTTCTTCTGTGTCTTCACAAAGCCTCAACCATACTTCAACCATGTAAGAAGTTAAACTTCCCTTCACTTTTTTATGGACCTGTGACTCTTTCACTAGAGTGTCATCTTTACAAAAGCCATCATGTGTGTATTCAGAGCAGTCCTTAAAGTGCCCAATGCACTGGTATATACTTAGCGAAAGAATTAATACCTCTTTGCTATATCATTCTTGCCTTAGTCCCTACATTTAAAACAAGACGTAGATAGCAAAGAGGTATTATCTGCTGTGCCATTACCAACCTCCCAGGATTGCAAAGCACCAATGTATCAACCAGGACCTCGGTGGTGTTTCTGAGTTCCACAGGACAAAGGATCATGTTTGTAAGAGGATATGCAGACATAAGCACCACATACTTGTGATTTCTAGATGTATGAGTGAGCAACGAAAACATTATATAAAACATTTAAAATCAGTTTTTCTACTGGAAGACCACCATTTTTTTTTCTGGAAAGCATGTTTTTTGTTTGTTTGTTTTCTATTTTCCATTTTGGGTGCTAAAGTTAAGATGCCCTTCAGCTTTTCACACAACCTTATTTAGAAGAGAAAACAAAGCAATACCAGATATATGGCTCTATAAAAAATAAATTTTAAATTGGGGGCAGCTGAGGGACACAAAGAGAAAAAAGGAAAATACAGGGAGATAACTTAGTAGAAGCTGGATAAAGAAATATGAGGCATGAGAATTCACCGTGACAGGAAAGGCCAAAGCATGATAGGTGCTGAATGCCAGCTTCTGTGGCGAACATTCCCTGCATGTCGAGTACTTTGTGAATAATAAGGGATTTCCTCTACACCCTGAGTCAGGTCAAAGAGAAGAGAATGGCCACAAGAATCATTGATACCAATTGGGTAGAGAGTTTAGTGTAAGCCATAACAATACAGAGATGAAAGTGACCTCAACTTTGTAGAAGCAACAGATTTTCACAAGGCATGATAGGGGGGCCAAAATAATTTTATGAACATATCAAAGGACAGGGTGATCTTGGTTACAAAGAGCACAATAGGGTCATGTAATGCTTTACAGATTACAATAGGATTTTGATGATTATTTTAGTGAATTTCTATGACAATGAGAAACAATTGTCCATTTGGAAGGAAATGAGACTTCCAGTAGTTAAAAATCATCCCGGAGCCAGTAAGTGTGGGAGGGTGAGTGTAACAGGACTCCGCCTCCACTGCTGTTTTCCATCTCTCTCTTCCTCTTTCTTTTCCCATTCCCTTTCTCCCTCCCCTTCTCTTTGATTTCCTTCCTTTTCTTTTTTTCCTCTTTCTTTTCTGTCTATTGCCATTTCTACTCTACTAGACTGAGCTTATGTGAGTCTTCATTTAATAGTTTAAAATTTGTACGTCAGGGGTCATAGTTTTGAACACTAGTGGTAAACATACACAGCTTAAGATGAAGTTATAGGAAGTAAGAAAGATAAAGTCTCATTTTTATTAGTAAGGACACACCAATACAGTATGTTATTTACTTTTTGAAATAACTGTAATATAAATGTATATGTTGTCATTAATTTTTATTTTGCTGCAGGAATTAAGCACAGTGAAAGACTATGATGGTATAGGTTAACTTGATTACCCTTAATGGCTTAAATTTTTACTAAAACAGGGCTTTTTGTGATTTTGTATGTATACACTAGTGTCTATAATAAATGTATATATGTGTGTTTACACACACACACACACACACGTGGAATTTTAAATAAACCATTTTAAAACAAAGCAGAGACATTCCGTTTATTTTTGTGGCCTTTTGATTGGGTTAGGAAATTGCATTTATAAAAGCCTCTTTGACCAGGAATAATTTTGTAATCTGGATGGGAAATTTCTTTCTTCTTTGATGAAGACAATTTTTTTTTTCTTTTTATGAGAACTAAACTATTCTTCAATTCCCCTGGTGGGATATAAATTAATATACTAGAACAGAGTTTACCCTCAACAGCTGCAAGTTGCACCTGTGAAGTGTTTTTTTTTTTTTAATCCTTTTTCACTGCAGTGTGGTAGAGAAAAAAGCAGGGGGAAATGCTTTACGGGACCTTCCAACTGAGATGCTTAATGCAGTATTAGGAACAGAAATCCTCAGTGGGATTTAGCCATGCCTATTAGGAATAAGACTTAGAGAACCAAATATGAAAAGTATATAAAATGTCCTAAATCCGCACTGAGATAGGCAGTGGGATCCACAATGGTCATTTTCTGGTTTTTCTCCAAACTGTCATACTAAGTTTCCTCAGATAATTTCATCTCCTGCCTTCTTTGATCCATAGCCTATAGAGCAGAGGCATTTATAACACCATCCTGGCATTGTGTGAGCATCATTGGCTAAGACAGAGCACACAATCAGCTTTGCTGTATGCCTGCTCTGCATCATTAAGCATTAATGAAGTGTTCTCTAATTGTTTCTCATTCCCAGCTCCCAGGCTTTTTATTGCTTGGTACTCCTGTGCAGCTACCCTTGGAAGTCAAGCTAATTCTTTTAACTATTGAGACGGCAGACACACGCTTTCCTGTGGAATTAATGTCATTAACCTGAGATGAATTGGAAGGCAAAGGAAGAAGGAAGAATGTTTCTGATCATGCATATCTAAAAGCATCCTCATTTTTGCTTTTAGTTGCCAATTCTTTCACCTCTGAATTGCAAGTTCTGTTACCCACTTTCAGCTTTGTGTGAAGACTTATGCCAACCACCAAAACTATCTGCATCACTGATTGCTCTTTGGATAATTTTTTGGCAATAAATATGCATACATGTTTAAGACTTCTGGGGAAACTTATCTAGAGAAAACTTTGTAAATAATGTATATTAACATAAAACTGTGGTAAATACAGAAGATTAAAAGGAATCAACCTAATTTACACCAGCACACAGAAAGAAAAACATTGCAAATACCTCATATATTTATATACATATTTTTCTTAGAAAGTGTTGTATGTATCTCAGCAAAAAATTTAAAAATCCCTCCCATAAGAAATAGAAATAATGATCAACTTATATATATATGTGTTGGGGGTAGGAGGGAAGTTCCATTGCTGAGTATTAGAAAAGAAGTAAAAACAGCGAACGCTAATAAAGACTGTTGCCACACTTGACAGTTTAATAAGTGGAGATTATTGGAGTATTATTATCTTAGCAGATTATTTCATCTCACCCAGGATCTCAGATGGCAAATCTAGCTTAGAATTCACTGCCGACTTTTGCCCTAGACATATTTGGGGACCTGAAATCTCCAAATGCAGCAAACAGTTCCTGTTGACCAAGCAGGAAAATAAAAGTCAGGAAGAGGTAATGGTGAGCTTGTGAAATTCAACAACCTCAGGAGTTATTAGAAGACTTTTCATTTTTTAATGAGGGCTTTAGGGGATTTAGGGTACACAAATGAATGTGGTTCTGATTAAAAATATCAGTCACATATTGCATGAAAATATTTAAACTAGGACTAATATACAGTAAGGTTTCTTTTGGGTCATGTTATGTCAAAATACATTCTGCAGAATTTGTTTGATTAATATGAATACATTAAACTACAAAGAAAACATACCAATTATTTTTTTTTATTTGCTTTGTAATGGTAACGTCCTTTTGTGGAACCCAAAAGTATCCCAAGAACATATATTTCTTTAGTTATCCATTCTGCCCACATTTTTTTTTTTTTTGAGGTAGAGTCTTGCTTTGTTCCCTAGATTGGAGTGCAGTGGCACAATCTTGGCTCACTGCAACCTCTGCTTCCCAGGTTCAAGCAAAGCAATTCTTCTTCGTCAGCCTCCCGAGTAGCTGGGACTACAGGCATGCACCACCATGCCCAGTTAATTATTGTATTTTTTAGTAGAGACAGGGTTTCACCATATTGGCCAGGCTGGTCTCAAATCCCTGACCTCAAGTGACCCAACCACCTCAGCCTCCCAATGTGCTGGGGTTACAAGTGTGAGCCATTGTGCCCAGTCAATTCTACCATAATTTTAGATTACCAAATGTCTCCTTTCTTTTCACAATCCCTTACAAAAGTGTTAGCCAGTCATACCTTTGATTAAGTAGATGCATCTACCTCTTTTTACTTGGTGGGTTGACCTTGTGGCTTTAAGGGTTGAAGGTTTATGGCACTATTCTGCAAGAACACATGTTGGTGGCCAAGACATCTGAATGCCCATCACTTCTCTTCCGTTTGTATTGCACAGTTGAGTGAATCTATTCTTTGGGTAATTGCAGGGACAGGGCTTGGGAGACAGTCAGAAATCAGAGTGACAACTTAGTTCGAAAGAGAGCCTCTTGTCACAGAATGATGTGCTTCAGTGGACAAGTGCCTGCAGCTGCCATTTCCACCACATCTATGGGCTTAAAAGTACATATTTACTTAAAGCCATAGGATTTTCAGATCTGCATGGGAGATTAGATTCCTCCTAATTTTACAGTCAAAGAAAATGGCACCTACAGAAGTGAAGGAGCACTCTTGGCTGATGTCAGGGCTAGTACTGAACTCCCGTCTGCTGGCTCTGAACACCTCCAGACACAAGGCTCTTTCCATAGACCCTTAATGTTTTCCATCTTTCATAGCCTTGAACCAGGGCAGCTAGGGTGTTGCATACACCCGTTGTGTAAGAAGTAGATTTTTTTCTTCTTTTCAGATTACAGCCTCTCTCTTGTACCACTGAAGTTACCTTACAAATATGAATAGTTGATTTTCCAAGACAGGCTTTAAGTTGAAATTGATTTGCTTTATAATTCAATTATCTTTTTCTGGTAAAGCCATTTAAAGCCTAGGTCCTGTTTGTGTTTGATCTCTTAGTAATTTTTTGATATAGGATCTCTCAGTATATCTGTAAAAGAGGTATTTAATCAATGTATTTGATTCAATTGTTTCCTTAAGTTATTGTGGGAGTGGGTAGTTTGCAAAAGGAGCAGGGGCTATAGTTAAGTGGATAAAACAGTTCAAGTCTGTTTAGCGTACAGCATAACTCTTTGTATGAGGAAGGCTATGTGTACAGTAGACAAGTACTTCCAGCTGTACTGTCTTACCTGGCCTCCAGATTACTCCTCCCAGGCCTAGGCAGTAAAAAAAAAGTGTTAAAAGGCTGTTAACAATAGGGCTGGGAAGGAGAGTTCAATCTATTCCAAATGTGGCAGTTGACACCTTGTGTTAACCTTGTTCTCACTCCAACACCTCATATATCATTGACAATGGTCCAATCAGGAATCATACCCATCAAGTGAAGTATCATGATTAGGTGCTAATAATTGGGGCTGGAGTTTCTTTGACTGCAGAAAACATTTTAGTAGTCTGTTTCTCAGAGTTTCACACTAGATCTTTTTTACCTGGCTTTGCAATTATCCCAATTTTGCAATTTATTTATTTTTCTTTTTTTGTCCACATCATTTGGAAAATATGAGTGTGCCTTTTCTTTCCTTTTCTTTTCTTTTTTTTTTTTAACCCTATTTGGAAACCACAGGATGCTATATCCTGGGATGCATTGCAGAACCTAATTTATCAACAGATCTGAATTTAACACTGTCCTTTTGTAGAACAAGAGTGTGAAATACAAATAAGATTTTGGTACTATTTTGAAAACTGTTTTGATCCAAAAGACCTCATGAAAGAGCTTCAGACCATTGTATTAAAAGATATTCCCATAAAACTGACTATATTAATAATGAGAAATTGGGGCATGAATCCTTGGAGCAGGAAGAGAAACAGCGATAGAAGCTGAGAAGACATTTGAAAACAAATGAAATGCTGAAAAAAGCAGAGGATGTTTCTTATGCTGGGACAAGGAATGGAGGAAATAAGGTGCTTAACTAATGTAGAACAGGTTAAGGGAGCTAAGTTTCTTCAGGTGTGGTGAGGCTGATGCAGCTCTTCAGTGAGAGAGCAGCCTAAGATAGGTACAGATGACTCAGAATACAGGTCAGGTACATACACTGCCAAAACATGAAATGTCCTCCAAAACCAAGCCAAAATTATCTTGGCTTAACAAGTGTTACTCAAAATTGTTGCTCTCCAAAACTCACCTCTATTGGCTTATAGAAGAGCAAGAATTCACCAAACCATACAACAAATCAAGGTCCCTATTAAAGCATGAGAATTGCTTGAACCCAGGAGGGGGAGGTTGCAGTGAGCCGAGGTCGTGCCACTGCACTCCAGTGTGGGTGAGACTTTGTCTGAAAAACAAAAACAAAACAAAGAAACAGAAATTAAGGAAGCCTCCTACCTTAAACTGGGAAGCCCTGCCCTAGGAAGGGATTGCAATTACAAATTGGGTTTTCAAGTTAGACCTCCTTGAGAAGCTGACATTTAAAAAAGGCTTGCAACAGGTGAGGGATGAAATCATTTAGCTAGCTGAATGAAGAACATTTCAGGCAATGGAAATAGCAATGAAAAGTCCTTGTTCAGAAGAATGTCTGAATTGTTTAAGAAAAACTATAAGAAAGCCAGTGTGGCTAAAGCAGAGTGATCACAGAAAGTAAGTCTAGAGGTAACATGGAGCCAAAGTGTGAATCCTATGTCATTAAAAGGACTTAGGCCTTTAGATGAAATGGGGAGCTATTGTAGAGTTTTGAATGAAAGACTAACATAATCTGGCATTTTTAGAAAGGACTACTCTTGAGGACTCAACAATAATAGAGTGAAGGAGGGCAAAGACAGAAACAAAGAGAAAAGTATGAGGCTATGGCCAAGAGTCCTCAAAGTGATCTCCATCAATTACCTCCTACACTGTGTCATGCACATGCTAGCCTTCACTATTAAGAAGTGGAATCTCATTCCTCTATCTTTAAATCTTGGGTTGACTATAAGATGAAATGGAAGTTGTAGAAGTACTTCATAAGAAGTCCTGCACCTTTGAAATAATTCTCTTGAAACTCATTCTTGGGAAGCTCCAGCTTAGAACCTAACCTCCAAGCTGTTAGAAAACCAAGTTTCACGGAAAGTCCATATGTAGGCAGTCCAGTTGACAGGCCCATCTGAGCTTCTTTCAATAGCCAGCACCAACTATCAGCCAAGTAAGTAAGCCATCTTGGACATTCAAACTCATACACCAACTGACTGCCTGAAAGGTCTTAATGAGAACCATTCAGCTAGTCACCTCAACCCAAAGAATAATGCAGAAAAATAAAATCTTGCTTTAAGTCATGAAGTTTTAGAATAATTTCAAATAATCTATGCAGCTATATGTAAATGAAGTGTTGTGGTCAATCCACAATGAGGTAGCAGTTGAGAAGTCAGAATAATTTGGCTTCTCAATATTACCAATTAAGAGGAAAAATGATTATCTGACTGGTGTGCAAGTAGATATAAAGACAAAGCAAGAATTAAAAATGACCACAAATGTTTTACTGAAACAATGAAGAGATGGGACTTGCTATCAAATAAGTTGTTAGAAGACTACACGTGGAACAGTGGTGTGGTCTGGCTGTGTACCCACCCAAATCTCATCTTGAATTGTAGCTCCCATCATGTCCATGTGTTGCGGGAGGGACCTGGTGAGAAAGAATTGAATCATGGAGGCGGTTTCCAGCATACTGTTCTCATTGTAGTAAGTTCTGTGAGATCTGATGGTTTTATAAGAAACCCCTTTCACTTGGTTCTCATTCTCTCCCTTTTCTGCTGCCATGTAAGACATGCCTGCTGCCTTCCACCATGATTGTGAGGCCATACCAGCCACATGGAACTGTGAGTCCATTAAACCTCTTTTTCTTTATAAATTACATAGTCTCCAGTACGTCTTAGCAGCATGAGAACAGACTAATACATACAGGTATGGGGAAGCATTAGACTTTTGAGCAGAGATGTGAGAAAGAAGTGACTTAGAAAAATATTTGGTACGAATGAGCAGGATAGGGAAAAGGGAGAAGTTAAAGACAGAAATATTAGTGGAAGACATTCAAATCCAATTGTAAGGTTGCTCTGGTTTTCTTAAGATGGTTGCAGAAGGAATGGAAAAAAAAGAGAGAGAGAGAAAGAAAATGTGTAAGTCAAAGAAAATGTCAGAGGAAACACATTACAATGTCAAATATCAAAAAAGAGTCATATAAATTGGAGAACATGGTCATAGCTTACACAGATAGACATAAAAACTGTGTCAAGGGTTCTGTAGTTCAAGTTAGATAAATGACATTCCATTAGAACCGAAAAATTTGTGAAAGTATATGATGAATCCTAAGCAAATTGTGCCAGAAAAAAAGTGGACAAGGGAGAAAGGAGTATCTGTATTTTTGTCTTTGTGAAAAAGAGTCACCATGGATTGTGAATTTTATGGTTATGTGTTTCAGTGTATTTTATTTCTGTCTATATTTGCTTTTTGCTGTTGACGAGATGAGAGAAGAGAATTTTAATTGTGTTTGATTTCAGGAGTAGGGAAAATTTGTCATTTTTCATCTTATTCCAAAAGTGCTCAGATTAAATTTTGTGGCTTTATTTATAACCCAGAGTCACTTGGACATTCAAGGAAAATCCGTATCTTAACAGATTTTCACTGTAATCACAAAATATTAGTGATCCAAATAGATTTGTATAAGCTTTGGTTAAATATCAAACACTTAATATTATCTCTGCACAAAACCCTGAGCCTACCCTTGCCCTTCTGAATAAGGCAAAAAAGCAAATATAAACATTTCTAAAAGATAAACTCCCCGTTTTTTTTGACAAAGAGCAGGAAAAAGTAGAGGGTTCTTTGCTTTTATAATCACATAGTCTTTCTTTGTTCCTCTGAAAAAGGAAGGGCCATGGGAATATATAAACTGGAATTAGAGTTAGTCCCTTTTTGTCCAACTGCAACAAAAATTAGCACATATATTTTGCTGCTGAAAATTGAACTGTAGTTAGTTAACATAATTTCATATATACCACTTAAAATTCAATTCACCTCTTATCGTTAGTTCTTAGAGCAGTTTTCTAAAAGACCTAAGTGACATTGATGAATTTTCCTATGATCTATCTACCTTTCAAGCATTATGCCTGACATATAACTAATTTTAGGCCTTATGGTCAACATTTAACACTGGAAACCCAACTAAAATCTATTAAGTACCTATATGTATATACATATAAAAATTATGGTTTGAAATTTGTTGATATTTTTAATTTTAATTGAGCATAATTTTAATTATGCTCAATTATACAAGTATGAAGATAATTAGTATTTTTAAGTAAAATAATGTGTCTAGCAATTTTCAAAAAAATTTGTGTGTGCTACATCTTTTAATCTTAAGAAAATTAACAGATAGAAATTACTATATTTTATAGATGGAAAAGCTAAAGTCCATAAAAGTCAAGTGACATGTAAATGTTGTACAATGAGTAAATTGTAGAGTGGAAATTCAAACCTATGAAGTCTGGCTCCAGAAGCTATACTCGTAATCACTATATCACATTACTTACTTATTTACATAAGAAGATAAAGAAGAGATAGCATATTAGAAAAAGTGGAACAGAGAGAAAAAAATCAACATTCTAAATTATTAGTGAGATACACAAATTTCTTAAAGACTTATGGAAAACTCTCCTCAGCTTGGTAATAGGAAATACTAAAAGAATCTAATTTCACACCCTTCAGTGAGTGAATAGATGTGTAAATAAGATGTGGGTGCATTTTCATGCCATAGAATATTATTCAGCATTAAAAAGAGACAAACTGTTGATATATACAATAATTTGGATAAGCCTCAAAAGCATCATGCTGAATGAAAGAAGTTAGTCAATCTTAAATAGTTACATATTTGTGTGATTTTGTACCAGAGCTTAGAAGATGATCTTAATGAATAGCAAAAGTGAATTGGTGGAGGCGATAGAACTGTTCTGAGCACTAACTATAGAGCTATTACACAAATCTGTACAGGTTTTAATATTTATACTTAATTTTTCAAAATAAAAAGGCTCATTTTACTATATGACAATAAAAAAAAAACTTTTTTTTTTGTTCTTTAAGTTCTGAGATACATGTACAGAACGTGCAGGTTTGTTACGTAGGTATACACATGCCATAGTGGTTTGGTGCAACCATCAACACGTCATTTACATTAGGTATTTCTCCTAAGCATATCCCTCCCCTAGCCTGCCGCTACCCAACAGACCCTGGTGTGTGATGCTCCCCTCCATGTGTCCACATGTTCTCATTGTTCAACTCCCACTTATGAGTGAGAACACGTGGTGTTTAGTTTTCTATTCCTGTGTTAGTTTGCTGAGAATGATGGTTTCCAGCTTCATCCATGTCCCTGAAAAGGGCATGAACTCATCTTTATTTATGGCTGCATAGCATTTTATGGTATATATGTGCCACATTTTCTTTATCCAGTCTATCATTGATAGGCATTTGGATTGGTTCGAAGTCTTTGCTATTGTGAACAGTGCTGCAATAAACACATGTGTGCATGTGTCTTTATAGTACAATTATTTATAATCCTTTGAGCATATACTCAGTAATGGGATTGATGGGTCAAATGGTATTTCTGGATCTAGATTCTTGAGGAATCACCACACTGTCTTCCACAATGGTTGAACTAATTTACACTCCCACCAACAGTGTAAAAGCGTTCCTATTTCCCCACATCCTCTCCAGCATCTGTTGTCCCCTGACTTTTATTATAATCACCATTCTAACTGGCGTGAGATGGTATCTCACTTTGGTTTTGATTTACATTTCTGTAATGACCAGTGGTTTTGAGCTTTCTTTCATATCCCTGTTGGTCACATAAATGTCTTCTTTTGAGAATGTCTATTCATATCCTTTGCCCACTTTTTTTTGAAATTTTATTTTATTGCATTTTAGGTTTTGGGGTACATGTGAAGAACATGCAAACTTGTTGCATAGGTACACACGTGGCAGTGTGATTTGCTGCCTTACTCCCCATCACCTACATCTGGCATTTCTCCCCTTGCTATCTCTCCCCAGCTTCCCCCCCCACCGTCCCTCCCCTACTTCCCCCCAACTGACCCCAGTGTGTAGTGCTCCCCTCCCTGTATCCATGTGTTCTCATAGTTCAACACTCGCCTATGAGTGAGAACATGTGGTGTTTGATCTTCTGCTCTTCTGTCAGTTTGCTGAGAATGATGGTTTCTAGGTTCATCCATGTCCCTACAAAGGACACAAACTCATTGTTTTTGATGGCTGCATAATATTTCATGGTGTATATGTGCCACATTTTCCCTATCCAGTCTATCGTCGATGGGCATTTGGGTTGGTTCCAGGTCTTTGCTATTGTAAACAGTG